>NW_022589740.1:20327522-20436410 GCF_004348235.1 Phoca vitulina | reverse complement strand
TTCCTCCTCTCCCCACCCCCACCTCCTCTTCCCCATCCTCTCATCTCCTCCTCCTCTCCCACCCCCCACCTCCTCTTCCCCTTCCTCTCTCACCACCACCAACAGCAGCAGCAGTTGCAAGCTCAGCATCTTTCTCATGGCCACGGACCCCCAGTGCCCCTAACGCCTCACCCTTCGGGCCTTCAGCCTCCTGGAATCCCGCCCCTCGGGGGCAGTGCTGGCCTCCTGGCGCTGTCTAGTGCTCTGAGTGGGCAGTCTCACTTGGCAATAAAAGATGACAAGAAGCACCACGATGCAGAGCACCACAGAGGTGAGAGGCCTGGCAAGCCAGATTAGGACTTGGTCCTAATACTCATACAGTGCTGCAAAGTTGTGTGCACCGCTAAAGAAAGCCCCACCCCATACAGAGAGCAAACAATGAGCTAAGAGGAACTGTCGCAAAGCTTGGCCACTGAAACCCAGTTCTCCCTGGAAGTTTTCAGGGTTTAACGTGGGCATCTGTAGATTTCTCGATCTCTTTAGATTGCAGGCATCTTGACATCTTGGCAACTGCCTAGTTAATGCCAGTGGCCTGTACCATATTATGGAAAACTGTTAACTGCTTAATTGGGTAATTTTCAAAGAAAGTAATGTTGTTAAATGGGGCGAAATAAGAAGTTAAATTTGAAAGTGAATGTGTTCAAATGAAAGGTTTGATAATTGCATCTGTTACTACTTAGTTTCATAGGCTTTAATTCTAGTATGCATTAAATATTGGGCAAAATTGCACTTGACTAATTTTTTGAAGAAAAGTAATTTATTCTGTCAAGAAATAAAAAAAATAGGCTTTGTGTATGGTTAAACTGTAAATCTTATGTTTACAAAATACTGTAATTTTCAGGAAATCACTGTATTAGGAATGTGCAATGACTTATATAAATAAAAGCCATTTTTAAAACTGTTTGGGGCTTGTGTTCTAATTATTCCCCCCTTTTTTTTATTTCTGTTCTTGCCTCTGTGTCTGAACGGGCATGTCTGTGCGTTTCTTGGTAACCTCGGGAGCAGACAGAGAACCGGGCACAGTAAGTACTCAGACGCCTACTGTACATAAACACATTGCCCTTCCAGCAATGCACCCCAAGCTGCCTTTCTTTAAACACGGCCGCAGACACGCGTATGCTCCCTGTCTCTCTCAGTGACCTGGTTTTTTTCTTTTCTTTTCTTTTCTTTTTTTATATTATGATGGTCTACCCTCCCTCCCCCCGACCTTTGTCTTTTTTTTTTTTTTTTAATAAAACTTTTGTGAGATGAGAGGGACATGATTTGGAGGCAAAGCTGTCTGCTGTGATTACTCACTTGGAAATACACTTTGATCTGTATGTGCCCCAGACCCACTTTAAAAATATGTTTATCATTGCATTCCGACTCCAGGTTGCCTGGAGTTTTAAAAGAGTATTCGTTTTTGTCTTAAATCAGTTTTACAGGCAAGAGGTCACAATCCATATGTGAAATTGGTTAGTAATGTCTTATTTCTACCTACACCATTCATTATCCTCTACAAATGCATCTTAGTTGCTAGGTTTCCATATCTAGTTTTCTTTTCGTAATTGTCCTTGGAGGGTGAACTTGAACTTAAATTTATTTTTGACCAAAGAACTGAGCATCTAAGTAAGCTCTGAAGAACAAGGAAACTCAGTGGACGGAGGCTCTAGGCTTTATAAGCGTTCATTTTTTCATCGGCCTAAATCTTACCCATTTTACATACTGCACGTTCAATCTGTATGTGTATCTGCCAGTAAGCTATGGGGAGATCGAATCTAAAATGGAGTGAGAAATTGGCCCCTTTTCAGCGAGGATAACCTACAATTTGTGCCTCCTTTCCTCCTCCTTTCCTTTCCTTTTGAACATGGCAGTATTTTGGCCAGGTTAAATCTAAATATGGTAGCAGAATTGGGATACTGAACTTTTAAATCATTCTGATCCTTTTTTTTTAGGAGTTTGGGGGAGGGGGAAGATAGGTGAATCACTTGTGTGCAGAAAGTTCTTTTTCCCTCTTCTGTGTAGAATAGTGGCTACTTTTAAAATTCTCTTTGAGACTGATCTTGGTGTTACTTTTTTTGTTTTGTGGTTTTTTTTGTTTTGTTTTGTTTTTTGTTTTTGAGAGGGAGAGAGATGGGGGATGGGGCCGGAGGGGCAGAGGGAGAGAGAGAATCTCAAGCAGGCTCCATTCCCAGTGCGGAGCCCGACATGAGGCTCGATCTCATGACGTGAGCTGAAATCAAGAGTCGGTTGTGTACTTTATGTAGCAGGATTCTTTGGGGGCAATGGATAAGGGTGAAAAGATGGGGTGGCTAGTTTTAAAATTCTCATAAGTTTTCTCTGGAAAATGTTGGGAGGGAAAGAGGGGAGAAAAAACCCCAGCTAGGGAATAAAATACCCTACTCCTAAAGTACAAACCTACGTGAACTGACTTTGATGGAGGTGACTTTTATGTTTGTTGCTGTCTCCATGTCACTGTAGATTGTCCTCTTTCGAGCCATGTTCACTCAATAGAGTGTCAAATTAAAAACCCTAATCCTGGACCGAAGAACACAGATGGCAGGAGATGTTGAGAAAGCTCCTGTCCCGTAGTCTGCTGCAGGTTTTAATTTATTGAACTGATTATAGGTTTGGAACTGTATTTCTAAATTAGCTTTCTGTTCTCGGTACTGTTTCATCTTAAATCACTATATTTGTCGAGTGCTTGGGAGATGTAAGACAACACAGGAAATGTAGCTGTAGTTAGGGATACATAGGCACACATATTACAAGCCCTTTCTCAAAGCGTTGAGGAAAGGTGACAAAAATATGAGAAGATCTCGGGTTGTAGAAAGTTTCAGCGAGAGTTCTAGATAGTTGTGGAAGGGGTACCATAGTATGTATTTCTCTGAGATGCCGTGGCACGAGTGATGAGCTGAGGTGTGCATGCTGAACCCAGTAGAACTGCTTTCCATAGCTCTGCTTGTGTGTCTGCGTCTGTCAGATAACCTGTTTGTATTTTTGGCTGACAAATGTAAGCAAGAACTTAATTCACTTGGGGAAGTGAGGGTGGGGTGGAGGAAGGGTGAGGAGTTGTACCCTCCAAATGCAAAACAGTCCTTGAATTTCGATTGTTTTTAGGTCCTCAAGTTGAGTTCACCGCCAGTGAACTTTCAAGTCAAAATATGGTGGATACATGGCGTAAACCAATCTGTACAAACCATAAGATGAATGGTTACTTAATGTGCTATTTGCATGTCTCTTTCACATCAAATTTTTCACAGGTCTTAATGATAATTTTATTTTCAGAATAAGTATACATACTGTGTTTTCCGCCTAATTATTATAGACCTCTCTTGGTGATGATGATATAAAATGGGAAAACTGCACTAATTTGTAACCTAAACATTTAACTCGGTCTGTAGAGGAATGAAACTGTTCACTATCCACTTATATAAGTGGGGTTTCGCTGCAGTTATATAAAATGAAGTAGCTCTTTAAACTTGTGTAAAATTGAATATGAGAAGCAGTGGGTAATGAGAGGATGTGTACTGCTAGTGACTAAAGTATTGTAGTACTTCTCTATTTAATAAAGTGGTTTGAATTATGAAGTCAAATTTTACTAGGTGAAAAAGTCAGTTGATTACCCTATATCGCTGCTGGTTTTTTTTTTTTTTTTCAAACCAACAGAGCAGTGGTTTTCAAACTTTACGGTCTCAGGATCTTTACATCTTAAATTAAAATTATTGATGACCCCAGGGAATTTTTCTCTGTGTGGATTACAGATTTTGAAATTTTTCTGGATTAAGAAATTAAAAAACAAAAACAAAATCACTTTAACGGGTAAAGAGCTACTTAATTTGTGTTAGCATAAATAACTTTATTAATGAAAATTAACTACTTTCCCAAACAAAAAATTGTAGTGGGAAGAGTGGCTTTGTTCTACTTGTTTGCAGGTATCTTCAGTGCCTTCAGTTTGCAGAGAAGATAGATGTAGTCTCATCAGCTTCCGTGTCCTCTCTGTGGCAATACATTGTTTTGGTTGAGGTATAGGAAGAAGATCTGCCTCCATAGAGATTTGTAACAGTCTCTGGGAACCTCAGGGTCCTTGGACCAAACGGGGAACCTCTGTCATAAATAAGACTGAGGAGTTCTGAGACATTCCACGCTAGTATCTGGTCTTATTTTTTTTTTCCTGCTGTTCTCTCTGTATTGAACAAACATAATTATCTGTATCAAGTGCAGCAATCAGGGACTTTTGTAGACCCAGAGGGAATGTGAGTGTGTATGGATTTTCATCTGTGCGTCTAAACCTGGTTTGTAGATAGTTTGTGTTTATTTCTAGTGACAAAATTATTACATTTGCTAGTTTAAGGTTATTTGGTAGGAAAACAAACAAGTCTTACTGTAGCCTGTTTTAATGTAAAGCCCAAGAAAAAAATGAAGGTAAGGACAGTGAAAATATGGACACTGTTTTTTAATTTTCTTCTTTTTGAAAGAGATGAATGATGAAGGGAAGAGCTTTTAAGAGGGTTTATTTTGCTATTTGGCTGTTGATTTTAAATTAAGATCTGACTACTGTATTTACTAATTTGCAAAACTTGTTTGCAAGTTTTTTGTTTTTTTTTTTAACATAAGGCTACTTGTCAGAGTGCTGCAGTTGAGCAAAGACATGACATGACCTAACAAAAAGGACTTTATTTCTTACGTGCTAATAAAAACTTCGGGTATTTCAATTAATGTAAAGATGAATTGTGTTCAGTTTTGGCTGAAGGCAATCTTCCAGTAAGTCTGCTTGAAAGACCTGGAATCAGAGATTTGACAGAGCATTCGTATGGGTCTTGAAAAAACATGACAGAACGTGTGCTTTGATACTCATTTGTTTAACAAATACTTAACGAGCACGTACTACGTGTCAGACACTGTGTGAGGCACTGCGTGTGGAATTGACCCTTGAACCACACGGGTTTGAACTTTGCGGGTCCACTTATGTGTGGATTTTTGTTGATAAACACAAGACGGCACCGTAAGTGTGTTTTCTCTTCCTTACGATCTTCTTAACATTCTCTGGCTTACCTTTAAGAATACAGTATATAGTACATGTACAAAATACGTGTTAATCAACTGTGTCATCCGTAAGGCTTCCTGGTCAACAGTAGGCTATTAGTACTTAAGTTTTGGGGGAATCAAAAGCTAGGCGTGGATTTTTGACTGAGATGGGGGGCACACCCCTAATCCCCACGTTGTTCAAAGGTCAGTTGTACTTGCTGCCATTTTGCAGTGATATCTTTTAATGTCACAGGCACATACTTGTTAAATGAAAAACACTGGAATGCCTAACACGTGTGATCACTATTTGGAACGTTTGGAAGAGGGAGGAGATGATGGGGATAGGTGTCTGGGAGAGACTCCAGAGCACAGGGTCTGTGGACTTAGGCGGGGTACACATGTGGGCTTCAGGAGGTACTTGAACCCCTCTAAAACTGTGTGCATCATGTTCTGGGTTGGTGCTCCTTTCTGTTAATTGTGGAGAGAAATGATAACTTTCATCAAATTCTCAAAAGGGGTCCCTGGCCCCAAAAAGTGTTACACTGTTAATGTATTTAGAGGTCATAATGGTGCAACACCATCATCTTACCAATAAGACACCAAGCTCAGGGAGGCTAGGTGCTTCTAATTATACAGTTAATCAATGGAGGTAGAGATTTAGATTATGTCTTTCTGAGGAACTGGGTTGTCACTCCCATAACTGACTTTGTAGAATTATCGAGTTCATCTTTAGAACTTATTTAAAAATAGTGATGACAGTCATCACTTTATTTAATATGAGGTGGTGTCTTTATTTTGTGTTTCTTCTGGAGCTGTTCTGCTTAACTAGTTAATTGGTAAGACCAGATCCTACTAGATCCTACTAAGGATCACCCATGATTTTTTTCTCAAATCACACTCAGCACTATAGAGTGCAAGGAGAACCTAAGACATGAGTCTCTTTGTAGAATACTTCACTGTTGGCTTTTTTCTGAAATTTTGCTTTTTTGAATATCACATTAGCTCCCAGTAGCCCTTCGAGCATGGGGTGATAAAAAGAACACCGGTTTTGGACAGAGGCAGACCTCAGTGGTGTTCTGGCACGGACCAGGTGTTTCATCCTTTGGAACTTTCCCCTAGCCTCATCTATAAATTGGTGATGGAAGCTGCCTCACGGGGTGAGGGGTTTTAGGGACCACAAACAGGAAGTCATCAGACAGAGCATAACAAGCCTTTCGGAATGTCCTCCCTATCCTCTCTACCTGCAGAGTAACAAGACAGCCATAAATGCATCATTAGTCACGCTCCATGTAGTTACTGGTGGTTTCTTTTCCTGTTTTCAAATGTGTGAGGCAGTTGTGGAGATGTGGGCCATGACTGATGTTTCTCAGTGCGGAGAGCAGGAGACCGACCCCAGCCCGTCTTGAACTTGGTTGGGCTCATGATGCTCAAGTTCATCAAAGGAGGAAATATTTCTGCCTAACTGTTTGTGAGTTTATCCCCTGACTTATTTCAAGGAATCGCCTAGAAGTGAAGGATAAAACTGAGATGAGCCACTTAAAATGTCAATATTTAGGCACAGTGGAAAACACTAAGTTTTCTTCAGTTGTCTCAGCAGATTTCCTTTTTGGCAAAATTTAAAACTATGTGCTTAAAAAATAGCTCCCTGCATCACTGCCGTGAGGAGAGTGAAACCCGGAAGAAAGGAAAGCGACAGCAGTTTCTAGATGGTTGGGAGTGGTCTGTCCTGTACCAGGTGGAGGTGTGTCTTTACTGTGGACACTGTAACTCACCGGGGAGGGTATCGGGGCGCATATGTAACTGGAGAAATGTTCAGGTTTTATCTCACTGTGCTCATGGTAAAGATGGGGCATCAGGCATCTTGACTCTAAGAAACCAGAAAGCAGGTAGAAAACATTACCTCCCTCCGAAACTCTCTTCAGATTTCAGTTTGTTCTCTGTAATTAGAAAACGTAACTTACGCCCACCATTGAGAGCAGGTTTTTAAAAATTTTATTTTCCTTTTGGCCCCATGATCATTTTTATCATTACTTCTGAAACGTAGTAAGCAGGAAACTCTGGGTCTCCCATCTTTCAGATGAGGAGAGGTGGAGGTGAATGCCGTCAGATACCCAAGTTAACTCACCGGGAAGTCCTGACCCAGTGCTTTCTGGTTTCTTTGTACTATAAAGTTTGTCCTCAGGGACTAGAGAACGAAGAGCGACAGTGACAGCTAAGTAGTAGCTCTACGAAAACTGCTTTTAAAAACAGTTTGAAATACAGATTTGATTTTTTGCTGTCACCAAGGTCCTGATGAGGGGAATGAAGTTGTCATGAGGGCATTTAAAAAAGTTATTTTGAAATAATTATATTTATTGTCAGCTCTGAAGTGTGTGTGTGTGTGTGCGTGCGTGCACGTGTGTGTGTGGGTGTGTGTGGGTGTGGTGTTTTATTTTTCTTCACCTGAAGCGGTGGAAGGGCAAACTGGGGACTTTGCGAGTGACGCCAGGGGTATCTGTCTCCTGCACTAGTACAGCTCCCAGCTCACCTCTTTACTGGGTCTGTATGCCTTCTACATGGCTAGCTTCCCTTCTGGGAGTTCTGACTGAACCACTCATCTGCGTCTGACAGTTGCAGAGTTCCCAGATTGAGGTGCGAGAACATGCGGGGTCCTTTCCATATTTTGCATTCAAACTGTGGGAAAAATCGATGTGTACCCTTCAGATCTGCCTCACAGCCAGGGCTCCTGAGATGTGATGCGGTTGCCAAATGGACACATTTCCACACATCTTCACTTTCTTACCCTTCTCCCCGTTGACAGGTGGGGATCCTGTTAGTTTTAGGGGTTAAAAACGCATTTGTTGAAATGTCAGGGGGAATCTGTGAATGACCCGTTGGACTGAAGTGAAAAGTACAGCGCAGGGGTGACGGCTTAATTGGTACCAGGTGTAGATGGAGAAGGCACACAGATGTGATGGGGGTGCGTCACTACCTAATTGTTTTAATGTTCACCGAGAAGTTAATTGTCAGTGTGGAGTGTGCTAGCAAATTAGGTTCCCACTGCCTTAGTGTAACGGAGGATAAATGAGGTGTCATGAGTTTCCAGTCTGTACCTCTGACACAAATGCTTTTCCTGCGGGGAGGAGAAAGATCCCAAGGGGAATCAGCATGGCAGCTAAAAGAAATCCATTTGAATAATGTGCATTATTTTCACGTTAGGGAAACCTGTCTAGCTTTTGCTGTCTCCATGAGCAGGTTTTCCTTGCACCTTTGCTGCTGGTGGCTTCAAGGTTTAGACATGGTTGGCAGAAGACTTGCTTTGAGGTCTCAGAATCGATGAAGGAAACATGAAGGCTCTGTAACAAGTATTCTGGTAACACTGACAGGGTAACATTCCCTTAAACCTGCTTTCTTTCATTTTTTTTGGAGTTTACCTTCCAGAATATCTCCGTTTACATGAACAGCCATTACTGTTAAATTGCTAAAGAAAAGCAAAAGTATTGGAACCAGCATATACGGACGGGTTTTTATCCATATTGAAGCATCTGGGTCTCTCTGCCTCGATCTTGAGTATTGGGTATTCAGAGCATGAAATAGAAACAGCATTGTCCAGAACCGTGAGAATAAAGGTGACACAGGGTCCAAATCGTGATGTTTTCTTTTGATTCAACTGAATCTCAAGTGCAGCAGGCTCTGATGCTTTACCATTGGAAGTTCTTCTATGAAGGTATGGTGTAATGATTGCATTTGGATGTTTATTTTTGCTTTGAGAGAATAATCGTGCACTTCTACCCACTAGGTTCAAACACTCTGCCAACTCTCTAGTTAACTTGCACCCAGAGAACTATAGCAGAGGCTAGTCCTGGTATGTGTGTTTATGAAACATGGTTCACCCAGTTAGATGTGATCTGGATTTGGCGACTGGAGCTGGTGTACCCCAGTTGTAACAGGAGAAGTTCTGCTACTTTTCCTTTTCTTCTCTGAGTAGCTCTTGTAGTCTTGTCACTGTTCTTAAGCATCACGCCACTGCTAGTGGGAGAAATGACCCTCAGGAAGCATATAGTAATGGTAGCCAACAGTTGGCCTCTGGTCAGTGAAGGTGCACACTGAGATTTTAAGTTCTCCAGATTTTTTAAGAGGGAGAGTTCCCTTGGGGTGCATGTTTTCTTAGTCCTTGCCCCTCATCTCTTCATTTCATGTGTAGTTTCCACCTACAAATAGAGAGAAAGGCACACCAGTGGGGCTAACAGGTCTTGTGGACCCTCTTTCTGACTCTGGTACTCAATGCTCCAGGGGGGGAACTTTTTTTCTCCAGAGACCTGTCAGATATACCTCTACCTTTATTGTTTGACTTGGCTGCATTCCCGTAAGTGTGTGCAACATGTAAGGTACAGAAACTCATCACGGTTTTAGACTTTTAGTTTGTTTTGAAGTCATAGTGTGTTTTCCGACCTTGATTTGCTCAGATTCGTAATCTCCCCTGTGGGCTGTATAAATGTCCAATTTTGAGCTCTGGTGGAAGACACAAAGTAAATAAGATGATTTTGTTTAGTTAAAACAATTTTAATACAAAGGGAAACTTTATATATCCAGTCTCAAAAATCCCAGACCTCGGGACATTTGTAACAGAAATCTGCCCAGTAATTATCGTTTTTGAAAAATTCTGGCAGACACTTAAATTTTACCAGCTGCAAGGTGAATAAAACATTGAGATTCTTGGCTAGCATTAGAGTGTATCAGTCAGCGTGGTAACTCTAGTTCTCACGCTGATAAAAAAAAAACAAAAAACCTCTGATTCACAATTAAATATTTATTTCGCAGATTAAATGTTTGAAATTGAACTTTCCTTGATGAATGCTGTTTGGTAGATTAAAGCCTTTGAAAATATGGACCCTGGGAGGAGAAGTCTGGTGGCAGCTAAGTCTACAGAGGTCCTAGTGGCCATGAGTGACATCGTGTGAAGAGGTGCTGTGGGTCTCTGGACCGCTTTGTTGCTCTCTGCTGAGGCCTGTTTTTGTGCACATCTTGGGTTATAAATGGCAGGATTCGTGAGTGGAAAGGCAGGAATTTGGGACTGTTTTCAGGTCATTTTAATATCGAGTGTAATTTTTTTAAGATGTTGACGGTTTTCCTAAAGTGGCATAAAACCAAGTGTGTTTGTGTGTGTGAGAGAGAGATAGAGACTGTGGTTTGCGGGGAGCAGTCAGAGAAAGCATGCAGCATGCACTAGGCATTATTATGTCACATTAGAATGTTAAATGGTTAAATGTTAATGGTTAAAGAGCCAGCGTGACTCTTAAGTGATAAGTGGGGGGGGGGGCAAGTATTTTATGTACATAAATTGAGTATAAGAATCACATCTCTGGGAGTGGAGATGCCTTGACTTAATGGGAACAGCTTGGTGACTTTAGGTAAATCGCCTCCCCTCACTGGTCAGCCTCCAGATAAAGGGGTGGGGGGATGAAGAAGATGAACAATAAATCTTTTAAGGTTGCTTTGGCCTCTTCAGAGGTGTGATTCTAATTAACCTTCTGTGTTTCCAGTGCACAAGTTTTGAAAAAAAAAAACTTAAAGTCAAGTAACCTGAGTTTCATTGTTCTGCAAATGGCTTCTTCTTAAATGTTGATTAAATGTTAAATGTGATACTATCTTATTCTAGTCCAGATCGAACAAATCAAGATAGAATCAAGATAAATTTTGAAAGATCCAAATGATATTCATTCAATACCCAGGTAGAATCTCTTTATACTTAAAATGTGTACAAAATGGCTCACAATGACCATCAATATGACTGTTATTCCACCCCTGGGTCATGAGGAACATAAGCTGGTGTGTGAGGAAAACACAGAGCATGGGGGGGGGGGGGGGGGGGGAAATAAAACTTCTGGTATCATGAGACATCCAGTAATACCTGTGAAGTCACTTTTGGGTTTCTAGGGAGCACACAAGGGAACCATGAAGATTAGGGTCACCTAGGCAGTCGTTAACCAAAACAGCTGTTGTTGCTGACAGTGAAGTTCGTTAGGCTGGAGCCATTTGCTTAAATCAGGAACGACAACGAAAGCAGTGTCAGGGCTGGAAGATGTTGGGGACAATTACACAAAGAACAGGTTCGTGGGAACAGGGGTGAAAGGAAGTGGCCTGTTTTGGGCGGGGCTGCCACGTGAACCAGCTCCCCACTTGCTCTGGACTGTGGCTCCCCCAGGCCTTCCCAGCCCACCATCTTTGCTGCCTTGTTTTGAATGCATTTTACAGCATCAAAGGTACGATGAGACGCTGTGTTTTGCAACTTGTCTTGAGTCTGCCATTTTGAATGGAGCCAATTTTCACATAAGTAGCGGTGCTAATTACTAGCCCTGTCCAAATTTAGAGGAACTTCCAGAGCTTTTCAAAACCTATTCAGATTATAGGCCTCATTTAAGCCGTTCAAGCAGGAATTACAGTAGTAACTTCTAGCATGTAGAAGCAGAGGCCTCAAAGCTTGACAGGCTCCAGGGTCCAACTATAGAACTGTTACTGTTTCTAACAGAAATTGCATTGTTGCTAACAGAAGCGAAGTTTACTTTTATGTTTACAATACCACTTGACTATATTAAAAAAAAAATAAGATCATTAAAAAGCTATCTTTGAATGGCTGAGCCGTTTGGATGCCCAGCGCTGGTTACAGCAGGAAGGCTTCGAAGGTGACCCTGTGGAGAGAGACTTCACTTTAAAGTTGCCAGTGGACACCAAGTCTGTGCCACATTCTTCTGGGCCCTGGGGCAGATGTAAAGTTGAGTACTCTATGGTGCAGCCCTCAGTGCATCAGGTCAGAGTCTGGACGAGGAGACTTTGGAGAGCTGATAAGATCTAGAACACGGGCAGGTGCACTGGAACACTGTTTACACCTGAGTGCACGCTGCTATTCCCCTCCCGTGGCTCCGCTTTTTGGAGTACATGTTAGCACTTTCAGGAGTTTGGTTAAGTCTCCTGTGTCCTATCAGCCAGGGGGTCTGGGTCGGAGGGGTTAGTTTTTAGCAGACACTTACCACGGTCTTTAGTGGAGGGATCTGGCCAGGTCACCTTTCAGCCCCACACACTGTGCTAAAGACATTACTCTGAGCTACTCTGTATTGAATCGCACGAGTCCCTCCCTCTGCTTTTATGTAAGCCTCCTGCATTTGTGTAGCTTGACCGGTCATGAATCAAAGCTCAGCTCGCCTCAGTGTCAGCCCCTGCAGTGGGCAAAGAGGCCTCAGATGGCCCCCTGGTCCCCAGTTTGATTTCCTCCTGTGTGCAGTTGAGCTGGGAATGTTCCCATGGTGGGGTCCACAGTTTTCATGAGGGAACTTAGAGACCCAGCCACCTGGCTGACTACCTTGGGCTGGTTAGGAACGAAGTCACCTTCTCTCCCCTCCCAACCCCGCTTTTAAAAATTTGCTTCTGGTACATGCCATTGCTTTAGAGGTGGTCTGACTTAAAGGTTTCCCCCAGCCCCTTCTTTTTTAAATTGTGGCAGAGAAAGGTAACATAATTGTCTGTTGGCCCTGGACACCCCCCTGGTAGTTCTCCAGCCTCTCTCAGAAATTGGGGTTATCTGGGCTTTGTGCAGGAGATTTTTGCACAGCTCCTTCAGTATTGTTCAAGGCAGTAACACATCACTGAACAAATTGCCCCCTTGCATATGCTAATCATGTACTTAAAAGGACTCATTGTAACATGTTCTGATGCTTTAGCCTGAGGGGAGATGGGAATTGAAGGGATGTCAGATCATGTCATGTGACCCCCCAAATATCGAAAATGCCTGTTTTCTTTGGGTCAACAGTTCGTACTCAGCACATGGGAAGGAAAGTATCCTGTGTGGTTGGTAAGAAAAGATTAGTCCTTGTTCCTTCTTTTGTGTGGGGGGAGCTGGCCTCGCTGTTGAAGATTCCGTGGCTGAAATACTTGCTTCGGGTCTTGAATTTCAGTGCTATTGGCGAGGAACACCAAATCTTATTTCCAACAGCAAATTAAAAGAATTCAAAAGAGTTCCTTCATTGTTGCTGTGGAAAATGTTATTTGCCTTTTAGGAGGCCATGCTGTTAATCCCACCTGCTCTCTGTGTGTCTTTTTCGAGGGGCACACACTGTCACAGTCACAGAATACGCCTGATAGAATAATCTCAGGGTTCCGCTCCTAGGCCGTTTATATTCCTGGCCAGGAAATCGCAGTGGGAAAGAATAAAAACACATCTACCTGTAAACAGCAAGCTCCCATCTCTCTAACAGTAAAAAGAGAATGGAAGAGCATTTTGAGTGAGTAGGGCCTGAAGGATCCACCAGGCTCTGGATGGCTTCATTGCATAGTCAGGGTCTCCCTTTTAAGCGCTTACACCTCTCTAAATGTTTGCCATCAAAGTCTTCAGACGAGATGAATTACATGGAGTGAAAGTTGGTGTAGGTATCACCTTTCTTAAAATAGCTATCACTTCTAGGTTGGGTTTTCATGTGTACAAAGAGACCTGGGAAGGAATCTTTGATTAATTTTTTTTCTTTTTTTTGTGTGTGTCTTACAGAGTAATTCCCTCTTGGTCCCAGACAGTCTAAGGGGCACAGATAAACGCAGAAATGGGCCTGAATTTTCCAATGACATCAAAAAAAGAAAGGTGGATGATAAGGACTCCAGCCACTATGTAAGTAAATAAAGGACTTGAAACAGTATTTGTTTGCTTACTTGTTCACCTTCTAAGTGAGCATACAAGCATACTCTAAGATCATAGTGATAATTCCACATCCTTTAAAATAATACTATCAAGAGGATAGGTTCTTAGAAGGGTACTATTTCCCTCTAGAGCTGTAAACTCTGCTCGGTCAGGCTCACGATTACATTTTAGGCCTCCTGCCTAAGTTCCTCATAAGAGGGGATAGCAGCGTGCAGGGGCCGGACCTGCAGCCTGTGCATTTGCACGGGGCCCTGCTCTTAAAGGGACTTTGCCCTTGGTTTGACGCTCTGTCCTCACCATCTTCAAATTCTCAGTTTTTGAACCAGGGCCTGCATTGTCATCTGTCCTGGGTCCTGCAAATTTGGTAGCCCGTCCTGCTAAAATAACCAGGGTAAAAACATGGCTGTCACAGAGTACCTTTTTGGATGCTATTCTGTTGACTTATTCAGGCTCATGTTCGGTCTTGAGGCAGAGTTCATCCTCTTGAACAGCGAGCAGTTTGGCTAGGTAAGTCCATGGTAAAAACGGAAAAAACCTTGGAAGCATCTAGATCAGACCCCGCAGATTGAGAGTGCATGACTGTGAAGGGAGGGCTCTTGACTCACACCTAGCTGGAACCACATTTCATGAGGAGAGCAAAACCAAGCCAAATGGCAATTGGCTCAAGTCTGAGGGTCATCAATGTTGCAGCTGATAAATGACTTGGAGTTTTCTTGTGTCTATTTCAAGACGGACACATTCTCGGGAACAGGATGAGAGTAGAACCTGGGATTAGCCCACTTCCCGTTGCTTATGGAAAAAGCGGCTGGCGGGTCGGCAAGATGGGGGTTACACGCGAGGCCCCTCTGCCTCCTGCTGGCTGGTTCAAGCCAATAGCTAACAGTCTCTAGTATTTCCTGAGCGACAGCTTGTTCGTGCCACATACCACGTGCTTTTACATGGATTGTTTCATTTGACTCTTAAAACAGCTCTGTGAATTCAGTACCGTCGCCTCCATTGTAGATAAAGAAACTGAAGCACAGAACTTGTAAGTGATTTGTCCCAAGTTCAGAGTTAGTGGTGGAACCTGGAGGCAGTCTAACTCCAGAATCCATGCTCTTGATCACTATGCCAGGATCCCCAAGCTGAGGGCCTCAGAGAGGGTTTTTTTTTTTTTTTAAGATTTTCTTTGTTTATTTATTTATTTATTTATTTGAGAGAGAGAGTTAGTTAGCCAGAGAGAGCACAAGCAGGGAGGAGAGGGAGCGAGTGGGCAGCCTGACGTGGGGCTCGATCCCACAACCCCGGGATCATGACCTGAGCTGAAGGCAGACTCCTTACCGACTAAGCCACCCAGGCACCCCTTGGAGAGGGTATTTTGCCAGAGGTCCTTGTATTGGTCCACACTCTGCACTGTGATAACATTCTGAGAACTTGGAGTTGTAGGTTCTCCCCATTCCAGTCCAAGGCTTTGTAGCACATAATGTTTGCCCCTCACCTTTGCCCACAGCCGGTTTCCCCTGCAGGTACTTTTATATATGGCATCAACTGTTAATAAGCTATTCAAAATGTCCATGACGTGCAGAAATTCGGAAGTTGCCGGTAATACAATTTTGAGTTGTGCATGAGGCTCGTGTAGATATTTAGTGGTGAGTGATCTAGAATCCATAGCTCTGCATTACTGTTTTATAACCTGCTCATATTAAGTATGTCCAGATGTATAGGTAGTTTCAGGGTGATGTATTGAGTTGATGTTGGAGAATCTGGGGCAAAGTCCTCAGACCTTAGCTCTCCAATGACCAGCCTACACTGTAGTGTGAAGGTTCACATTTGCAGAAGGGTCCAAAACAAACCTAAGATTGAAATTACAGACTACTCAAAAACTCACTTCATAGTCCCATCATAATAAATGAGCTGTTTGCTTCTTCTTGCTAGATTACATACTATGTGAACCTTTTTAATAAATTTTTTTCTAAGAAAACTTTTTGGCTTATATTTTTTTTCACCACCACCATCTTTGGGTTCTTTTTTTTAAGATTTTATTTATTTATTTGTCAGAGAGAGAGAGCACAAGCAGGGGGAATGGCAGAGGGAAAAGCAGGCTTCCCTGCTAAGCAAGGAGCCCGATGTGGGACTGGATCCCCGGACCCTGGGATCATGACCTTAGCCGAAAGCAGACACTTAACCAACTGAGCCACCCAGGCATCCCATTTTTTTTTTATTTATTTTATTTAATCTCTACCCCCAATGTGGGGTTCGAATTCACAACCCCAAGTTCAAGAGTTGCATGCTCTTTCGACTGAGCCAGCCAGGCACCCCCCGTCTTTGTGTTCTTTTTTTTTTCTTTTTAAAGATTTTATTTATTTGAGAGAAAGAGAGATTGGAGAGAGTACAAGCAGGGGGAACAGCAGAGGGAGAGGAAGAAGCAGCCTCCCCACTGAGCAGGGAGCCCAATGCAGGACTCAGTCCCAGGACCCTGAGATCATGACCTGAGCTGAAGACGGACACCTAACTGACTGAGCCACCCAGGCGCCTCTGTCTTTGTGTTCTTAACACCTGAAAACGTTTGTGCTTTTCTGTGGTCTTTACTAACAGAAAAAGCAAATCTTCTTTAGTTTTATTTTTTTCTTTTATTACATGAAAATATTTCTTTCAGTAGGCTGTTATTTTGAGTTACCCAGGCTTCCTCGTTGGTTATAATTTTATGTTGTAGTGAATTGCATGGTGCCTTAACAACAGTGATCAAATTAAATCTAGTAACATCCTATTGAAGAAAGTAAATTGGGTCTTCCACATGTAAAACTCTAGGTATAGTTAGAAAAAAACATGTAAAAGATACGAATTTAAAGTTGAGGGTAACTTTCTAGCTGGACTTGGAGGCCCCACAGAAAGCCAACATGGCTCATATTTGCACTTTTACTTATTAGTACAAATTATCAAACCTTCGTGTATTTGTAATTGACAGTGATTCAGTAAAAGGATTGTGTAGATCATAAATCAGTGACCTACTCCTTTTTGAGAATTAGGTGAGATCCTACTTCTTTCATAGGCTCATTGTATCACTCTGTACTAAAGGACAGGAGGCCTTTTGGCTAAGAAAGTAGACTTTTTCAGTCTGCCCTAAACTCGATGTAGGAGTGAGCACATAGTTGAATAGCTTTTCTAAAGCTTTTTCAAACTTAGGACAACCTTGCAGTTTCCTGGGTTAGCAAATTTTACAGCTTTATGAAGAGGGAATACGAGCCCTCCTGCAGGATGCGAGTGCCTTCCAGATTTTGCCATCCCGTGTTCTTCCATCTCTCCTAAAATATTCCATGCTGATTGCAAAAGATTTTTATTCTTAACATAAGGTTAGATCTTGGTACGTTATCCCAATCAAGTTGATAGCTTTGTTGTTTTTGGTTTTTAGTGTTCCTTTTTTTTCTTTCAGTAATGAGTAACCCCATGGGAACATGGTTGAAGTTTCTCTTTATAATTACAAATTGTGAACACTAGATTTGTTGGCTATCTTCAAGATGATACACACAAAGCAATGACATGAAGTCATGTTCTTAATTTGAAATCATGTTCTTAATTTGACCTCCAGTGGGAAAAGAGCCCTGATAGAAGGCCATGGGCAGATTTCAGATTATAAGAGAGATGCACCTGTTGCGAACATTCATTGAGCTCTTACTGTGCATCCAGTGTTTGCAACTTGCTCTCACCTGAATGATCCATAGCAGGTATTCTACTGCAGCAGTTCCTGCCTGTGGCTTTGGGTAGCCCCATGTCAGGTAGGGGGAAGGCCATCTGGCAATCTGGAAGGGGACCTGTAGGCATGTCCTGGGCCATTTTTTCAGTGTGTCTGCTACCAAGAACTATAGGAATTGAACTGGGCCTCCAACCCTTTAATAAACGGCATGAACATCTTTTTTTCCAGGATAGCGATGGTGACAAAAGCGATGACAACTTAGTTGTGGATGTGTCTAATGAGGTAACCACACATTTTCTCAAACTTCATTTTCAGAGTGACTTATGAGAAACAGAAAGTAGAGCCATGGTATTTTGGTTTCTCACAACTTTGCACATTAAAAACTTAGTGGTTGTTCATAGATGGAGCAATAGTGGTCTGACAAGAACTTTGGTTTCCTTTAAAAAAAAAAAAATCTATTTTCCCAGTCATTTCGGATTCCTAAGTTGGGTGCCTGGTGCTCCTTTCCTTCCTGTGCCCTCTGGGCAAAGTATTTGAGCATGAAGACGCTTAGGATTGTTCCTGGATGTGCTTTCCTCTGTGCTGTCTTCACGGTGTGTTTGCAAACACCATCCTGTTAATTATAACAACATTGCTAGTCAGGGGGCACACTCCCAAGTCCCCCAGATCTGAAGGACTTAGAGTGGCCTCCTTTAATTTAGAGAATTAGTGTGGAAATAGAGTCTGTAAAGGGCAAGATCCGTCTGTTATGAGTGAAATCACACAAGCTTTGCTTATACTTGTCGAGGACCCTTCTTCTCCGCGAGCAAGCCCTGCCCATTCACCCAGGGAAAATGGGATCGACAAAAACCGCCTGCTGAAGAAAGATGCCTCCAGCAGCCCAGCGTCCACGGCCTCTTCGGGAAGCTCCACTTCTTTGAAATCCAAAGAAATGAGCTTGGTAGGTCTCCTGAGCCGTCACTTTGCCCATGCAGCAGTGTATTTTTCTTTGTGGTTCAGAGGACCCGAAAGTATTTGAAATGTGGGCTTTTACGGAGTGAGAGGTATATTTTTAAGTTTAAAAGTGAGACAACAACTCCTGCTCTTTGTCCCACATGGTGTTTCCTTTCTCCCTCTCGGTAGTGTGTCTTGGGCCGTGATTCGAGAGAGACAGCAAGCTTCCATGTCCATTGCTTTCTTATTTGGGGGATGTGCAACCTCATAGGAAATTGAAGTCCTGAGTTTACCTTATTTTAGACTGACCCACTATGTCAGGGCATGTTGGGATTGGGTTTGGAGTCAGAATGGGGATGTACTCACGCAGCCTCCAGAGAAGCCTGGAGCAGGTGCAGGGAGGGTGGAGCCTCCGAGCCTGCTTTCAGCCATTCAGCAAGTAGTGTGGAGCGTGTCCTCCCTTACCTCACAAAAACCGAGCCATAATGGTCCTGCATTTGATTCGTATACAGCCTTCCTAGGCATTATCCCATTTCACTGAAGGGGAGGAAAGCCTGAGGAGCTTGCCAAGTTTACACTGCCCATCAGATCCAAGGCCAGAGGGAGCTGCGGTCTCTCCCTAGCCCCATGCATGCTGTTTGCTGCTCCACGGTGCTCCTCAGACTGGGATTTAAAGGAATGAAAGGTTGAGATGCAGAGGATGATGCCCCGGGACCCTGTTACTGTCACACTTCTGAAGGCCTCTGTGCTAGTGGGTCCACACCCGTTATGTAGGCAAGTGGTGGCAGTGCTTAACTCCACACACATCTCTCAGACGGATAGAATCCTTCTAGGGCTTTTGCCTTTGAGATGCTGGTTTGTTTCTCAACAAATCCACGGCCCTGCTGCCTCTTACCGTTAGTCTCAATCCCATTGCCACTAAAAGGCAAGATTAGAAAAGGGATCCTCCCTCTGACATTCTTGGTGACCCAGCCATTTGTTTCTGAGTGACTGGGAATTTTTCGCTGGGTGGTCATCGTTCTGACTTGGCCTGGATCCAAAGTCCACACGCCTGATGGAAAAATACTTTTTAAAATAAAATCTGCGGAGGAAGAAGTGTGATCATGTTCTGTGTCTCTAGCTAGAGTTTTAATTCTGGCAGGAAGAGGAAAGGTCAACATTTCTCGCTCACAAGTTAATGCTGTCAACATTGTGTGGATTTATGAAAATTGGCTGAGGGAGTAGCTAGAAGGTGCCCAGTGTCCCAGCTGCTGTTGTGATAAATTGTGTAATATGGCTTGGATTAAAAATAATACTCATTTAATTTGTTTAATGATACCAGCATGAAAAAGCCAGCACGCCTGTTCTGAAATCCAGCACACCGACGCCTCGGAGCGACATGCCAACGCCGGGCACCAGTGCCGCTCCAGGACTCCGTCCAGGCCTCGGCAAGCCTCCAGCCATGGACCCCCTCGTTAACCAAGCGGGTAGAGCCTCGCCTCTTGTTGTGCTTTGTTTTGTTTTTCCCTTTCTGGGCTTGACTCGTCGTCTGTGCACTCCTGACGCCATTTCCCCGTGAATATGAGACGCACTCAACTGCCTACCTCCTTCCTATCCCTGAAAAGCCATGATAAGAAACAGATGTTTGTCCTTAGGTTCAGCAGCTGCACCCTGTTCGGTCTCCGACTGTTTACACTTGGCTCTCTTTCTCCCCACCTCCCCCATAATCCAAATCCTAGGGACTTCAATAAAGTTTCCGATAATTACTCTGCCCGTAAGCTCCTTACCAAACTGTCACTGCATGTCTGAGTTCCCTAATACTGACCGAAACGGCCAGCCCAAGTGTGCTTCTTGCTTACTTGAGTTGGCCGGGTTTCTCCCGTTCCATCCCTCAGGAACCTGTGGTCTCTCTGTCAGTAGAAACTGGGAGGGTTTCACTGAGACTCTGGCCTGTGAATCAATTGGTAACTTCTAACTTTCTCTTCCTTAACACCTTGGGCCCAGAGGAAAATAAGCCCCAGAATATTCCTCCTAAACCCAGGCTTTGGTTTAGGTAATAAATCCAGGGTCCCGTTTTCATCTGGAATTGGTAGCAGAGAATGGAAAGGAGAAACCTTGGATTTTATCAAAACCTTCTTTTGAGATTAAGTCAGGTAAACAGGTAGTGAGTGCCCTGTGCCTTGGTTTGCCTTCTGTGAATTGGGTACAGTACTGCTGTTTAATTTTAATTGCCCAGTTTCCCAGTGCTGCCAAGCCAAGGATGAAGTGTGTGGGCAGTGCTTCTCCTGGGGTCCATTCTCCCCTGGAGATGAATTCGGCTGAGTTGGTGGTGATGAAACCAACCCCCCCCACACACACACACACCTCACCCAAGCCTTCCTCCTTGCCCTCGCCCCTCATGAATGGCGCTAGAAGTGACTCTGGAACTGACGTTCAGGCTGAGTCACATCACACGTCTTGTGCTTCCTTTCAGCCGCCGGCCTGAGGACGCCGCTGGCGGTGCCCGGCCCGTACCCCGCCCCGTTTGGGATGGTGCCCCACGCCGGCATGAATGGCGAGCTTACCAGCCCCGGCGCCGCCTACGCCAGCCTGCACAACATGTCCCCGCAGATGAGCGCGGCCGCCGCCGCCGCCGCTGTGGTGGCCTACGGGCGCTCCCCGATGGTAGGTGCTGCCGGCGGGCCAGGGCCGGGACCCCCGCCCACGCCTGCGAACAGAGCCCCAGTGTCCCTGAGCCTGCCCGCTGCCATCAGCATGCCGCTGCATTAAGTTAGGGCGCAGCGCTTCTGGGTTTGCTGTTTTTGTGGATGAAACAAGGCAGTGTTTAGGAGCTACTTTGGCGGTTCAGGGGACATCTGGTTTTCTCCCCCCAAGTAGATTTTTTTTTGGAAGGCAGTAGAATGACTCAAGTAGCTCACAGAAGCCTTTTCATTCATTTTCTTGAGGGTTTTTATTTTCCCCTCTTTAATTCTTAGGAAAAACTATTTGAGAAGCTGTAATGTTTTCTTTCCGTGTCTGTATTATCCTTTAAACCCAACAATGTGACTCAGGTGTAAGCAGTGATCTGAAGGCAACAACGAGAAAACAGAGGTGACTGAACCCTGGGGCAGCTTGCCCATCTTCTTGCCCAGCCTTTTATGACTATGTAAATAGCCTCATTTTTGACCGGAAAGGTACAAAACTATGCAAAGGGCAAAATCGACTGTAATCCTCAGTTGCACCCGGGAAAGGAAACAGATGATAACCTGTATTAAATAGAAGTCCCTATATATTTCTCTTGGCTTTTTAGAATACGTCATGTTCAGTTTTCTCCTCTCCCCTCTTCAGATGGCATGACCTCCAATAGTTTGGGCTGATAGTGAAGTTTGTGGGTTTTTTCCCCTCATGTCGCACTAGTAAGAAAGGCTGTGCATTGGGGACAAGATAGTTTAAAGCAAAGTGGGCAGCTAAGGGACTAGATAACCTTCATTAGGGCATGAATGTTTAAGCAGTAACTTAGGCCAGTGGTATGAAACTGGGGGCGATTTTGTCCCCCTAGGGACATCTGGTAATCTGTGGAGACACTTTTGATTATCAGAAGTGAAGAATGCTATTGGTACGTAGAGTGTAGAAGCCAGGGATGGTGCTAAATATCCCAAGACAGCCCCAAACAACTGTCTGGCTCAAAACATTGATAGTGGCAAGGTCAAGAAATCCTGACTCAGACAACATACTGCTCTCTGTACTTGCTTGGGCAAGGCAGGACATCCTAAGTCCACAGAAAGTATTTACTGTGGGAAGCTGGTTCTCGATGTACAAATAGACCACACTCCAGCCAACCTCCCCAGAAAGAAGCATGGCCTGTCGTATTTACAGGTGGTTATATTACTTCTTGCATTGTAATTTTTTTTTTTTTTTTGAAAAATGTTAGCACATGTTACTGTTCCTGTTTATGTTGCGTTGGAGATGTAGGAATTTCTAGTGAAAAGTCTTTATAGATGTTCACAAAGTGCCTACTCTGCATAAACTGAGTCTTCAATGTCTTTTTTTGTTTCCAGGTTGGATTTGATCCTCCCCCTCACATGCGAGTACCTACCATCCCTCCAAACCTGGCAGGAATCCCTGGGGGGAAACCGTAAGTGCCTCTGACTCCTCAGTTTTGTTTTAAAGGCAGTTACTTAGTCATGGCTATTAGCAGACTAGAATTCCAAAGGGAACACAGGCTTGGACGTTTCCAAGGAGATTTCTAGTGTCTTTTCCTGAGGAGCGTTAGCACTTTCTATAAATAGGCACCTTGTAGGTGTCATGCCTCTGTCTTCTCACTATGGGTGATCTCATGCATTTAGTTATTTCTGGAGAGAAGCTGTTGTAGACGGGGGCCAGGAGGGAGGCAAGAACCGGGGGTGGTTGGCCCTCCTTGCTTGACCCCTCTTCAGAAAGCTGCTCTGCTCTGCCTTTGGTCAGAGGGTAGCTGCTGGAGGTTTTCAACAGGACTGTGCTGTGGGCAGTAGTAAGCTGTCACCAACTGTTGAGATCTCCGAAATTTGAAACATGTCATCTCTCTACCTGGCTCAGTGCTACCTTTTCCTTATTTTGGTGGAAACTAGAGTTGTATGAAGGGTAGTTGTGGCGTCTGTTGGATCCCAGCGTTGGAGGTTGGAACTTCCCTGCCCACCCCTCCCCAACCCCCAATAAAGTTTGGTGTGTGCTTGACTCGGAGAAGTCCAAGATTACAAAACTCAGAGTGGCTTTGTGGGAAAGCATGAAAGATGGATTAAAGGGGCAAAAGAGCATTCAGAATTGAAAAACCCCGTTGGTTATTCTTCCGGGGTCACTGAAAATCACTTGCTTCCCATATGTTAGTAATTAGAAATGAGATTTTGAAGAATTTCTGAAGTGCTTAATTTCCATACAAAGCAAAATTGAAATATGGTGGGGGGGGGGGGGTCTGTCTTACTTCCCAACATGTACTCTGCTCTTCTGTAGGGCCTTTTACAATTTTGATTTTTCCAAATAGGGGTATGTGTCATAGGCCTTCAGTTTATTTTCCTTATACTCTCTGCCTTTGTGTGGTTGCTCTCAGCTTTCATTTATGTGTCTGCTGCATGTTGCATATTACATTATTTTGAGTGGTCCATTCAACTACCTGGTCACCTTTGTGTGATTTGAATCAGAGCCTTTCTTCAAATAAACCAGCAGCATGAGGAAAAATGGAATCCTTACTCCATCACCTGCTTTTTGGAAAGCAGATTGCCACGGCTCTACTTTACATGCATTATAATATCTATTTCATGGTAATTTGATTCATGATGAGACGAGACTTTTTCTATACTAAGAACTGGTAGAGAGATGTTAAGAACTTACAGTGACATCTAGGCCCAGGGAAGAGCAGGATTAGGGGGTGGGACAGTGTTGTAAATGTTTTCTTACCTTGTAGCTCTCTTCTGATTGAATAACCTTGAACTGCTATGTTGTTTATTTTCTTGGGTCTGCCCCTCTGCATCCAGCCTGGGATGCCCCCGGGCCCTTAGTGGGTATTTCTTATCCGTGGTCTCTGGCAACGTAGCTGTCGTGTGTCCTACAGACTGGTGAGTGGATAAAGGACAAATGAGTAATGTGATGAGAGGCAATAATTAATAGTAACTGATGAATCTTCAGGGAAATAATAAGCAAATAATGCCAAGTTCAACTGACCATTATGGAAAGCCAGTTTCTTTTTTTTTTTTTTTTTAAAGATTTTATTTATTTATTTGAAAGAGAGAATGAGATAGAGAGAGAGAGCATGAGGGGGGAGGGTCAGAGGGAGAAGCAGACTCCCTGCTGACAGCAGGGAGCCTGATGCGGGACTCGATCCTGGGACTCCAGGATCATGACCTGAGCCGAAGGCAGTCGTTTAACCAACTGAGCCACACAGGCACCCCTAGGGAAAGCCAGTTTTAAGAGTCGGAGGTGTGGGGGTATGTCTGGCTGCCAAGACCCCACCCTAAATGGGACGTGAGGCAGGTGGGGTGGGGTGGGACGAGCTATGAGCTATTGTGATGGTCTTGAAGGTACAGAGGACCATTAATCAGACCTAGCTCCTTACAGTTTGTGTGTGTGTGTGTGTGTGTGTGTGTGTGTGTGTGTGTGAATAATGCAATTAGACACAAAGTTGAAGCCTTCTCTGAATGATAGTACTGGTGTCATGCTTATTAGAGCCAAAATATTCATGCCTTTGGCTTTGAGCACCTTGGATTTCTTTGTGTTCACATCTATGTTAAGCTAGGGTACGACATGCTCAGGGTCAACGACAGTGGGCACGGCAGCAGAGCTGTGAGAGTCACGTATGAGGGTGAGTCTCTGGATCAGAGTGGTCACTGCCCTCCAAAACAGTGAAAATATATTCTTTAGGATTCTCTTTTAAGTTTGAGGGGAGCCACGTTATGTGAGGAAGATCGAGTTAATATCAGAGGGGAAAAATGGAGTTCACCATTGTCTCTGGGATCTGGGCTATACATCCTATTCCTTTGTTTTAATCCATTAATTAGTATTAGAGGGCTTCCTGTCCTCATTGTTGAGTAAAGTAATACTCCCTGAGGCAGTGCTTCTCAAAGCTTCTATGACGACCAGTTTTTTCCCACATGACCAAGATTGGTACGCTTGTAACAGACAAATACAGATGAATAGGGGAAGAAAGATACACAGTATAAGTCCCAGTTATTGTGTTTCTTTTGTGTTTTTTTTTAAGATTTTATTTATTTGAGAGAGAGAGAGAGGGAGAGCACCAGCAAGAGGAGGGGCAGAGGGAAAAGCAGGCTCCCCACTGAGCAGGGAACCTGACTGGGGGCTCCATCCCAGGATCCTGGGCTCAGGAGCCGAAGGCAGACGCTTACCCGACTGAGCCACCCAGGCGCCCCAGTCCCAGTTTTTTATTACAAGAGTCAGCTGTCATGAGTGGACTCTGTCGAGTTGCTGTATAACCGTTTTCAACACTTCCTATCCCTGAGTGAGCTGATCTCACTCAGGTAGCAAATGTTTGCCGACCACACTTCGAACAGCTTTGGTCTGAGGCACCTAAGAGAAATGGTGACAAACCAACATGGCCAGGGTCAGGGTGAGTGAGGTGTGGTAAAGGTTTGTGAGTGTCATCCTCTGACAAATACCAATCGAAATAATATTTGGGTCGGGCGATGGATGGTTACTCTTGGACATTTGTGCGAGAACTGTGTCAGGCTTTGTGCCAGGTGCTGGGCAGACTCCAGGAAAGAGAATGTTCATCTTCCCCGCCTTTGGAGGGCCTGCTGATGTGGAAACATGAGAGGGACAAATGCTGCAGTATGTTTGTGAGGCGCCCTGAAGGCAGAGCAGTGGGGGCTAGGCAGACATGTAGAGTGATGATGATTAGGATGGGAAGGGCTTCCTCGGGGTGAGGAGGATACACTGAAAGCTAAGCATGCGCAGGAGGAACACGCCCACAGAGCAGAGAGGGCAGAAAAGGTGGACCATTGTAGGTAGAGGGGACAGCCTGCCACATGGTCCCAGCACATGGGAGCTTGAGGGATTCCTGTGCCAATGGATGAGTTCCTTCCGAGCGGCAGAGCCAGGAGAGCTCCAGTGGGGCTGGAGGGACCTTGAGAGTGCCTCTCGTGTGAAGGCTCATCTGTGGTTCAGGTCTCCCGTGATCGCCTCGCCAGTGGCTGTGTGCTTCTGCCCACGCGTGTCTGGTAACCAGGCCTTGCTGGTGGTTCCTTGAATGAGCCACTTTCCCTGGCTGTGGGAAAACTGTTCCAGCCCTCGAGCTGAGATCTGTCTCCCTGGAACCTTTACCCATCGATCCTGGTTCTTTCCTACCCCTTGAGACCACACAGCGCACCACTCATCCATCACCCTCATGGCAGCTCTTCAGATACTTGGAGACCACCATCTTGCCACGAGGCTTCTCTTCTGTCTGAATATGTCCGTTGCTTCAGCCCTATCTTGTGGGATGCGATTTCAGGTTCCCGCACCATCTGCGCACTAAAATCTAACAGTCACCTCCCTCTTGTCCTCTCCCACTGATTTAATTGAAACCTGCTGCATAGGCCTAAGGGACCCTATTGGAAGCTCACAGCCTAGTGATGGAGAGACCACATTAATCAAATAATCACAAAACTGAATGCATAATTGTAATTGAGAGAAGAGCTATGACCGAGAGAAACGCTATTCTGTAAAAGCATGTGGCAGGCTTCAAGGAAGAAGTGTTTCTGAGCTGTTTTAATCCCATAGGGGAGGAGGAAGGAGCATATGCAAAGGCCCTGTGGCCTTACATTGTTGGTTTTTGTGTTGTTTTGTTTTTATCAAAGTAGAATAGAACAAGGTGACTCCTGTTGCCACTATTTTGTACTTGTTGTTGGTGTTAAAATGATGTAGGAACTCAGTAGGGTTTCCCAACCAACCTGGTCATTTTCCTTGTCTCCTTCACCCCCACACCTGTCTCTCCTGACCTCTCTATCTTTGTTAAAGGCATCATCCTCATTCTCTCTGACATCTGGGCGCAAACTTTAGCCTGTGATTCTTCCTTGTTGAAGTGACGTTTCACTGGTCTTCTTCATTGTTGAAATCTCACTTAATTCCTACTGACTTTTGTCAGTAAGATCCTAGATAAGTTTTCCCCTTTATAAAGTGCTTACCTGATTAGGTTCCTTTCTTGCTCAGAGATCTTCAGCAGTTGCACATAAACTGGTGATGGGGCATTCAAGGCCCCTCTAGCACTTTTACCCCCACCTGCTATTCTACCTCATGTCATGTGTTCTTTGCATCTTGTGCATGGGCCGAAAGAGAGAACCTTCCATTCTCTGAGAGCCTTTCCTCCTCCTAGCTGGAGCAATGTCCCTTTTTGCCAGTCTTACCTCTTTCTGTGGAAAAGCTTTCTGTCCTTCAAAGACCATTTCTGTTGCCACCTTATCAACACGAAGCCTTCACTGATGCCTTGTGAAATGTGATCCCTCTCCAGGAACACCTTGTAACATCTTGTTACCCCTTGCACGCCTTGGCCTTGAGTGACCGTCATGTACCCATGTCAGATCTCTACCTGCTTCTTCCCTACGAGAACTGAAGCTTTGAAGTCCCTCTGTCCCCTTGAGCACAAATATCCCGTAAACAAATATTTGGTGCATTGAGTACGTGGGAAATGAGTCCGGGATTGTGTAAGACTGTGACTCATCCTTTCTAAAAGAGATTCACATTTTGCATTTTAGAGTTCAGCACTGCTGATTTATAAGAGGTAACCCTGACTGTTTTCAAGCCCTCGAGGGGAGATTTAATTGGTATTGTTTGGTCAGCTTCACTTGAACTCACTTTTAGTTTTAGGAAATGTGTTCCCCTGAGTCTTGTGGAGATCCCTGGTAAGAGAAATTCTGGTTTAGTTAGGTCAACATCTCTTTGCTGTGCCTCACACCGCCCTCCCCCCAAAACGGCATTTTGGCCCCGAAGGACCGCTTTCCTCCCCGTCCATGCTTGGAGGCTGTGCCCTACCTGCCTCGTGTGGTGGCACCTAGAGGTCAGTAATAACTCAGACTAATAATAGTTTGGCTTAAGATCCAGCTTCGTTCCAGGTTCCTTCACCCTGTATTTTAACGCTAGACGTGTAATTGAGAAATCTTACACCCACTCGTTTAGTGTTTAAATAAATCTTTAAAGTACCTTTTTGGAGTTGGAGCCTAAAGAGAAAAGAAAATCTTAACTACATGTGGGGTAAAATTGCTTCCTAGGAAAACATGTTTTGCAGCAGTGAAGAGAGGCCATCCCGGCTTCCAGCCGAGGAGACATTTCCATGGCCAGCCCTTGCCCCCATCCCCCACCCCATTTTCCAGTCCTGATCTTGCTTCTGATTCCTCTGTTGACCATGTTTAGAATTCACAGCTGGCTTATTTAGTGGATTTGGAAATTAATTTGGCCCTCTTTTCACTGGTTATGATATTTGGGTGTTTTTTTGGTCTATTAAACACCAAAAGTAACATGCTTGTTTTATGCCTCATTATCACATTTGGGTTTGGGTTTAATTTCCATTTTTCTATTCTTTGATCTTCTGGGAATGTGTAGCTAATTTCTTGAGATTATATTGAAATGGAAGGCCCTTTATTTTTTTTTTTTTGAAGATTTTATTTTATTTATTTGAGAGAGAGAGTGAGAGAGAGAGAGCACAAGAGGGGGTAGGGTCAGAGGGAGAAGCAGACTCCCTGCTGAGCAGGGAGCCCGATGCAGGACTAGATCCCGGGATTCTGGGATCATGACCTGAGCTGAAGGCAGTCGCTTAACCAACTGAACCACCCAGGCGCCTGGAAGGCCCTTTATTTTGATGTGAGTTATGTGTAGCTACTAGAGAGCTGACCTCCCTGCACATCTCTCTCTCCCTCTTCCCCTTCTCAGAAATGCCTTTCAGTTTATCAGGTGTAAGTATGCTTTGTTTCTTTCTTGCTCACATGATTCTGGGTTGCCTGTAGTGATTGGTTCCTTTGCTAGAATTTTCGAATTGAGCTTTGAAAGGGCTGTATTTTAAACTTTTCTTTGTCTTACTTTTCATCCAAGAATCAAAGAATCGGTTTGATTCTTTGTCCTGCATGGGAGCCTTGTTTTTACCCAGCACATTTACATGTTTTCAAACATTTATTTTTTTTTTTTAAAAGATTTTATTTATTTATGAGAGAGAGAGCACGAGCCAGGGGAGAGGGAGAGGCAGATTTCCTGGTGAGCAGAGAGCCTGATGCAGGACTTTATCCCAGAACCCCAGATCATGACCTGACCCAAAGGTGGACACTTGACCGACTGAGCCACCCAGGCTCCCCACAGGTTTTCAAACATTTAGTTGGTAGAGGAAGTAGGGCCTAGAATTCAAAGTCATAAACGTTAACTTTGCTAGAGAACCTCCTAGATTATCAACTAGACCATCTCCCATTTCCTTTTTCATCTTTTTCATGTCCATTTTAAGAGGTTTTGCATTTGCCTTTTCAAAAAAAATGGGAATAGTCCTACATTAAGGTCATAAATAAGGAAACAAACACAGAGTCTCCCATCTTAATGCTTTAAGTTCTCACCTTGTAATTTAATTGTTACTAAAGCCCTCTATTCCTGTAGATATGCTATCTTCCAAATAGGATAGGAATTGTGCCCTCATCTGCATATTTGCTGTTTGGAAGGATCCTGGGATGCCAAACTAGAAAAATCCTGTGTTTTATAGATGTTATGGGTTAGATATGCAGACCTTACGAAATGTTAAAGGTAAAGCTTGTTATATCGGCAGTGAAGGAGATTTTACCATAAATAGATGAATCATATTCCCGAGGACCTATTTTCTTTTCCTGAAATCTTAGAATAATATGGCTCTGATTTCCTTATGACCTCACATCCCAGTCCCCCCGCCACCACCTTCATTATTCTAGTTCTTGAGGCTAAGAGTATCCTCCACAGTCGTAAATTACATTATTCTCATATACTTTAGGATGACCCAGATGCCCCAAGCCCTCCAAGCCTCCAGGGCCAGGACTCTATAATGAAGTGCCCTGATGACATTGACAAGAAGATTTCTCTTGTGTAGGCTACCTGTCGCCATCTTGATGGGCACGTGTTTTCCCTCTCAAGGCAATAATGTCCAAGTTAGTGCCAATGTGAAGCTAGGGTGAAGATTAAGAGCTCTCCTTTTCTGGCGGGCCTGCCCGGGATGCCCTGAACTTGAATCCTGGCCCTTCCACTTACTAGCCCAGTGGGCCAGTGACCCTGTCCTGTACTATTGCTTCTCATCTCCAGATAATAAGGAATAGTGAGCTACCTCCTGACGCAAGAACCAGAGGTTGAATCTATGTTGTGTGTCATGCTTTTCTGTAAGTACCTTCCCACGCAACTTCATTTACACCACACCTCCTCAGTCATGTTTAGTGGGTAAGTTTTCTCAGGGCATGTTGTAAATATAGGGAAGTGAGGCACAAGTAAGTTACCTATGGCCCCCACATCTTATTAGTGACTAGCTGAACCTCTAATCTGTGTCTCCTCACTTTTTTTTTTTTTTTTTTTTTTTAACTCTGTGGTATGCTTTTCAGCTGCCAGGCGCAGGATCACACTTTTGCCTGTGACCTGTGGCAGCTTCTGGAAGGGTCCTGCATCCACTGGGCTCTGCTGACTTGGGGAAGGGCCATGGATTTCACTCCATCACTGTGGTTGCTTTCATTGCCTTTTGTTTCGGTCCAAATCGGCTCTCTAGGGACCGCATTCCCCCCTCGGGAATGTTGATACCGTCTCTTAGTGACATTTGGTAGGACGACTGGAAATTTCTGGGGGAAAGTTGGCTGGTATAACCCAGGTGGCTAGAGGACCCTCCACTTTCTTGTAGCTTACTCTCCTTGCCAGAGCAACCTTTCATGCCTCAACTTCTAAGCGAGTAGGGTAGCAATGAATGACTTGGGGTGTTGAGATCCAGCAGTATGCTGGCTGGAGAAGTCAGGCCACCTGTCCCTGAAGAACTCTGCAGTTGGAAAAACAACGAACGAGAAGTGTAAACACGTGTGGCAGTCCACAGTGTGGTACGTGCCATAGCCGAGATTTATAGGAAGAGACAGGACCCTGGAAAAGAATCCTCCTGCCTGGGAAGGTTGTGGCAGACTGAGGAGGAGAGCAAGTGACGAGCACTTAGGAGGGAGGCGGCGCTATTCTAGGCCAGAGGGAACAGTTTTTGTACAACTTGGAGACGTGACAGGGTGCGGTATTTTAGGGGACTGGCCCGTTGTCCCACGTGGCAGGGAGTTCCGGATACAGGACGGTCACATGAACTGAGGCCCAGCCACAATACATTGTGAAGGACTTGGCGAGCCCCAAAGAGCGCGTGATTGGATTTTTGATACTTGTTCCGACAGCCGGAGCTTCCCGGTTGAGAATGCCAAGTCCACAGGCGGCGGGGTCTTGGCCGTGGCCATGATCTCTGGGGGCCGTGGTTCTTCATCACCGTTTACTGGATCCCGCTGCTGCCATTCCTGTCTATTTCCAGCAAACCAACGACTCTGTAAACACCTGTTTTCCTTTGGCCGCAGAACACAGCATAGTTTTATTAACAGCAGAGCTAGGAAAAAAACAACCTGCTTCTCCAAAGCGCGGTCTTGTTTTCCAGCTTGCTGCTGTCCCCGAGAGGCTTCTTGGTGGGGACTCCTTCCTTTGAGTTTCTTCCCCTCTGCCGTGTGCCCAATAAAGGAAGCGGCCTCAGCTCTGAAAGAGTTTGACTTCATTCAGTTTTTTACATCTGTGCTATCCAGGGGGCTTTATTCTTTTCAGTTCTCCAACCAGATTTCGGAATTAGATCCTGATCAGCAGGTGCTTGTGCAGAAAGCTGGGTTGGGGCAGGGGCTCAGTTCTCTGAGGCTTTCTTGGGTGCAGGTGGGTGGCCCCAGCAGTGTGGCCCCTAACGAGGGCACCAGGAGCTCATTCTTTCTGCCTCACAGTGTGCCACAGTCCTGGCTACGTGTCCTCTTCTCCTCTTTGTCAAGGGCTGTCTCTCCACTCTTGCCCTTCAGGATCTATGGATTTCCTTTGCCTCGTCATTGCCATGTGCTTTCCTGACTCCCACCCCGCACCTTCCTCCCTTTCTGCATTCCTGGTCCTCACTCTCACCCACTGGTTGATAAAAGAGCCCTTGATTGAGCATACCCTCACTGTCCTCTTTTAAAGTCATGGGTGTTTGATACCGATGCTCCCTTTCTCTGAGGGCCCTGCCGGTGTGGAGCACGGTGTTCAATGTTTAATGGTTTTGCAGCTCTTCTCACCCTTAGAGCAACCCCTGCATCCCTTATACTTGGTTGTATTTCTGTCTTGTGGATCAGGAGCAGACACGTTACAGGCTACAAGTAGTGAGGCCGGGAAGGATGGCCACAGTTAGGCCAGCGAGCCGGGCATCTCCCATACATTTAACACACGAGTCTGGGCTCTTGACTTAGCTGTGGACCTGGTCCGCTTGATCATCAGTCAGGAGCCCTCTCGACTTTTTCTTGAACAAACAAATAAATCTCAGCTTTTAGAATTGAGATAGACATACAGAAAAGTGCATGAATGGTGTGTGTATAGCTAAGTGACTTTGCACCAAGAGTACTGAAGACGCCCTTCTTGTGTCCTCTCCAGTAGCTGAGGGGAACCCCCACTCTGGGTTAACATCACAGATGAATTCTGCCTGTGTTTGAAATTCTATAAATCCAGTCCTTCCATATGCATTCTTTGGTGGCTGGCCTCTTTCTGAATTCAGGCTTGGGAGATATTTATAAATCCTCACTATGTGTTTATAAATTCTCCTTCCTGGTTGATTTTGCTTTTCCTGGCTCTTCAATAAGTAGAGAATCTAAGTTTCCTTCTGGGATGTCTTTAATGTCGTCATGATACGCCATCAGCGTGGCCTTTTCTCATCGATATGCTTGTGTCTTGTGTTCCTGTGGGTGAATAATTCCAGACTCTCGTCTGCTCCCCTGATTTTTCCTTCCAGTTGATCTCTCTTTGAGACCCATCAGCCCTTTGTGTCGTTCTGGTTTGTTCATTTGATTAGGCTCTCCAGCACCGCGGGCGGCACCAGCTTCCTGTGAGGCCCCCTGTGACTGATGTATTAACATCCCTGTGCATTTCCCCGGGGACCCAGAAATGTTCCCAGCTTCTGGCAGCAGTTCACTGCTCTGTGAATCAATTTTAAATTGCCTCAGTATGATGATCACAGACCTCCTGTGTGGTTTAAAGAAGAAGACACCTGGGAGAGAGGTGGGTGTCTTCCAGAAAAGGAGCATACAGCTCTCTTGCTACACTTTGTGCATCTGTTTTAATCTGGAACATTGAACTCAGTAACAAGAGGGTTTCCAATTGAAGCAAGGTAAAATTTTCTTCCCCTAAAAATCCAGAATTGCTAAAAGGGTACCTGATGGAGAGTTTGCCTGCCTGGAGGTGCCCACCTTGATTTATGGCAGACAAAGAAACAGACCTTCACGTGTGCCATTATTCTCTTAAAGAAAGCTTTAAGAGGCAAGTTCTCCCCCTGTGTCAACCACTATTCTAACCAAATACGTTCCGTTTGATTGTTTCATGAAACACTCTGGTCATTTCTCCAGCTTTATCTAGTTCATTGTTTGTCATTTTCAGACCCAGCTTAGGGGGTCACATAATTGCTACTGGACCCGATACCTGGGTCACATAATTGCTCCTGGACCTTGAAGAATTCTTCTAGAACGTGAATAGAGTTAAACTCCAGCTCTTGTGGTCCCATCTTCAAGGGCAGTACAATGCTACTTGATCCCAACTCTGAATATCCCATAATAAATGGCATAGGTTCAATGCGCATGTATTAAAATATCAATGTGGGTTTGATATGTTAACTAAGGACACCAAAGGATACTGTTGGATAAAAAAATAAGGGATTTAGTGGCTTGTTTTGATGTAAGGGCTTTGAGCTATAGTTGTTTTGTATATTAATTTTCTAGTACATTCTGTAGGGTTCCCATTATGTGTGCTCAATGATTCAAATTAAGAGTAATGTTAAGGATTTGGTCCAGCTAGCCATGTAGTATTAGTTATTGGAACCAGTTTGTCAGGAAATAACATATTTCTAAGATCGTGTCATTTGGTTGGGAGAAAGGGAAGTTCTTTCTCAAGCCTTCATGTATTTGGTATTTCGCTTTCATAGAGTGAAAACGACAGCATATATTTTCTTCTCAAGCTTAGGGAAGTATGTAGGTTTTATGTGCGAGCAGGTTGGAAACCTGATAACCCTGTATCGGTTTTCAATTTTGTGCATGCTAAGTTATTTTACAAAATTTGAGTTAGCATTAAAATGAAAATTTGAGTTCTGTGTTAATACCCATGGTCTTTAGATCTGTAAAGGGACTGCAAGGTGCCAGTGACAAGTTCCATAAAGGGCCCAGACTTACCCAGTGGGTCACGGACAGGAGGAAACTCTACATACTTCATTTGTTATGTATGCAGACCTATAGAGAAGGCTTCATGTTGAACTTCTAGAATGCCTAGTGATGGCTTCAGATAGGAAGAAAGTGAAAGCAGTGGTCTTCAAAGTGCGTAATTCCATCCGTTTGGATGTTGGGGGTGGATATTAGCATTTCTGCATCTTCTACCCTCTAAAGTATCTTTTCTTCTGTGCATGTTTTATAATGCCTGTGATATATTAGTGCTTGGATTTTAAGTCATTAGATCTTAAAGCGTACAATATGCTTTAAGATTTTGGGGTGGAAACAAGAATGTCCTAGAATTAGGTTTGTTCGTATTGAACACGGGAGGAAAACAATAGCTTGAAGTAACATAAAAGTTTATTTCTCTCTCCCATAAAAAGATACCGGCTGTCAGCAGGGCTCTGCATCCTGTGTTTGTGTTCCACTTCCTTCAGCAGTTGATTTCCATCTTCAGAGTCAGCTTGTGGCCCCCAAGGGCTGGTGGAGCTCGCGTCACCTTGCTCATAGTTAAGGCACTAGGAAGGAGTAAGAAAAGAGGGCAGGCAGGAACCCTGATGCTCCTCCCCTTTTAAAATTCCTTTTCTTTTAATTAATAAACTTTACTTTTTAGAGCAGTTCTAGGTTCGTAGCAAAATCGAGCCAAAGGTACAGAGAGCTTCCCGGGGCCCCTTCCTTTGAGGTCATGAGCTTGATGCCACCCAGCAGTGCATGTATGTTGAGCCACGTACATCTCAGTGGTGGGAACGTGGCGAAGCGAAGAGTAGCTTTGCTGCCTTAGATAAAACTGGGGTTCATGGCCAAAGGAGACAGGGAGATTGTCGAGGAGAAAACTTGAAATCTATCATCAAGCTATTTGATGTAAGAGAATCTTTTATTATTTTCTCTTGATTATGCGAAAGAGAGTAAATTCAAGCCTGAAACTGGTGCATTGAGAAAACTGTTTTTGTTTGTCAGTGTTGAAATATACTGTTTACTGTGTGAAATTATTACGAGTTCTTAAGGGCTTCATCTGCAGCATAAAAAATAATCATTTAAAATTATGCTAAGAAATCATACAATTATACAAGGTACATGGAAGGAGGTATTTTATGTTAATTTGGAAGCATAGTTAGCATTTTATATGGGATTGGAAGGAATGCTTTATGGAATGGTTAGCCACAATTGAAAAATCGTTAAATACTTAAAAAATATAGTTCAATATACCTGTCTTTTGGTATACCCTAGGCTTCCGTTATTATGTATTTTAAATTTGCTCCTTCGGTAAATACTTCAGTTTCTATTGATCTCAAGAAAATCCTAAGGAGAATCGTTCCCTTCTTTGTCTTCCTTATAGATGCTGCTGAGCTAATGACCAGCTGCTTTATGATAAATGTTTTCTCTGTCTCCTCTCCTGTCTTTCTCTCCAACCATCCCCCTCTCCAAAAGTGCATACTCCTTCCACGTTACTGCAGACGGTCAGATGCAGCCTGTCCCTTTCCCCCCCGACGCCCTCATCGGACCTGGAATCCCCCGGCACGCGCGCCAGATCAACACCCTGAACCACGGGGAGGTGGTGTGCGCCGTGACCATCAGCAACCCCACGAGACACGTGTACACGGGCGGGAAGGGCTGCGTCAAGGTCTGGGACATCAGCCACCCCGGCAACAAGAGCCCCGTTTCTCAGCTCGACTGTCTGGTGAGCGAACAGGAACTGGCGCACGAGGGTAATGTCTCCCTGGAGACTCAATAAGGAAATGGCTGTTTGGGCCTGGGTTTTATTCCCATTATGAGGAAATGGAAGCCCTTTCTGTTTCCTGTGTTAGCTAGTTAGCTCCCCCACCCCTCTCCCTGAAATGTGAACGTTTCATTTGTTGCTCTTTCGGCGGTTAAATCCCAGAGTTGATGGATTTCTTTTAAAAAACATTGTACAGTAGTTTACAGAAGCTGTCCTTGTTTTAATGTGTATTCAAAAGGGGGTTTCCCATTTAATGAATGAAAGCACAGCGAGGCCTGGACTCTGAGCCCTGCAATCCACCCAACTTTTAATTTCCCTGCGGCCTTCGGATAAATATTGAATAGTAAACATTTGATAATGTGGCATAAAAAAGCATTCTGAACAGGGTCTGTGTTTTCAGGGAGACATGGGAGGGCTGGCTGGGTTTTATTACCTGAACTTCAGGAAAGGTTAATAGATCACACTGCAAAAAAACGGGGGGTGGCCGCCTGCGAAACGGGAATGGTGAGAACGCTTTCCCGGAGTACCCTAATCCGCCTGCTCCCAGAGTAGAATACCGTTTTGCATTTTTCAGGATCATAGCACATGTTGGGACATGTTCCGATCTCTATAAACTGTGACCCCAGAGTTTATAGCCCACATACCACTGGCCTGACGCAGAATCAGGGCCACACTGCCTCTGATACGGGGCCTACCTACGCTTTGCCGCGGCCGGTGGTGCGGTTTACCCACCGCCTGCCCAGCCGTTGCTGAGGATTCGGGAGCCAGAGGTTTAAAAAAAAGAACAGTGGTGTTTTTGAGATACAAAAGCCTTTTTTTTGAGGAGTTATTGATTTACTTTTTAATCACATAACTTTAAAAGATCTCCATTAATGAAATTTCAATTTAGGCCGACATTCTGTAATAGTAGGAGTATTTTGTGACACTCATCACCTTTTTTGAGATTTATGTGCTTAAAGTTTTTTCTTATCTTTGAATAATAGGCCATGGTCAAAGCATAGCGAGAACTTCAGTTCTGTCTATTTGGGTTGAAGGATAGCAGTTATTTCTTTCAGGGAAGGGAGGGTCATTTTAGGTCCCACCTTCCTTTTTTTTTTTTTTTTTTTTCTCTTTTTCTTTTTCAGAGGTAGGGGCAGAGGGAGAGGGAGAGAGAGCATCTTCAGCAGGCTCCACACCCAGCACGGGGCCCACGACCCGTGATCATGACCTGAGCCGAAATCAAGAGTTGGATGCTTAACTGACTGAGCCACCCAAGCGCCCCCCCACCTTCCTTTTTTAATATGTGCTGGTTTCGATAGAGAGATGACCTCTTTTATCAATTTCTTTGGACTGAGAGGGTTGAATACGGCAGCAACCGTATCACCCCTTGAGAAAGCAGCTCTGTTAAAGTCCTAATAAGGAGCCACGTGGCTAATGAAGAGTCAGCACAAGCCTTAGATAGAGATTTAAGAGTAATGAAAACCAGAAGGTAGGCAGCAGGTCTCTGCTATCCAAATAGTAAATAAGGGCGGGTGATGAGGTCAGAGATTTATAAACTAGCTTTGAAAAGTGGTTTCTTCACAGAGAAGTACGTGCACACCTACCTTACATCCGCTGATCATTTCAGTTCTTTCTACTCAGCAGGAAACTGGACGTCAGGAAAAGTTCTATTTAGTGTTTGCACATGCCTGAGCGAGCCTCGGAGTTTGTTTTGTTGACTGTTTCAAAGGGGACAGTTACAATTGGAACCCAGTCTTTGCTACAGAACTCTTGCTTTGCAGGTGTCCACGAAATACCACTTTTTCAAGTCAAAAACCAAGATAGCAGTTAGAGAGCATGGTATTGTTACTGCTTGGTCATGCATCATAGCAATTGAATTACGTTTATTTCACAGAACAGGGATAACTACATCCGTTCCTGCAAATTGCTCCCTGACGGTTGCACCCTCATCGTGGGAGGGGAGGCCAGTACTCTGTCCATCTGGGACCTGGCGGCTCCCACCCCGCGCATCAAGGCAGAGCTGACGTCCTCGGCCCCCGCGTGCTACGCCCTGGCCATCAGCCCCGACTCCAAGGTCTGCTTCTCGTGCTGCAGTGACGGTAACATCGCCGTCTGGGACCTGCACAACCAGACGCTGGTGAGGTGAGCAGCTGTGGTTTTCTAGGGTGGGGGTTCCGTCCTTGGGTACCTGGGCCTGAAGACCTCCTGCTTCTGGGCCTGCACCCAGGCTCTCAGCCCGTGTGAAGAGCCTCCTGTGCGCCAGGCTTGGAGCTCTAGGCATCGGGAGTGTGAAGACAAAACTGTGACCCTGCCCCTCTGGGGGGCTCATAGCCTTGCTGCTGTGCTCGGTGTCCCCCACACTTTCCTTTTATCTCCCCAACATCCCCATTCTTCAGCCACTTACAGATGCCAGACTTGTTCAAAATATATTCCTGACATATACATACCATGGATTACCTGGCGGTACGGAGGGTCCTTAATACTAGGTGCTTTTGGCTTTGGCTAGAACCTTGTTTGCGTAAACAGGAGCCAAGTGATAAAGGATAACAGAAAATCAACAAAAGGACATTAGAAGAGGAGATTCCAGGGGCGCCTGGGTGGCTCAGTCAGTTAAGCGTCTGCCTTCGGCTCAGATCATGATCTCAGGGTCCTGGGATCGAGCTCCGCATCGGGCTCCCTGCTCAGCGGGGAGCCTACTTCTCCCTCTCCCTCTGCTGCTCCCCCTGCTTGTGAGCACGTGCTCTCTCTGTCAAATAAATAAATAAATATATATTTTTTAAAAGGAGATTCCATGAACTTTGCCCACAAAATGGTTTTAAAGTATGCATGTTTCTCAATTACTAAATCAGTGCTGTCCAGGGGTCATTCCACCCTAGGAATGAGCCCGGCTTCCTGCAATCTGTTCTCTTAACTGCAGTGACAGCTGCAGTCCTGCCACCTCTGTGTCTGTCCTTGGCTCTAGCCAGTGCCTTCCCTCTGCTGAAGTCAAGAGTCCACACCAGAGATGTTACAGAAAAGTCTTTATAAAGGGAAGCACTAGTTAAACATCCCAGCGAAACCTGATGTGTGTTCCGCTTTTTCATTCCGTTTTCTTTGCTCAGAAACGCTCTTCATGGGGTGCCTGGGTGGCTCAGCCGGTTAAGCGTCTGCCTTCAGCTCAGGTCATGATCCCAGGGTCCTGGGATCAAGCCCCGCATCGGGCTCCTTGCTCGGCGGGGAGCCTGCTTCTCCCTCTCCCACTCCCCCTGCTTGTGCTCTCTCTCTCTGTCAAATAAATAAATAACATCTTTAAAAAAAAAAAAACAAAACAAAAAAAAACGCTCTTCATTTATGGTGTGGTGTTAGGCTGGTGGATGATTTAGCAGGGCTCCTTTGATGCTTTGGGTCCATGTGCCAGAGCGAATGGATGGACTTTCGAAGTCATTATAGCAGCTTCGTCTCCCTCCAAGCCACCCCCGTAGGAATCCAGTCAGTGTCACTGAGCCCTGCTCTGTCCCTGTGTGTGGCTGATGCCGTGACCATTATTTTTCTCTTGTCATGTGCTGGGCAGCTCAGAATGAGCACAATGGACACACGTAGCTGGAGCTGACAGCCCCTTCAGACTTTTAGCCTGGCCAGTGTTTGCTGTTTTTTTCTTTTCTTCTTTTTTGAAAAAAATCTGAATAAATAACACTTTTAAAATTTTAATGCTAAGGGCTTTTCAAATATTAATCCATTTAATCCTTATAACGTCTGCACTGCTATTACCCTGATTTTATAGGTGAGGAAACTGAGGCACAGAAAGGTTAAGTCTGCCTGCCTGGCTCACACAGTCGGGTGTGGGGGAGATGTGATGGGGCGCAGGCATGCTGTTCTCATGTCTGTGCTCCGAACCCCTGCTCTGTGCCTGTCCCCGGGAGTAAACAGCTGCTGGATATAATGGGGTAGTGCTTTATGAATGTCTTGCTCACTTTGGGTTGGCCACATGTGGCTGACGGCTACTCTGTGTGAGAGGGTGGCATGGGGTCTGCTCAGTATCAGTATTTACTGAGACCCCGCATGGTCTAAACCTATCTTCTGGGAGCCTAAGAGTAGCGCTGAGATTCGTGGACAGAGGGATGGAACATCCACCAGGCGCCTGAAGTCCACCCAGAAAGGCATTTGTAGTCAAGGAGTAAAGTATTTCATGAGTTCTAGAGAAGGCAGGGGTGAAATGCCCAGAGGTCATTGGGTTTCCAGAGCAGTTTGAGGGAAGGAATAGCAGAACTTTCAAAAGATGAACCTGGGACTTCAGTAGTCCTGCATGACCTATGGGGAGTCTTGGAGGAAAGTGGGGCTGGTTGGGGTACGTGTGCCTGGGATGGGGTGGGGATGGTTGGGTACGTGCAGGAGAGAGGACTAAGGTGGACATTCAGAATAGCTTTTGGAGGAACAGTCTTTGAAGTGATAGTTCTTGTCTCAGAATTCATGGCAAGTGGTGCTTTTGTCTTGTCTTCCACGCTCTTTAAATTCTAAGCTCAGTTTAAAAGTTTGGAGTTCTGCGGGAACAATAAGGTGAGGGGGACCTAGAGGAAGGACAGACGTAGAAACTTTGGGTGTTGAAATTCTCAAGCCACTCTAATGAATCCCTCCTGGTTCACCATAGTGACTGGGCCTGTTCTGGTCACATCCCTGCTGGCTCCCTCTTGGCATGGAAAACCAGGTCCGGATCCACAAATCACCAGCCCTGTGGTGGCTCACCTTGGCCTCTCCCTCAGCAAACCCCCCACCTTTGGCCTGGCAGAGCATCGGCACTCTGCAAATCCCTGTTGGTTGATTGGTTTTGGTAGTGTTTTTTGACTGAAGCACAAGAGTTCCCTTTAAGAGAACAACCTTATGCTCAGCTTCAAGGCAGGGTCCCCGCTGAGGTGCCCATGGGTCAGCCTCAGCAATTAGCTTTGTCTCATGCTGGCCCCTGAGTCAGGAGGCCAGCATGACCCTTTGTCTCTGGGAGTCCAGATTTCCTAATGTAGGGCTCTTTCTAATACAGAAAGCAAGGTTGAGTAAATATGTGAGCTCATGCTTTGTTGCCATGAAGGGTATCGCTGTGTGGATTCACTCATGGAAAAGTAAGTGCTTCTGGACCCTGAGCTCGTAATGTCGTGATGCAGGCCTACATCTTTCTTTACAGAATATACTCGGGATTCTGTGTGTTTGTCCTCCCCCCCAGCCCCTTCAACACTCAAACGCTTTTCCAGACCTGGGAGGAATTTTCCCTTCCAGACGGATTTGTAAGGAGAGCTATAAGAGCGTATTTTACTGCTCCCGTGTGATGACCTAAAATGGCATTCCACGTCTTTAGCACTTGGACCTCGAAAAAAGAAAAGGAAAATCTGCAGGTGCTGTTCCCTCCTCGGGGGAAGGTTAGTGTGATCTTGCACATCAGCAGACACTGAAGAGATGACACACGCACACCGAGTCCAAAGCTAACAACACAACAGTGTTTACCTTGAGCTTGGGCAGGAAATCATTATTCAATCTGGTTTGTTTTATCAGGCAATTCCAGGGCCACACAGACGGGGCCAGCTGTATTGACATTTCTAACGACGGCACCAAGCTCTGGACGGGCGGCCTGGACAACACGGTCAGGTCCTGGGACCTGCGCGAGGGGCGGCAGCTGCAGCAGCACGACTTTACCTCCCAGGTGACGGGCTCCCCGCTCCCTGCCCCCGGCAATCTCTGACGTGGTCTGCGTGTGGCATCCTTCTCCCTCCTTCACACCCCACCTTAGTAAGAACAAGCAGATAGACCAGCCTTGACTATGAGACGCTGATTTAAAACAAACAAAAACAACCCCCACAGACAGACAGACAGACAGTGTCCCTGAAATGCTTAGAGTGGTTTCTAAAACCCTATCGGTGAAGACCTGTTAGTTTTATTTATGTATGAGTTCATTGAAGGAACTTATTCAGTGAAGAGCCTACAGTTTGACCTGTTGGAACATATTCCCACCATCCAACGTGGGGTGAGAGATGATTATTTGATTCACATATAAAGAGAGCTTGAAAAATAGGCAGGGTTATCACGAGGAGTCGAGAAAAAAATCACAACAGCTCTGAAAGTTAATTCATTTCCCTTGCATTAGGGGGCTTAAAAAAATGCAGTGCTGTCTCCGTGGATGCCCATTTTATTATTCATCCCTGGGAAAATGGACTCGTGGCTGACTAGATTGATGGAGGTTTGAAATGATATGAAATGGCAACTTTGTGGATTGTGGAGATGAGTTAGATGTCGAGTGTCTGAACCTAGACTTGTTTTGGGGAAAGATGGTGCCATTTTAAGTGTCTTCTGTGGGTGGAATTGTTCTTTTGATCATTACTTGCATACAGCTATGCATATTACTCAATTTCATGTCCTGTTAATCTTTTGTGGAGTTTCTTAGAGTCTTCCTCATTCCAGCCCTTTTCCCAGTATAAGCTAGGGTACTGTTTTTGGTCTGCCTTTTTTTTTAAAAAAACTTTTTAATGGAAAATTTCAAATATACATGGGTGCAGAGAATGCCCTAGCATATATGGAAGTACAGAGAAGTGTCCAGTAAACCCACTTGCCCATCACTGAGCTTTACAGTTGCGAACCCATGACCTGTCTCCTGTATCATCCCTGCCCCCAAACACTGGATCGTTTTAAAGTAAATTGTATCATTTCATCCACAAGCATCCCAGTTAAGTATCTGCAAAAGACAAGGACCACATTAGAACATACTTACACACAGATGTCATTATTATTAAGAATAATTTCTTGGGGGCACAGTTGGTAGAGCATGCGGCTCTTGATTCCGGGGTCATGAATTCAAGCCCCACATTGTGGGTAGAGATGACTTAAATATGTAAAATTAAAAAAAAAATAACTTCATCACATGTGATGTACGTATTCCAAGCTTTCTGATTGTTTTCATAAAGATGTTTAACCCTTGGCTGGTCTGCGTTGGGTCTCTTGTCCTGTGGACTACACTGCAGTCTGGGGTTTGCTGATTACATCCCCCTCTCCTTGCTGTTTTACCCCCATTTCTGGTTGCCATTTCACTTCTCGGTTTATTGGGCAAAATCACTAGCGAGCCTGTTCTGCTTCCTACAGATCTTCTCCCTTGGATACTGCCCAACTGGGGAGTGGCTGGCCGTGGGCATGGAGAGTAGCAATGTGGAAGTTCTTCACGTAAATAAGCCTGACAAGTACCAGCTGCATCTCCACGAGAGCTGCGTGCTGTCCCTAAAATTTGCTTATTGTGGTGAGTTGAGCTGAAAGGAAACTGGAGGACGCCAATGGCCTCAATGGAAAATACTTCTTAAAAAAAACAGTAGAGATCATGTCTGGAAAAAATGTTCTCTGAGCAACTGGATGCAATAATTCTATTGTCTTAATATGTTCCTCAGAGCATAGTGATGTCCGTTTCAGCCTGTTTTCCTAATGTGGGAAAAGTCAGCAGGGGATGTAGTTGCCTAATACAAGGTTTTGACACAGATTTTTTTTTTTTTTTTTCTTAAGCAGGGAAGTCTGGGGCAGAGGTGGAGGGCAATTAGTTACCACTCTGAAAGGGGGCAGGATTTATAGAAGCCTGGGGCAGCCACGTTGGAAGTTCTTACAGGCTGAGCAGCATAGGGAACTAGGATCAGAGAAGGGCACACTCAGCTTGCCCCGCACTGTTACATACTCTGCGGTGAAGATGAAGAGGGAAGAAGTTCACGTGGGGTCAAATACTTGTTCTCGAGATGGGTGGAGGGATGAGTAGCTGTTAGTCACTGAGCCCATTCTATCTGGCATTTTACTTAAGTTCATCATTTAATCCTCCCCAGTCCCAATTTCGTCATGAGGAAATGGACTAAAAGGACAGCAGCTTTATCGAGTCAGTATTTGAGGACCCACTGTGTGCTGGGTGTGATGCTGTCCCAAGTGTATCCGGTGGCTCGTGGGGCTGACACGGTCCCTGCTGCTGCTGAGACAAAACCCAAGACCATAGATGGCTCACAGTGGAGCCCTGATTTAAAGCCTGCTCTCTCTCCTCCCGTCCTAGGCCAAGCCCTTGGACATGATAGTTCATGATTAGAAATGCTCTGAGTTTGTTGAAGTCCAGGTTGCTAATAGTATAGGAGGAATTTTAATCGTGTTCACCTCCGTGTTCCTTTGCTAACTCTAGGTAAGTGGTTTGTAAGTACTGGCAAAGACAACCTCCTCAATGCTTGGCGGACCCCCTACGGAGCTAGTATATTCCAGGTAAGTAAGTCAGTGCTCCTTACCCAGAATGACCGTTTGATCAGGGCGTTCTCCATGACTCCGGCAGTGAAGGCACCTCGGGGAGGCTCAGGGCCCCTGAGCAGCTCTGTTCACATTAAACCTGCTCCCACTGTTTTCTCTTCCAGTCCAAAGAGTCCTCGTCCGTGCTGAGCTGTGACATCTCTGTGGATGATAAGTACATAGTCACTGGCTCAGGGGACAAGAAGGCTACAGTCTACGAAGTCATCTACTGAAAACATGATGTGGTTTAACTTTTAGAGTTGAATCGGGCCAAAATGTTTTGAATTTGTAGAAATAGAAAAGTTGTAACTTTAAAAGGAGAAAAAAAAAAAAAAAACCACGAAAACCTGTTTCCAAACCTTGACACAAAACTACTTTGAGTCTACAAAGAGGAGGCGACGAATCCATCAGCTGAAGGTCACCCATCTACCTAGACCAAACGGAGCACCAAGGCAGAGTGGACAGAGGGGCCAAGGGGAGTAGGCAGAGCCTCTTCTTTCCTGTCTGTGTGATCTGCCGAGATTACCTTCCTGTTCCTTGCAGTTCTCCTCACCTTCTGTGCTTGGTAGAGCAGTGGTGTCTCCAATGAACTTGTTTCCTGGTTTTGCATCTTGTGAAATGTTTTTTTGTATTTTTGTTGAAGGTTAAACATTTGTATAAATTGTAAATATATTTGGTTTATTACAGTAAAGGCTTTAGTACCAATAAGTGGTTTTCCTTTTCCTTCTTTGTTGTTTTTAATCAAAGCTTTGGGATCACTCATGTGTGTTTTAGAAGCAAAGTCCACACATGTGCAGAGGAAGTTTAAGCATGCACTTTTGAATTTGCAAATAGATTCAGTCGTGGGCTCGCACTGCACTAGCACCTAATCAACACTTCTGAGTTACTGGGAACTCAGGACCAGAAATAGTCAGTACTTGAAGGTTTACTCATGACACTTTTATTTGGGAAGCTAAAATAACTTCATCAAGATTCGTGTTTTTTTAAAAATACTCTTGTGATTGGAGGTCACAAATTAAAGCTCTGCTTTTTCTTGGTGATTCCCTGGGAGACAGAATATCCTCTTCTCTGGGAGAGTCCAGCATCTTCAGATCTTTTATTGTCTCCCTTGGCAAGCTTCACATCTCAAGACATGTGGGTGACTTGTGTTCAGTGTTAAGATTGATGATGTTCACAAAGCTGTGGAATTCATTAACCTGTAAAGGAAAGGTGGGATGCCAACTGGTTTTGTCTCGGTAATACTTACTTAATCTATTATATGGGTTGACCTGAGCCAGTCACACCCAGCACTGAGCCCCATTTTTCTCATTAAGGCTTTCCCTGCAGCTTCTAGCCATTGCAATCTCTCATTAGTCTGGTCTTCCTCTTGGTGGACAAGCTTTTATTAATTTGATTAGATGAAACCTGTAACCCTGGGCTTTTAATAAGTTGACGATGCATGTTTCCTCCCGAGAAGGCTATATGGCTCATATCTTCGTATACCTATTATTTACTGTTATACTTTAGAAAAGAATGGTTAATATTTTTAAACCACATTTCCTGGCTATTTAAAAATAGCACCTAAGGAAGTTTTAGTGTTCTTGTTTTCTTAGGATCCAGCAAGTTGTTGGCAGTTTGTCTTAATATTTTTCATTTGTTATCCAGACCTACTTGTTTTTATACATTTAACATTATTTTGTTTGCTTTTTGCCAAAATAATATTTGTTTATGCAGAGAGTTTGTTAAATATTTTCTCTTCTCATGAAGTGAATGGCAGAGCCCTAATTACTAAGGCTGATTTCTCTCTCATCACTTCCTTGTATAATGAAGTACGTTTCTATACTACAGACTCTGATGGCTTATTAATATAGTATTTTCTGTTGTCTCTCCTTTCCTGCCTGCCTCCCTTATTTTCTGTAATAGGAGGGGAGAAGTTACGTTGCTACAACAGAGACCCACCAGTACAGTGGCTTAGAGACCACAGGGGTTTGTGTCTCCCCTGGAGACCCAGACCAGCAGTGTAGCTCTGTGTTTTCATGCTTGCTTCCCTTGCCCCCACTTCTAGCCAGCAGTGGGGAAAGTGAAAGTCCAAGGAAACGGATATCTTTGCAAGCAGGTGACTGAAGAATCTGGTCATTATTTCTATTGGCTGGGACTTAGTCACGTGGGGGGCTGGGAAGTGGGGTCTCTTGCTTGCTGTGCAGCTGTGTACCTGCCCATCAAGAAGAGGGAGAGCGTATTCGAAAGGACTCTGGGTTAAAGAAATAGTCCTGTTTTCTGTTGGTGCATTTTTTCCTTCCACGCTTTCTTGTTTCCCACGCTTCTGATATTCTTTCTCTAGTGAGATTTTCTGAGGGTCTAGCCCTTACAGCTCATCGACTATCTTGAATCTGATGAAACCACTTCCATTTGCTAGTGAGGTACTGGAAGAGGCATTCGACGGCTGGTCCTACTCCTCTGCTCAGGGTGTTGGGAATCTTGGGGAACTGCTGAGACAATGGCTTCCCTACGCGTAAAATGGGAATGATACAGTAGTCATGCCTGCTTCTCTGAGTCTTGGGGATCAGGAGCAGGTACGTGATGCAGGACTGAGTGGCAACTGTCTCACAACTGGGGGATATGAGTGGGAAAGCGATTTCTTTCTAAACTGTGAAATTAGGAGTCACACTCCTGTCCCCAAGGAGCCTGGAATCATGGGGTTGTTGAAACCCTGGTAAGCCAAACATTGGTATACCCCGTGCCTTGAATATGGATTATAAATTCAGGTTCAACTAGAAGTTGATCGCCTGTATGTGCCAAGAGCCGTGCTAGGCAATTTCACCTATAAAAATGTTAGGAGATGATTGTCATTATCCCTAGATGTATTTAATATTTTTGTTTGTTTTGTTTTGTGTTGGTTTTGGGTTTTTTTTGTTTTTTTTTTTTGGTCACTCGCAGTCTTTGCACCTTGAATGTGGGTTTCTGCCATGTAACTCTTCCATGGAATTGAAATTTGCTGGGTAAAAATTGAAATCCTAGTGAGATTAGGTTTGGAATGCCTTTCGTTAGTTAACTAGATGTTTCTAGCACTTAAAATGAGGACAAAATATTTCATCAATATGATGATTAACTTTTTTTTTTTTTAAGTTTGTGCTATTTGCCAGGTGGTAGGGAACTGTTTGACATAAATTATAATCTTCACAGTGGTGGAGAGATGGGATTTTTGATGGCCTAATTTTTTTTTTTTTTTTTAATTTCATGACCGGTAAGTAGCATCTGGTTTTAAAGCCATAGAGCGTTCATACAGGAATTTTAAAAAATGGCATTTGTGCTAATGGCACACAGAGGTTGTGACTTTCCGAAATGAGTTTTCCAACAAATCGGAGAGATCAAATTCTTAACTTCGGCATGCTGCTTCATGCCATCAGGAGACTGCTGCCTCTGTCATCAGCTTGAAATTGAGTGATGACATTTCAAGCCCTCCACTCTGCTCTAGATCCATGGATTTTTTTCTTCTCGGATATCTTCTCTTCCCTCTTTGCTCAGCAATGAAGTTGTCAGATCACCACAGTTTCGGGCTCCCCTGAGCAAGATGAAGCTTGGGTAAGGGTTATTTTCTGCCCTGGGGAATTTACTCTCCAGGCAACCAAAGCTTTGGCTTCATATTTTGTCCTGGCACTTAAACAGTTAAATGCTTGTTAGTTGGGTTCACGTTTCTAGAAAAGTGGTTTTCAAACTTGAAACTGCATCAGAATCACCAGGAGGAACAGATTCAGATTTCTGGGTCTCCATCTCCCGAGTTTTTGAGTCAGTAGATCAGGACCTGAGAATTTGTATTTCTCCGAGTTCCCAGCTGATCTTGAGGCTCCTGGACTGGAGACGACACTTTGAGAATTGCTAATCTAGAGCAATAATCTTTACAGTGAACTATCGGTGTGTTCAAAAACTATTAGAGTATATTCATATTCTCTTAAGACTGGAACTCTCCCATCTTTTAAGCTTTGTGGGTAAGGATTAGAACTAAAAGGACAATAAAACACAAGACATACTGTTTTGAAGTGGCTGTTCTTGCATTAGTCTTTGCTCTCAAAATGAACTTTTGAAGCTGAATATTATAATACAACTAAACGCAAATTGAGTACTTTAAAAAGTTGCTCTTTGCATTTAGTCATAATTTAATCTGAGTTATATGAGCCTTCTATCAGGGTTGGAAAACCTACCGTAAGGACCTAATGTAGTGGAAGCCTTGAGAATGCTTAATTGGAGTGGTGATGCATAATTAAAAGTTAGAAATTGTTCTTTGAAAATTGGAATACTTACTGTGTGTAAAACAATAAGCTGCTGACTTTATAGAGTGTTTTTATTCTTCAGATTATCATATTAGATTCAGTCAGCCCACCAGCATTTACTGAAGATGTGACCTCAAGCCCTTGGCGAGGTGGCCACCAGGCTGGTGACTAAGGTGAAATTATTCCAGGGAGAGGGGTTTGGGGAAGAATCTGCTGATGGTGACAGAGGGGGATATGGGTGAGGCGCTGCCCTAAGGAAACCCAACAGTAAAGGATTGACAGGCAGCTCTCAACAGTCTGGGATGTAAATTACTCATTTGGCATTAGCTGTCGAGGACAACCCATTGTGCCATTCCAGCAAGTGTTTGGAAGAACTGTTGTATGCCGGGCAATGGGCCAAGGGCTTCCAGATGTTCCCGCATGATAATTTTTTTTTTATTCATAGAAGTATCATATACCTCTGATTTCAATTTGGAAAATATAGTAAGGTATGAGGAAGAAAATAAACCCCATAATGGTGCCTCTTAGAAACAATATTTTCATACCAAATATGTTCAGTGTAATACAGATGATTAATAGGAATGAACATCTGTTGAGTATTTCCCAAATACCAAATAACTCAAGGACATTTGAGCACTTTGTATTATCTCACTTAATCTTCAAAAAGCCCAATGAGGTAGTTACTGGGTTCATGCTCATTTAACAGATAAGGAAACAGGCATAGAGAGGCAGTAACTAGCTGGAGATCACACAGCTAATTGTTGGTTGGAGTCAGATTTGAACCCAGGTGGTCAGACTCCAAAGCCTATTGTCTTAATTCTGTTCTACCGCCTTGTCCATGTGGTTTTATAATGTGTTTCTCACTTTCTTTTTCTTTACTTGTTTTCAGCTTCAGGTGTAATTGACAAAAAGAATTGTTAGATGTTTAAAGTGTACAATATAATGATTTGATAGAAGTATGTATTATGAAAGGATTCCCCCCATCAAGCTAATTAACGTATCCATCACCTCAAATGTTTATTTTGGGGGGAGTAGTGAGAACACTTAAGTTCTGTCTCAGCAAATTTCAGTTATACACCACAGTGTTGTTACCCTCAGACCTTGTTCATCTTAAAACAGAAAGTTTATACCCTTTTACCAACCTCTCTCTATTTCTCCGACTTCCCAGCCCCTGGCAATCACCATTCTACTGTTTCTAGTTCAACCTTCTTTTTTTAAATTGCACATATAGGTGATACCATGCAGTATTTGTCTTTCTCTGACTTATTTCACTTAGCATAGTGACCTCTAGGTTCATCCGTGTTGTTGCAAGTGGCAGCATTTCCTTCTTTTTAAAGGCTCAATAGTCATTTGTGTGTGTGCGTGAGTGCGTGCACGTGCGTACGTGTGTGTGTATGTGTGTGTCACACATTTCCTTTATCCATTCATCCACTGATGGACCCGTAGGTTGTTTCTTTCCTTTGGCTGTTGTGAACAGTGCTGCATTGATCATGAGAGGGCAGATATCTCTGAGATTGTCATTTCATTTCCTTTGAATATAAACCCAGAATTGGGATGGCTGGATCACATGATAGTTGTATTTAAAATTTTTTGAGGAACCTCCATACCGTTTTCCATAGTGGCTGCACCAGTGAGCATTCCTACCAATAATGCACCAAGGCTTCCCACTCCACATACTTGCTAGCATTTGTCTTTTTTATAATAGATATCCTCTAACAGGTGTAAGGTGATACCACCTTGTGTTTTGATTTCTGTTTCTCTTAATAGTGATGCTAAGCACATTTTCATGTATCTGTTGACCATTTGTATGTCTTCTTTGGAAAAACATCTATTTATGTCCTTTGCCCATTTTTTAATTGGGTTATTTGGAGGGTTTTTTTTTTGCAAGTCAGTTGACTTTATTTTTCTTTATTAAAATTTATTCACAAACAACTCACAATGTTATATTTACTATAATTTGCTCATTTCTCATTTGTTAGGTATGTAGGCTATTTCAAACATTGAGATATTGTTATAATCCTTGTAAAGAAAATGTTCATATATAATTCTCTCTCCTTATTTCTGTTCCTTTCCTTAGAATTAATCCCGAGAAATGGAATTACTGCATCAAAAGATAAAATGTTATTTCAGATCTTTGATATACACTGCCAAATGGCTTTCTAGAAATCCTAGGCCTATTTATACTACTCTCAGCAGGGCATGGTCATGCTAGCTTGCCTCAGGTCCACCACATTTTTCTTACTCTAAAAAAATATTTGCTAGTGAGAGGCAATAAGCAATACCTCATTTTCCCATTTAGTTTTGCTCGAGCTTAGATTCATTCTTCGAAAGGATCCTGACGAGGTCAGCTCATTGACCATCCGATCCCCATACTTAAGATATCTGTCCCATTAGCATATCTAGGAAACCCTTTGTAGAGCCTTGATAACTTCTTTTAGACACCTAAAGTGGATGTCTAATTTTCTCAGGATAGGTTTCTGTTACATAAACTTTTATGTTCTATTTTCAACATTAAGAAAGCGTGTTCATTATTTTCCACTGTTATCCTTTGCTTGCTTCGAAGAGGTTGTTTCCTAACCCCAATGATGGTAAACCTTAATAGTGAGTTAAAAGTAGGGAACTATAACCTACCTCTACATTGTTTTTGTTGTTTAAAACCAAAGGTTCTTTTGTAGTTGAGCAGGTGTGATGCCCTACTTGTAATGAGAATGTGAACCAGAAATAGCCCACTGGGCACTGTGATGTGTTGGAAGGACACCAAGTTTGGAATCAGGCACAGATCCCAGGTGTGATATGGATTTATCATTTGGGTATGGCCTTGGGCAACTTCCTTAGCCCCTCTCAGGACTTTTCTCCAACTACAAAATTGAAATAAAAATACCTACCTTGGGCGCCTGGGTGGCTCAGTTGGTTAAGCGACTGCCTTCGGATCAGGTCATGATCCTGGAGTCCCTGGATCGAGTCCCGCATCGGGCTCCCTGCTTGGCGGGGAGCCTGCTTCTCCCTCTGACCCTCCCGCCTCTCATGTGCTCTCTCTCATTCTCTCTCTCACAAATAAATAAATAAAATCTTTAAAATAAATAAATAAATAAATAAATAAATAAAATAAAAATAAAAATACCTACCTTACAGGGTTGTTGAAGGGATTAAACAAGATGCCATTTTCTGATAATATAACAATTTTAACAAATTTGAGAATTTCTAAACAATTTTAAAGAATTTCCATCTTTTTATTTTTTTCAGACTTTGTTTTGAGAATTTAACACCGCACTGGTCATACTTCTCTTTTCTTTGCTATTTGAGGTCCCATTTAGCTGACCATTGACCTCATCAGCTGCCTTTCAATTGTGAATGCCTTGGTCTCAGGGCAGACTTTAACAAAAGCTGTCCCATTAGTAACTGAACAGTCACTGGGAACTCCAGTTCAGTTGGTTCAAGCCTATCTGTGTGTCTTGTGAAGTCAAGCCTCTGTGTCCAGGACCCTCTGCACTTTCTTCTTTCCCTAGAAATGACCATACTCAAATGTCACCTTCTGAAAAGACAATATGTAAAGAAACTTGGAATTGCTTTGCAGCCTGTTCATGTCCTGGCGCCGTCAGCTGACAGCGGGTATCTGTTCCCTCCGCGCTCTGGAGAAACGCTGGCTGTGCCAGTGAGTGCGCTTTAACTTAATAGGTTAGATCGGGAGGGTTCCCTTCATTTCTTAGAACACTAATCATTCGGACTATCCTCTCCAAGAGGAAAATACGTGTTTCGGTATCCTTTAGAGTCCAGGTGGTGTGTAGCTCTTGCCATTTTAAAGGCTATATTATGCATTTCACCCAAAAGGAATGAGCTATAAGGCTTGCACAATTTCTACCTAGTCCATTAATTGTTAGGGTGTCAGCAATGTTTTTAAAAAGATTTATATGAGAGAGAGAGAGCACAAGTGGGAGGAGCAGGGAGAGGGAGAGAAAATCTCAAGCAGACTCTGCTAAGTGCAGAGCCCGAAGCGGGGCTCGATCTCAGGACCCTGAGATCACGACCTGAGCCGAAACCAAGAGTCGGACGCTTAAATGACTGCACCACCCAGGTGCCCCAAGGTGTCAGCAATTTTTGATGCACGTGGCCATTGCCCTTGCTGTGAACAGGGCGTGCTATTATTTCTCTATTTCTCTATTCTCCTCACTCTGTGTCTAGTTAGTGAAGTAACCAGTGTAACAACCCAGCTTTACTGTATGCTCTGCAATAAGCAACAGCCAATGTGCAAAGCCACTTGCAAAAGTGAGGCGGGAAGGGTCCATATGTATATATGATATATACATATGTATATGATATATGTGTATATATATGTGTATATATGATATATATGTATATATATGATATATATATATCATTGAAGGAAGGGGCTACAAAGCATTAAAAAACCTCAAAACCTCTCCATCCTAATATTTCTATTTTTGATGTATTTCCCATGCATTCATTCGTATGTGAGCACAGCACACATTCCATTTTGCATTCTGCTCTTCTTATTAAGCTATCTCGAGTCCTTTCCTTCCCCATATTTCTGGGTAGTCTTCAGCTCTTTTTATTGGCTCCATCAAATGACACAGCGCTATTTATTAGACTACTTCTACAACGTTGCCTATCACATTTTAACTCTAATAGCTACTGCTGCATTAAACATCTTCACATATAGAACTGCTTTCTTCCTCCTTTGAAGTATTTCCTTGGAATAATCTCAGGAATAGGATTGCTAGATCATAGGGTGTGAATGTATTATAAACCTATTTTTCATTTCTGTAGTTGGCTTTCTTGTTTGCACAAAAGTAAAATTTATTAACCTCCACCCACCACAAGCATCTCAATCAAGGGTTTTATTTTTATCAAACTTATTTTATTGGGTATAACATTTCATGGGAATGTTTTAAATGGCAAAATTAAAGAAAGGAACACGCTGTTTCCCTTTCCATAATACAAACCATCGGCACTCAAATAAGGTCTGTGTGCTGAAACCTGTGCCCTTCTGGTTTTCTTTCTGAAATTGTATGAAGTGACCATATCCTACTTGTGCATAAAAGACAGTTGATGAGAAAGACAAAGCTCTTGTTCTTTGGGTGAGTGATTCATTGGTTGATTGCCTAGAGTTTTCCACTTGGGAGCAAATTCCTTCTGTGGTTTCCAGAGCTTGAAGAGACATTAGTTTGCTTTTCAATTTACATGGCCATTCTACTGAATCCACTGCACAGCACTCTGCAATTGTAATAGCCCTGATACATAACTTCACATTTGGAATGTAAAGTGCAACCATTCTTAATAGTTTAGTTTAATGGCCACTCTTTCCTTTCCCCTATGGTTTCCTGTGTATTATTATTATTTTTTTAAGCAGACCAATCATTTTAGTGCTACCACATTCTCCACTGAACATACACCCCTCTGCGGTGAAAATCCTTTTAAGAACAACTTACAGTCCCTTGGAAAGCAGACCACTTAGGATGAGAAAACATTGATCTATGGGAAGAGATGACCCAATGAGTCCTTGTCTGGAATTTTCCTTTTCCATTTTGTCCCCTTTAAGAAAAGCGAGCATGATGTGTATGAAAATGCATGAGCAGGCTGTCTGAGAGGAGTTGTGTGGACCAGTGGGGTTTAGGTAGTTACCTCGTGTGATGGCAATTTTTAAAATTGGTGGCAGACTACCACCTGGGTATTTGTTTTACCTGAATGACTAGATCCTGAATTAAAGAAAACCTTGCATTTTTTTTTTTTTTAACCTTAGGAAGTTTCAGGTGACTTCCAATTCCTTTTCTTCCTTATACCCCCTTAGCTGATCCCAGGAATCATAGCCTTGTTGGCTCTCCCCTTCAGTGCTGTCTTCTGAGATCAGCAAAGAAAGAGTTCCTGCTCTCAGCTCTTAGGGGGGTGGCATCCATGATTCTGTTACCAGGGAAACCAGTTTCAGATGGGTGCAAAGAAGGCAAAAGGTTCAAACATCTTATTTGAAATAATGAAATAAGAATGCAACCTATAACTCCCCCTCTCCCCACCTATCTAATGTCAATTTCCATGGCAACAAGATCAGAAAGGCCGCTGACAGCCAGCCACTGACAGTAAACTCACGTGTCTGCCTAGGTGGCAGGCATCCTTTTGATAACCGCAAATGCCAGTTTGTTCGATCCCATGACATATCATTGGGCTGGAAAGACTCTGATTTGAAGAGTGAATAAAATAGAATCTACCTAGCCAAGATGTCTGTCCTAACTCCTATCAAACAAATAATTCAGGAATATGGTTCAGGTGATTACTCTTGCTTTCCATGATAGCCACTTTGTCAAAGTGCAAACCTCCTTGTCTACCATGTTTGTCTTTCTGATTTCTGGACTAATACTTCACAGTATGATGACCACCTCCTCTGAGCTGTAATTTGTTATATCAGATATTTTGACACTGAAATATGTGTACTTTCTGAATTTTCAGTATACAGAATGTAAATGTTAGTTGATTTTAATCTCTGCAGTAGTGCCTAAATATTTGGTCACATCGTCTTACTAATTTATATCCATTTTAGATGTTTTGCCTTCTAGAAGATGTGGACTCTTAGGATGAAATATTTGGAAATCTTTTTTTTTTTTTTTTAAGATTTTATTTATTTGACACACACACACACACACACACACAGAGTGAATGAGCACAAGCAGGGGGAGCGGCGGGCAGAGGAAGAGGGAGAAGCAGGCTCCCCATGGATCAGGGAGCCCGATGTGGGGCTCGATCCCAGGACCCCGGGATCATGACCTGAGCCAAAGGCAGATGTTCAATTGACTGAGCCACCCAGGTGTCCCAAAATAGTTGGAAATCTTAATGTACATGTCTAAATAGTTAAAAAGCTCTGGGTGGTCCCTAACATGTGCAGAGCTGAATCCCCCACAGGTAAGCGATATACTGTTAAAAAATGCTTTGTCACGGCCATAATCCAACTGAACATTTCAACACAGGATGGCTATTTCTTTTTTCTTTTTTTTTAAGATTTTATTTATTCATTTGACAGAGAGAGACACAGCGAGAGAGGGAGCACAAGCAGGGGGAGTGGGAGAGGGAGAAGCAGGCCTCCCGCGGAGCAGGGAGCCCGATGCGGGGCTCGATCCCAGGACCCCGGGATCATGACCTGAGCCGAAGGCAGACGCTTAACGACTGAGCCCCCCAGGCGCCCCAGGATGGCTAATTCTTAGTATCATGGGCAAATTAGCGCAGAAGGAACTCTTCAAAAGGAACTGAGGGCTTCAAAAGGATTTCAACCCTTAGCATTGTGTAGAGATGCTGAATCACTTACATTATGAATTTTTTGCCTTTTCAGCTGCCTTTTGTTAAAATAAAAATACAATTCAGCATGCCATCTTCTCTGGGCTCCTCTACTAACATTAGGCTTAAATTATTCAGATTAAATCGACTAAGTTTTAAATCAATGGATTATTTGCACTTAGTAAATATCAATTGCTACCTGTTAGTGGTGGTATGAAATATATAAACTCTTAAATTTTTTAGCACATACCTGCCTGTCTGATAAAACACTTCTGTAGAGCAGTACTCACATATGACGAGCTCAGCCCTGAGTCCACGCTGCCCTCGTTAGCTACATTCCTCTTAGCATTCATAGCTGAGGGAAGCTTTCTCACTAGCCACAGCTCAACGCGTTTTCTGGGGGCGAGGTGTTGGAGAGTTAGTTGAGTTGGTTCAATGACTCACACAGAAGTGCTGACATGGATTTTGGTGCTGGCCTTTCTTCCCCCTCCTGGGGGGAGGGGGAGCAGAAAAACATTAAGATAAGACACCAGTTTTAGCTAATATTTCCACAAGCTAAAAAACATTAAACTTCCCACTTTCTCTGTTCCTCCTTCTCTTTCTTCACAGTGAAGTGGTCCAGGTGGACATCCCACCTGGGCTTGACTAAAGCCCTTGAGGCACACATGATTTCTTTGAGTTAGGTTGGGAGATATATAAATGAGTATAAACAAAAAATGTGTGTTTGATTTGAACAAATTTGATTGTACATAATGCGTGGTTCCTTATGTCAGTGAATGACAGCTGTGCCTTGCACAATTGTGAGAATTTGGGAATTACTTCTTGGCATAGTCACAAAAATATCAGGGCCTATCCTGTTCGGGTGGACAGTGTTTCTCCTGGCATTTCCATAGACTGTTTCACAAGGTTCTCTTGTCACCATTATTTCTATTCTGAGCTACTTTAGTTTATGGCTATTTCTACGTTAGGAATTGTAATTCTGTAATTTGCCAGCAATTGAAATCTTCTAAGTCCTTCAGATCAACATTTCAATGACTCTAGGATGTGAGGAAAATCCTAGAAGAAACAAATGCTGATCAAGTAAAACTAGAGTTGATAAAAACATGAGAGCAAACCCTAAAGTCACTACTGAATAGAACTTGAAATAGAAAATAAGCACAGTGACATGTAGCCATGTGTAAGTGATGCTGCCTGGTGCACTTTTTATTGAGTCATAATGTTATTTTAATCACCAATAGAATCCCAGAGCAAACGCATATCCGCACAGCACTCCATAACAAGAAAGGCAAAGGAAACCAGGTTTTTTTCCAGCCTGAATAGAAAATATTTTCTTTTTCCCATCCAGGACTCAGTGGAAGCATTTACTACCTACAAGCAGTAGATTTGATTTTCAACTTTTGAAATGTTAGAGGTAAATGTAAAAAATAGGGACAGGCCCCAAACACCAAATCTGCTAAACAGGTAATAGCGTGCTTTTAAAATACATGAAAGTTTAGAGTATACTTCAATTGTATAAAAAGCCATATTTCATTCAACAAACATTTACTATGTTCAGGTAACTCTGGAAGGTACTATTGGAAGGACATAATAATACTATGGCTAACATTTATTGAGCACTCACTGTATATCAGGTACTTTACTAACTACTCTATTTGCCAAATTTCCTTTAAAAATAATAATAGACATGGTTTCTGCCCTAAAGGAGCCAAGTCCAGGTCCAGGATTAGGATGGATGAGGAAGGACTCTTCTTGGGCTCCAAGTTTAAGGTGCTACCAAAAAACTCAGTGATCAAGATAAATAATGGTTTACTGAAATTTTTAAAATATCAATGTTAGTACAAAAATCTGTGATGATATGAAGCAATAAGAACTCTCATTGCTGGTGGGGATGCAAAATGGTACAGTCACTTTGGAGGACAGTTTGTCAGTTTCTTAGAAAACTAAATATACTCTTACCATACAGTCCAGCAGTCAGTGCTCCTTGGTATTTATCTAAAGGAGCTAAAAACATGTCCACACAAAAACCTCCACATAGATGTTTATAGCCTCTTCCTTCAGAATTATCAAAACTTGGAAGCTGCCATGATGTCCTTCAGTAGGTGAGTGGATGTGGTGGTTAAGTTTATGTGTCAGCTTGATTGGTCCCCAGTGTGCCCAGATATTTGCTAAAACATTATTCTGGGGTGTGTGTGTGTTTCTAGATGAGATTAATGTTTGAATCAGTAGACTGAATAAAGCAGATTGCCCTCCCCTCTATGAGTGGGCCTCATTCAATAGTTGAAGGCCCAAATAGAACAAAAAGACTGAATAAGATGGAATTCATTCTCCACCTGTCTTCAGACTGGGACGGTCTTTGCCTGCTTTTAGCCTCTGAGGTGGATTGGCATATACCATTGGCTCCCTTGGATTTCCAGCTTGCTGACTGCAGATCCTGGGACTTCTCAGTCTCCATAATCACATGAGCTAAATCCATAAAATAAATTTCTCTCTCTCCCTCTGTGTATACATATATACATATATGTATATATTGCCTATTGGTTCTGTTTCTTGAAAAACCTAGGCCAGTGTAGTGGATAAATCAACTGTGGCATATCCAGGCAAAGGAATATTACTCAGCACTAAAAAGAGATGAATTGTCAAGCTATGAAAAGTCATGGAGGAAGCTTAAATGGATATCACTAAGTGAAAGAAGCCAATCTGAAAAGGCTGCATACCGTATGATTCCAACTCTATGACATTCTGGAAAAGGCAAAACTACAAAGAGAGTAAAAAGATCAGTGTTTGCTGGGGTGGTAGCAGGGAGGGAAGGATGAATAAGTAGAGTACAATTTTTAAGGCAGTGAAAATTCTCTGTCAGGAACTAAAATGGTGGATACACATCACTATATGTCTGTCAAAATTCATAGAAAGTACACCACTAAGAATGAACCCTAATGGAAACTTTTGAGTGAGAATGATGTGCCAATGGGGGTTCCTCAGTTGTAACAAATGTACCACTTGGGTGTGGGATGGTGATAGTGAGGAGGCTATGTTTGCGTGGGGGCAGCACGTATATGGGAACTCTGTACTTCCGCTGAATTTCACTGTGAACCTAAAACTGTTCCAAAAAAAAAAGACTATTTTTTTAAAAGATTTTATTTATTTATTTGAGAGAGAGAATGAGATAGAGCATGAGATGGGGGAGGGTCAAAGGGAGAAGAAGACTCCCTGCCGAGCAGGGAGCCCGATGCAGGACTCGATCCAGGGACTCCAGGATCATGACCTGAGCCGAAGGCATTCGCTTAACCAACTGAGCAACCCAGGCGCCCTAAAAAAAAGACTATTTAAAAAAATCTATCATGAACACAATATGAGTATTTTAAATAAAGGCATATCTAACCCTGTCCTTGCACATTGCTGCCCCCCTCACCTCACCCAAATTTTGATCCTGTTCCATCCTGGCTTTACTTAAAATTTTGACACTTGTTTATCATGGATTTTTCCACTCCCAGGTTTGGTTTTTTAAGTATTATTTATTTTTATTACAGAGTTTTTTGGCACCCCTTTATTTTGTTTTAATCTTTAGCATTATGTAATATCCTATTGTATAAATGAGAGTGAATTTTTTTTTAAGATTTTTTTTTTTTTATTTGACAGAGAGAGACACAGCGAGAGAGGGAGCACAAGCAGGGGGAGTGGGAGAGGGAGAAGCAGGCTTCCTGCCGAGCAGGGAGCCTGGTGCGGGGCTAGATCCCAGGATCCTGGGATCATGACCTGAGCCGAGGGCAGACGCTTAACGACTGAGCCAACCAGGCGCCCCCCTGGCACCCCTTTAAATTTTGTGCCCATAGCAAATGCCTCCTCACCCTAATTTCAGCCTTGAGTATGACAGATGTCGTACACACAGTTAATTAAAAAATAAGGTAACAAATGATACATTCCATTACGGTAATTGTTAGGGTCGCCAAAGAGAGGTGTGAAAGATATTCCACTAGAGGCATGGGAAGAAATAGCTTCAATTTATAAACATAGATTTACTATTTATATACATACATGCGTGTATATACAAATATTACTACTTCAATATTTATATATAGATATAAGTTGACATATTTATAAAATAAGGCTTACTAATATTTAAAAGCAGGTTTAATGTTATAATCCCTACTGAGTCCGTACATCAGCAGGCCACGTGTCCCATTCAATTCACGAGGTGCCTCAAGGAATGGCAAGGGCAGTGGACTGGGGTTGACAGTGGTGTCCTAACAGCAAATTGTCATACGTTGCAAATTCCATGTGCAGGTGAAGTAGATTTCTGTATTAATCTGTCTAATTTTAACCAACTAACTTAACCACTCATAGAGGTGACTTAAAAACCTTCTAGCCCTGGAGCTGGAGGTTGAAAGTAATGCTAACGATACAAACATAGGCAATCCAAAATGTCAGTGCTGACCCTTTTCCTACTTGGAATATTTGGAACGCTCCGTCAGATAAATGATGAGATTAAAAAAAGAGGGTGGGGAGGAAAGAGGGCTTCATTAGATCTAACAAGAAGTTTGTCCAGAAGAAAAATTCAAAATTATCAAGAAGACTATTTGAAAAAAGAGGTTTACATCTACTCTGGTTAAGGATGCACTTTAACCTCATGTGCTGGGTTCTTGTGTTAAATGATCAGAGGTGGGAATATGTGGGAGTTCTTTGTATCCCGTCCCTGACCCACCTCACTACCAGTGGGGGAATAGATCACTATAATAATGGCCCCACGCATTATTCCTCCCTGTGGCCACACCTCTTTGCACTGGGATGTTGCTGATAGTCCCATCAAGTGTCAGGTGCTATGTTTCTGCCTCCTTGAATTTGAGGTGGTCTTGGGACTCCCTTTGACCAATAGTACACGATGGAAGTGACACTGAGCTAGTTTCTCTAGAGGCCTTTTAGCTTCCACTTAAACTCTGAGAAGCCTGAGATCATCATCTACGAAGCTTGTGTTCCTGCTCTCGCTATCTCTCTCTCTGTCAAATAAATAAATAAAATCTTAAAAAAAAAAAAAAAAATTCTAGTCTAGCTTCCTCAGGAGGCTCAGTGTTCAAATGGTGGATGAGAGGCCCCACTGACAGCCAGCACCAATGGCCTCAGTCAGTCCACCAGATGACCATACCTGCATGCGACCAGCAGAACAATGACCCAGACTGCCAACCAACAGAATTTTGAAAATGAATAAATCACTGCTTCAAGCCACTAAGTTTGGGGTGGTCCATCACACAGCAACAGGTAACTGAAGTGGTGGTCTGTTAAAAGTGGAATCTGGCCTCCAATAGAATGTGCCCACTTTTGTAGGAAAACAGGTTCAAAAACAGCATACAACCTTTCCTCTAGGCTTGAGCAGTCCCTGTTCTCTGTCCTCAGGGTGTTCTGAACAGCATCCTGCATGAAAGGGTCAGCAAATCTTCTAGTTGAATTAGGTAACAAGTCCTTGCAGGACCACATGGCATTCTGGAAGTGGAGAAGGTTCTGGAGTTGTTGTTCTGCAGGCTTATTGCCTTGTTCCTGCAGGATGGCGGTACATGTATATAATTATAAGCTTGAACATACTTAGTTTTCCAATGAAAAACTTAAGCCTAACATCCCTATGCCAATTAAGGAAACTTGGTGCTGATTTAGATAATATCTGAAGCATTTGTAGAATCTGGAGTATGGACTCTTCGTTAGGGTTCTTCACATCCTGATGTACTGCCCCTGGAGTTGGGATTCCTGAGTAGGGGTCATGCTACCTCAGAGCCACCAGGGAGATTGCCATTACTAACCTATGTGCACGTGTGGATCACTGATTTTATCAGTCTCTTCCCTCACCTCTTTCTCCAGGTAGCAACCCTGAACTTGAGTATACTGTTCTGTACAAGGCTGTCGACCTGAAAGTGGATAGAACTCCACAGGAGAAGGGCAGGGTGGACAATGGAAGTTGGAGGGAGGAGGGACAGGGAAACCCAGGGGCCCATCCAGGAGGAGTTAGGAAAAAAGAAAGAAGGCCTGGTCTGACCTTGACTCCCACTCAGTGTTTTTAAGTATTTCCTAACCTCCTTCAGGTTGCGGCACATAGAGAACAGGAAAATATTAATAAGATACAGTGGGGAAACATAGAGTCTGCTGGTGCTGAGTATCACAACCACGGAGGGGACTGTGGTTTCCCCAGTGTGCCTCAGGGCAACCAATGGGGAGATCTATTTGTTAAAAACAAAACCAAAAAACCTCCTTTATGGCATATATATATCATTAAAGTAAATAAAGGTTGACTATTTCAATAATCAGGAAAATTGTCACTACCCCCTTGAGATCACTGGAGATTCCCTAGGCTGGGCACGCCTGGGGCGGTGAGTCTGCACCCAGCCACATTTAGTCACGGGAACTCAGTAGGAATAAGCCAAAGAGTGCAAGAAAAGAGACAAGTCTAAATTTAAAATTGCATACTGTAGAAAAGAAGATTCATTTATTACTTAGCAAATTAGACACTAAAATCTGAATAGCTACTCATGGGTTAAATGAGAAGAGCTACCAGAAGAACAACCATTCTCAATTAAGTTAGGAACAAAAATGTCCCAAGTTGCCAAATTAGCTGTCTCAAATTAGTTGGGTCTAAATAAAATCCAGTCACAAGGGTAAGGATAGAAAGTGCATATACTGAGTGACTGCTATGTTTCCAGAGACTTCTATATCTTACCTTCAGTCCACATAGGGGTAACCTACTCAAAGCTCAAAAACCAAACTCAAAGCCCGAAATCAAAAAAGCTTGCTGAACTCCATGCCCCTGAGGGACTGTTAAATTTGTTCTCTCTGTGTCACATTACTTCTTCTCAGAGTAATCCCATACCAGTTCCCTCCCTTTCTTCAAGTCCAGCCTTGGTTTAACACACTCAGGCTTCTAATCCCAACCATGCCATGGAACCTGCTTTTGATAAGGTCTCCAATGCTTTTATTGCCAAACCCATTGACCAACGTTTTATGTTTTTCTTGCTCAGAGTCTCAGCAGCTTTTAAAATAGTTGATGACCCTGTCCTTTTAGAAACTCTTTTCTTGGCTTTGGAGACACCAAAGTCTTCCAGGTTCCCTCCTGCCTTTCTGGATGCTGGCCTTTCCTCACTGGCACTCCCTGTTTCTTTATTACCCTCTAGACACACTCACCTTTCTTTTTGTTTCTGAAACATGCCAAGCTTGTTCGGGTTTGTCCAGTGCCTTTGCACCAACTGTTCCTTCCATCTTGTTGCCACATGGAGGTTCCTTCTTGTCATTCAGCTCAACTATCATTACCTCAGAGAGTCCCCTGACTTCATTATCTAAAATCACTCTCTCATCTGTCTCCTTCTGTTATTTTTTTATGCATGTACTTGTTTTAAATCCTTATTTGTGAACTTGCTTACTATTTTTTTCTTCCTCCCTAAGACCATGAACTCCTTGAGAGCAAACTTACTATCTGTAGCAACCAGAAGATATACATAGAATAGCTAGCCTCCAAGATGGCCCACCAGTTATCCTATTCAGGCCCTGTGTAATCTCTTCCTACATTGAATAAGGAAGATGTAACCAACATGTCAACCAATTTGTCACCAATTTGTCAACCATGTGAGTGAGCCATCTTCAAATCAGATTCTTAAAGCCCAGTCAAGCCTTTGGTTGACTTCAGCCCACCCATATCTGACTGCAACCTCATCAGAGACCGCAAGCCAAGCTAGAACTGCCCAGTCAAGCCCAACCTAAATTCTTGATTCACAGAAACCATGAGAGATAGTAAATCAGTATTATTTTAAGTCATTAAGGTTCTTCTTGTGGTTTGTTATGCAATGTTAGATAATTAATATAAATACCTGTATTTTATCCACTTGAAGAGCATGCTCATACTAGCAACTGAATTCCTGCCCCTCGCTTAGTCATATTTGGCTTCAGTGTGAATCCACGTATCATCTGCCTATCAGCAAGTATTTATTAATCACATGGTATATGGGAAGCACTGCTGAACTGGAGACACAGAGCTAAACAAGGTATGGTCCCTATTCTCAAGTAGCTCTTGATATAGCTTGGAAGACAAGATAATAGCTATTGATTTAGGAGACAAATAAGGACATGTGAAAAGTTAATGACATAAAATAGAAATGTAAGGGATGATGATTTCAGAGGATGGCAAGAGATCTTAGAGTTTGTTTACCAAGAGAAGTTTTCATGGTAGAGATGGGAATGAATGTATATGAAAAAGTGCTCCAGATCTAGAATATTTGTGGTTCTCAAATTTCAGAGTGCACTGGAATCATCTGGAGAGCTTGTTAAAACTCAGATTTCTATACCCTGTATCCAGAGTTTCTGATTCAGTCTGTCTGGACTGTGGTCCAAGAATTTGCCTTTCTAACAAGTTCCCAGATGATGCTGATGCTGCTGGTCCAGAGAGAACACACCATGAAGCCTGCAACTCAAGTGTGGTCTAAATACCAGCAGCCTCAGTGTGTTAGAAGAGTAGATTCTCAAGCCCCACCCCATACCTACTGATTCAGAATCCGCATGTTAACAAGATCCCCAGGTAACTCGTGGGCACGATTAAGTTCGAGAAGCACTGCTACAGAGGAAAGAGGTCATGCTCTCTTTAGTAAGCTGGGCAAGTGCTGGATTTGCTAAGCATGTCTGAGGTCAGGCATGACCTGTGTATATAAGAGAATTCCTCTCTATGGTCAGCTCATTTTGGTTTCATTGATTTTCTCAGGCAGATCATTTTTTTCACTCATTGATGTTTGCTGCAGCTTGAGCCTCCCTCATCAGCTCTCTGCAGGTAATTTCAATTCGTTTTGATTCATTTCCTCACCAGCTTGGCATTTCTGCCCTGGCACTAGATGATGCAACTAATTGTGCTTGCCTGTGAGTGTCTAGATATGACACAATCGGGGAAAACTGCATACGGTCAAGGGGATACTGCCCTGTGCAAAAGCAGAGAGGCCTGGATGCCTTCTGGAAAGCCAGAGAATTTGAACCAGGGCCAGGCTTTGGGGGCCCAGTGATGTTCGTGCTGTTTGCTAAGTGAGAAGCAGGTGACAAAATGAACATGTCTGTGGCAGTGCTTTGAACACAACTGGAAAATTCTATGCTAACTCGAGGAAGAATGGGCTGTTTTCCACTGGTGATTATGAGATAGATGTGGTGACATCGGCTTCTCTAATGTTCAGCCCAGGAAATTTTATCTTGAGCCTTTTGTGCTCACATGGAGGCCAAGCCACTCCCATGAACAGAAGGGGTTGTCGTGTCCGTGTTGTCATGTCAAGACACAGGGAAAGGAAAGCCTGCCACTCAGATCTGCTGGTCCCAAATTGCCCTTCCTTCCTTTCTTCTCTTTTTGTGGGTTTTCATATTTTATCCCATTGACTGAAATCACACCTTAGCTACTTTCTTCTCAGGGTAACAAGCTCCCTCTTTCAAAAAGACATGTTTTTTGGTGGGGATGGCTTCACAGGTGTAAATTTATCTCCAAACTCACCAAATTGTGCACATTAAATACATACAGTTTTTGGTCTTTCAATCATACCTTGATAAAACTGGTTTTAAGGGGCGCCTGGGTGGCTCAGTCAATTAAGTGTCTGCCTTCGGCTCAGGTGATGATCTCAGTGTCCTGGGATTGAGCCCCACATCAGGCTCCCTGCTCAGTAGGGAGGTTGCTTCTCCCTCTCCCTCTGCCACTTGCCCTGCTTGTGCTCTCTTGCTCTTTCTCTGTCAAATAAATAAATTCTTTTTTTAAAAAGTGGTTTTAAAAATAAGTTGGGGCACCTGGGTGGCTCAGTTGGTTAAGCATCTGCCTTCGGCTCAGGTCATGATCCCAGGGTCCTGGGATTGAGCCCCACATTGGGCTCCCTGCTCAACGGGGGTCTGTTTCTCCCTCTCCCACTGCTTGTGCTTGCGCTCTCCTGCTCTCTCTCTGCCAAATAAAATAAATAAGTAAATAAAATCTTTAAAAAGATAAAATAAATAAAATAAAAATAAGTAAATGAAAAGTCATTCCCCTCCCCCCTTCCTTCAATAGTCATTTAGCAAACATTCCTTGTCTTTGGGCAAAGATAAGACAATCCCTTTCCTTAAGGAAAAAGACACATTTATTTTCAAAAACTGCAAAATATTGTGGTATGTGTTATATAAATACTGCTGAATTTATATCATTATTCAGGTCTCTTAGGCAGAGGTACCCAAACTTTCTTTGTTCATGGCACCCTGTAACGTTTTCATGGCACCCCATGCCAAAAGAAATATCTAACAGCATTAAGTTATATCCAAACAACTTAATAATACTTGTGTTCTATAAACTTAGTAGCTATTTAAACACACATAAATTGAAGGAAAAAACTTCGTTTTTTTGGGTTTTTTTAGATGACCATACTTACTCATGGATGTGTACACCAGTTGGAAACTAAACAATTTGTCAAATTTTAGAATCAGATTAAACCACTACCCCTCATTTCCTGATCCATATTGATTTTTTGTGACTTAATGTTAAAACTGTAAATTAGCTCAAGCTAATCGTTCATACAATTCGTTCGTCTGGCAGTTGTTTTAAGTACATCTCTGTGTCCCTTGAAAATGTAAAATATTGGGGCACCTGTGTGGCTCAGTTGGTGAAGCGTTGGACTCTTGATTTCGGCTCAGGTCTTGATCTCAGGGTCGTGAGTTCAGGCCCCACATTGGGCTCCATGCTCGGCGTGGAATTCACTTAAAAAAAAAAAAAGAAAAGAAAATATAAAATATCTCATAATGTCCCTGTGAGTCTGCTGGGATGCCCCAGGGGGTCATGGCCACGAAGTCTTATGGAAATGTTGAAGAAATATGCAACTCACAAAATCCTCGAGCCCCCATATTGCCCACTCTCCTCATGGACTCAAATTTAAGGAAGCACATTCCAGTTAACAAATATACTTAAAAATGGGAGCTCATTTTTTTTTTTTTGATTGTGTTCTTGAGATGCTTTATCTGAAGTAATTCAAATGTTTACACATTTTAAGGTTTCTAATATTGCAGAGTAATTTTGTTGGTTCAGAATTTTTTTTTTTTTGGTCATAAATTCATTTATTGTGTTATACATACAGTAGAATGAATCTATCAAATGTCAGCTGCTGAATTTTTACACAGATGAACACTACTGACCTTTGGGCTGGAAAATCTGTTGTTGTGGGAGCTGCTCTGTGCAATGGAGGATGTGTCGCAGCATCCCCGGCCTCTACTCTCTAGGTGTCAGTAGCATGCCCAGCCCAGTTATGACAACCAAAGATGTCTCCAGATGCTGACAAATGTCCACTGGGGTAAAATCACCCCAAATTGAGAAGCACTGGTTTACACCCATGTAACCACCGTCCTCGGTTTGCCAGATTTAGCAAATACAAGAAACTCAGTTAAATTTGAATTTCAGATAAACAATAATTTTTTTAAAATTTGTCCTTGACTTTATCTGGCTAGCCTTCACCACCCAGATTCACGGTATGGAAAAGCTTCCCGAACCACAGGAAGCTTCTTTGCGCCCCCTGTCGGTCAATAACCCCAGGGCGAGCACCGTTTTGGATGACGGCCGTCTCTACTTTCTCGCGAGATCTGCAGCAGTGGTTAACGACACCTTCCTGGCGTCTGCAGTTTTCCTCTCCCCGAGTGGTCTGGAAGCCTCACACTTGCTCACCTGAAGAATTTCCTGGAACCCAACCCTTCTACCTTTTCAGTTTCCGACCCCGTCCTCCCTGTCCGTGACCTGTAGCGGCTTGTTCCGCCTTGTGCCCTGCACGTCCCTCTGCTCTGGGGAGCGGCTCTGAGGACTGATCCGCGGGCCGACAGCGTGCCGCATTCCTGTCGCCTCTCACGCCCTACCTGCTGCACATTTTCTGCCTTCTGTGTCACCACGGGGCGAGAACTAGGCTGGCAAGGACAGACCTCTGTGTAGGTAAGACGGGTTTGGAGGGCGTGTTTGGGAGAAGCGGAAGACAGACCACCCTCACCTGTCGGTGGCTTTGGGGGCCGACATCATTTCTGGAACCTGGGTGGCTTCCACCAGCTCATCCCCCCTCCGCCTGTCCCCTTGCATCTAACTGCGGGGCGAAACTAAAGGGCATGGCCTCGGTGTCCCTCTTTCTGGGAGCGGAAGCCAGCTACGAGCTGCCTCCTTGTGTGGGCTCCCGAGTCTACCACACACTCATTTTTTGCCATTTGTTCACACACTGGATGATTTTGTTTTTCTGTTCTCAATACACAAGTGTCCTGCCACTCACATGTTATAGCTGGACCTTGGAACAATTTGGGTATGGGTGAATTTGCAGAAATCCACTGAATGTTGCCGGGAGTTGCTGTCATGAGCTAGGTAAGATTTTGACACCAATGAGTGAGCCGTGCAAACTTTGCTATTGGATGCGAGTCAAGGAGGTTTCCAGAGAAGGTGATGCTTGAACTAAGATTTTGAACTCAGATTTTGCTAAATGGTTGTGACTGAGGACGTGTGTTCTAAATCAAGTTGTGAAAGTTCAGAGGAAAGGTAAATATTTCAGTATGGTTCTGTGATGGGAAGAGGGAGGAGCAAGGTTTGAGTCCTGGGCAAAATGGTGGGTGTTTGGGTGGAGCCGGGAAGCCAGGAGTGAGGGTGGGGCCTTAAACATTTTGTGTGGGTCACAGGGAACCATCAGAAGCTGGTCAGTTTTTCATTTTAGACAGATCACCCTGGGAGCTCTGTAAAGGTGGACTACAGGGAAAGGTCGGTTAGCAGACTTGCAATTTTTGTCAAAGGGGTCAGTCATTCACCTCTTAGTATGAAATTTATATATACCCATTGCTTCCCTCCAAAACTCTAGCTGAGATTAGCAGTAAAGACATGGGAGTTTTACTGAGGTAGTGAGATGACAGCAGGGCATTTTGAGATAGTGGATACTGCTAGGGAGTTCAGGCTTGGTGGAGGGGTTCACCTCACTGCACAGGGTTGGCCTCTGGTAGCTTTTAGCCATTGAACACATGAAGTTGGGGCAGGGAGGCAAGCATGGAATTAAAGAGAGTGGAAGGGACAAAGATGATCCATATCATGAGTCAGCCTGGGGTTGGTATCAGCCGCGTTGATGACTATATACCAGTATGGGATCGTTGAGTGTTCTGAGAATCTGGAGTTACAAAGATGTGACATCTCCTGAACATTTGTTCTTGTATTTATCAATATGTCCAGGAATGAGTCTGAGATTAAGAGAACAAATAGTTTGGAAATTAAGTAATCAAGCAATCAGCTGTGGCAGTCCCTGTGGTGCCTGGTTTGATCAGTTTAGTAGAAGCAAGAGACAGTAGTTTACAATCACAAAGCACAAAACTGCTGCCCCAGAAAGGACTGAGATCCGGGTAGGGGAAAAATGAGCTAGCAGGCTGGAAAGGTCACGAAGGGAAGTTAACCCATAGCATGGAAAACTGAAAAATGACTTGTTACATCCCTTGTCATGGGTCTAATTTGTTTAAAATCAAATCCATCTGCTCATTTCACACCCTTTGTTCCACTTCCTTGCTGCAGTCCACAGTGGATTACTCCCTTACTTTAAAAACTGGCTGCACTCACAGTAAGCTAATAACTTATTTTGTGGTTAATGGCGTCAAGATATTCTGGAACATGACCAACATTTATTCTCCCTCTTCTCTCTCTCTTTCTCCCTCTTTCTCTCTCTCTCTTTTTCCCTCTCTCAAGAATGAACTTCTTAGTGTAGCACATTGACCGGGGAAATCCTTTAAGTCTCCTTCACAAAACATACTGTTTACAGGCTCTGAAGTGACACAGGTAGGGGAAAAGGTTTCTCCCATTCCACTAGGCCTTCCTTTTACTCCCCACATAACCTGCAAATGCTCATTTCCCTCCCATGCACCATACATTACAAAAGACTTCTTGGCTCAATTGATTCTGTTTATGATCTCCAAATCTTAATTTCAAATGAAGCTTGCTCCTTTTCAGGAAAGAATTATCTTCTATGCAATGAACCAGAGTCCCCTGAGGCATTCATTTGAGATGCATCAATTCCCTTAAGGTCTCCTAACCCATTAAAATATGTACAGTATTTCTGGTTAACTAATGGATCATTGGAAAAATGGAATTGCATGCAAGATATAATTCAAAGAAATGCATTTGGGGTTGTTGGCCAATCCATTCATAGGAACATTTGCTGATTGGGAAAATATTTTTTTGGCTTAATCCTTGGCGAGATCACACAAACTAGTAAAGGTTGTCATTTTTGATTCGTTGGACCTAATTCTGAAGACAGAGCAGCAATGGAATTTGTGATTTTGTCACTGCTCTTGATTAAGAAATGAGTGGCTGGAATTTGAACTCAGTTGGATTTGTACAATCTGTGGATATTACCATTTTTTCCCCTTGTTGAGTACAAGTTATTGCTAGATGTTATCTTATACTCACTCCTGTCTTTTGAAGGGCCAAACATTTTGGACATATAATACATATGAAATTAGATATTCAAATGGCAAGTGGTTTAAAGCTGAGGAATGGGTGTTGAAAGATCCCAGCACATGCAGTCACAGTAATTTTACATTTTTCATTACTGAGGTAATTAAAAAATTCCTTAGGGCTGAATTATAGTAAAATTTTATGTATCTTTCTACTAAGCATAAACTAATTTTCTTTCCCACTGGACAGTGTTAATTTAAGTAGGAAATATTTTTAATTCTGTCTCATTTATTCATATTATGAAAAATTGCAAGCTTTACTAATTTCATTCAACATTATTTCTAAGTATTCTTAGATTCAGTAACTGATGGGCATTTAGTCTTAAAGGTTAAGCAGATATGAAAGATGTAATTTTTTTTGTCTCAACAGTGACCTTTCCTAGTTCATTCCTAATTCTTAGATGCCCCCATGACAGTCATAGAGTCTGAACCCTTTATATCTAAGTCCATGAAGGTCATGAAAATATGCCCGTAAGTTTTTCTTTTAATTCTGAAATTGAGGAATATATGAAGTATTGTGTGATCTTGGACAGGTCCTTAATTTGTCTTTATCTATGAAGGAAATATAATGAGCTAAATTTTCTCCCTCACCTAATTCTTCAAGTAGCAAGTAAAACGCTTAATGAAGCCCTTTGCTTCTTTCAAGCCACAGGGTGCCATTTTGAGTCATATGGTTCCAGTGGTATTAAGTTTAGGGCTCACTTTTCTGATACTTATGGAAAGAGCAAAGTGAACGCAGCATCCAAGAAGTGGTACAGAATCTGATTAAAAACCATTATGTCTAGAAATGGCAAGAAGGAACTGAGAGCATCCATTCTGGTGTAATAGTATTCTATGATGGCTCACCCATTTGGAAGTTATGCCCAAGAGAATGCAATGACAGAGAAAGGGAAGGAGGGAGGATGCAGAGAGAACACCGTACCCAGTGCTTGGACTGAATCCATGTGGATCCTTGAGAAACTGTGGAGGAGCTTTGCATTTCATGTTGTCAGGGATGGCTTAGGCAGGGGAGGATAGTATATCCCACTGTCGACTGGGGGCAGGAGGGGATGAAAAGGAGGAGGAGAAGGAAGGAGGGGGGAGGATGATGAGGAAGAGGAGGAGGAGAGGAAGAGAGAAGAGCTGCCATTTAATTATCAGCCTCCTCTGTGCAAGGTGCTCTGCCAGTCCTGGCCGTAATGGGGTGAGCTTCACAAGTATTATCTCCTGTGACCCTTATAACCGCTCACACTATAGTAGATAAGGAAATAAAGTGTTCTGACTAGGTCACTTGGCTAGGTTCCCATAGCTCGTAAGATTTAAAGTTTTTGGTTTTGAATGGAGGGCCCATTCATATGCTCTTTCCACAGTGTGTCATCGTGTCCTTAGAGGTTCCTTCTGCGTGTACTTTGATGTCTATTCCACGCCTCTCACCCCATGCTTGTCCCAGTGGTTTTCTAAATCAGCGAGGCAGGAGAGTGAAACATGCAGATGTCAGACCTTTGCCCAGATTGTTCAACTAGAACCTCCTCAGGTGGGGGTACTTGGTAGTGACTGGTTTATACCAGAGGGTATTTGCATTTTAATATAGGGACTCTTGATTCTATTCAATTCAGCCAGTCATTTACACCAAGGATTATTGTAGGCCTGGCTCTGAACACCTTGAGATTAAAACACATTCTGTCTTTAAGGCTGATGGTCATCTAAGTAAGCCTTCAGGATAGGAATAAATATGGATGATGAAGTTTCAGATTCATAAATAGCAAGTGGAAGAGATCATTTAGAACAAAAAATTTTGCTGGAATCCTTCACATTTCTCCTCCTTGAGTGAACCTCCCCTGCCTGCTCTCAAAACCAGTGAGCCAGGATGATCTGCTGAAATCAGCCCCGCAAATCCCCGAGGTTTAAAAATTGCCACACCAAAACCTTTCCTTTTCTGCCACTGAGGTGATCCTTTTTGTTTACCTCTACACATACCTGGTGTGATAGCTGAAAAAGACAGCATCAGAACACTAATTTTTTATGGAGGTATCAACAAATACAGCAGAGACTAAACAGTTCTGCCAGTGGCCGCCTAATCTAGTCCAGAGAAATGAGAGGTGTTTCTGCTTCAGTTTTACTCATCTGTAAAGATCAGTTTGTTTTAAATGTCCCAGGCTTCTGAGTTCTCGGAGTTAGATATCATTTAGAAATGAAGTTCCTAAGATTAGGTTGGAATTCTGCATTTCTCTCGGACACATACTCTGCTCCACACCCTCTCCTGTGCAGACCCTGTAACCCTAAGCTCCTTCCAGCCTTCTTATACCAGGGTGAGGGTGGAGTTACTGTGATATTACTCTAATATTAGTACAGTCATTATAGCATAGATCATGTTGTCCAAAACATTACTGTTTATATGCTTTTCAAGTGATGGTCTCTAGATGCAAATAATGAGGGTGCTTTGGTTACTATTTGCACATCGATCCTCTCAAATAGAACCACTTTAAGGAAAGCAGAGCCGACTCTGAATCTCTGCTGTTTATTTACCTGCACTATTTAACTCCATCTGAGCTGTTCTGCTTCTCCCCTCAATTTAATTTTGCAGGTGGTCTGTTCCCCCTGTCTTCACATTTAGCATTCAGATCCCGGGGCACATTGTCTTACAACTTATCTTTTCGCATGCCCATCTCCTCCACTAGACTGAAATCCCTGGCAGCAGGAGCCTGTCTTACTCATTTTTGTGCAGTTCCTGGCCCAGAGTAGTACTCTTGTAAATTAATTGAAAAAAATGCTTGAGTTGATACAATGGCTAGGTGTTTTTTTTAATCAGACTTTTTTCCACCTTCTCTTTTCTAAATCTTTCAGGTTGAATGTGTATTACTTACATAATAAGGAAGACTATTTCAGTAAAATAAGGGTGTTTCTTTTGAATCCTATGAAAGCATTTCCACTGTTGTATTAAACTGTTAACTATTTATTTATTTATTTTAAAGATTTTATTTATTTGACAGAGACACAGCGAAGAGAGGGAACACAAGCAGGGGGAGTGGGAGAGGGAGAAGCAGGCTTCCCGCCGAGCAGGGAGCCTGATGCGGGGCTCGATCCCAGGACCCTGGGATCACGACCTGAGCAGAAGGCAGACGCTTAACGACTGAGACACCCAGGCGCCCCAAACTGTTAACTTTTTAAAAACAATCTAGGCAAAGCATCAATCAGTGTCAGGAGCACATTTTGCAAGTGTTTATATAATTTTTTGAAATGCATTTGACTGTACACAAGCACATGGACCTGCTAGATAGAAGAAATAACTTCTCCTGTGCTGGCCAAAGGGCTGCAACCTGTTGCACAGCATCTTCTTCATTCCTTTTTGGCTCTTCTTTCCAACCTTCCCATCCCTTCACTTAAAAATCACCAGCTTAGCCCTAACTCCATAAACAGAAATTATTGAATGCTAATAATTTCTGGTAAGCAATTGAGGAGACATTTAAGTCCCTAATATATATGTGATCCCGTTTTTTACTGCAGTTTCCAGGGAAAGTGCTACAAAGTGATATGTGGCAATAACAAAGTCGGAAGGAAGGGAATATGAAATTCAGCGAGCAGCGTGAATGATTTGCTGTTAGCATGGGGCCCAATAACACTACAAAGCTATAAACTCTGTCGATCTAGATTGCCCAGTTAGGTGGCAGAGATGCAATTTGTCTTTTCTGAAGCCGCCTGCTGCTTGCTAGCTCCATCTCCTGTCACAGCCTATTAGCTCCCCAAGAAAATTGGTAGGAAATTGCCTGCAGATTGTAGGAAATTGCATCTCCAGGCCCTGGAAAAAATGTAGGATAGCACAACACTGACCCTCCCAGAGCAGCTATTAATACAGCAAAAAGTGACCTTTGACTTGCTGGGAAACGACTTTGCTATTTGCTGAATAAAGACTGTATTATGTGTGGCTGAAGGAAGGTGCAAATGATTATCCTAGCGAGGCTCGAAGCCAACCTGCTTTTGAAAGCCTAAATATTAGTTAGAAGAATTTTTTTTTTTTCTTTTTTGGTTTATTTGTTTGTTTTAGGTGCAGAGGGTTTGAGTGTTGTTGCTCTGCAGGGAGAAAACGGTCCAGTTGGCTTGTTTTTGAAAGCACCTTTTCCCGGAAAGTAAAAAGAAAGAAGTAAATTGTCCCAAGGAAATGCTCACAAATCTGTCAGGCAAAAATTCAGAAAGTAAATCTTTCAAAGATGGGATTAAAAAACAAAGATGAGCACATTGGAGCATTGTTTTGTTTCCCCCTCAATTCGGCTGCATATGCATCTGGCGCTTCCCCGCCCCCCTCCCTAATTGCGTTTTACAATACTGACTATGTCTACTCACTTCTGAATTATTTTCTTTATAGACCATCCCCGAAGTTCAGACATCAAGATAATTCAGTGTTCCACAGGGGTACATATTGTGCATATTTTAAGCATCATTAACTTTATGTTACAAAAAAATCAAGATCCTGACATGGTATTTACAGGCTTGCATTTCTACCTAGAAGGATCTTAGCTCCCATTTACGAGCGATTTTTTCAGGGAGGGAGAAAGAGCATTTTAGCTGCTCCTGAATGAATAAGATGCCTTCATTGCCCTTGAATCCTAAACATTGTCCCCTAATCCTACCCTCTCCCCCAGTATGGGTCATTCAATTTCAGTGCCCTGGGGAGCAAATCCAAAATGAGAGGGTGGGATGCAGATACACCAGCTTCTCTCTTCCTTTGTGAAGGACAGTGTTACCTCATTTATTATTTGCACAAATTAAAACACAGCTAGTTGAGACTCCTTTCAGCTTTCCCAGAGTTAAGAGGTTTTCTTTAGATTTGCTGCTTTCTTACACTTGGTGCTTGCTTCTAGAGAGAAGAGTACTAGACACCATGTCGTATCTGAGAACACTGAATTTAGCCCATGAATGTCTGAGCTTTTATATGAGCTCTGATACTCTCTGCCTATGTGATATTTTTTTAAGTTTGTAGTGCCTCAGTTTCATTATGTAAAAAACTGGGTGTTCCCTAAGAACCTTTGAGGTGTTAAATTTTGTGATAAAGGATAAAAAGGTGGGGGATAGGATTGAAGGCTGAGCTGCCACCCTGCTTTCTGCCTACTTCTTGGGCTTCTTGACTGACTATCCTTGGTGAAGGGGTTCTGTATGGCCAAAGAATGTGTTTTGGAGTCTGCAAGCATCCAGCATGCAAACAGCTAATTTACAGTCGTTATACATCAAGACTTGCTTATGTCTACAGAAGAGCCCAAAGAACTTCTTAAGACATGACCCCTGGGGCATACGGATTACCAGGGTGAGTGGACATTATATGGTAGAAGGCCCATTTCAGGAGTGCTGCTAGGCAGTAGAACTTAGTTGATATTTATAGCCCCACATTATAGACTATGGGAAGGAATATCAAAAGAGGTTCAGTTAACCTTGAAAATATTGTGTTAAGTAAAAAAGCCAGACACAAGAAGTCACATATTATATGATTTCGTTTACACGAAGTATTCAGAAACGGGGAAATCCATAGAGACAGAAAGCGGATGAGTGGTTGCCAGAGGCTAGGGGACATGGGGGATGGGGTAATGGGGAGTGACTGTTTAATGGGTATGGGTTTTCCTTTTAGGGAGATGAGAATATTTTGGAACTAGATAGAGGTAATGATTGAACAACCTTGTGAATGTACTAAATGCCACTGAATTGTACCCTTTAAAATGCTTGATTTTATGTTCTGTGAACTCTACCTCAATAAAAGAAAGACATCTAGTTAAATTGACGAATAAAGAGATAAATACAAGAACATATAATTACTTGATATTAAAAATGGAGATTTTAGCCCAGGCAGTATAACTCTTGCCACAATACAAACCACCCTGTAACCTTTCTTATCTGCCTTTGTTTCCACTCTGATCTTTGACCATGATGATGATTTGAGAAATGACTGGAAGTTCTGATGTCCACAGTTCCAAAAGCCAATGCCAGGGCTGATTTTGAGATGATTTATGAATACCATTTTCCTGCAGGCTCCTTCAAAATCAAATTCAGGTGCCAGGTCTTTTCTGAAAGGTTTCCAGTCCTTCCAGTTGAAAGAGATCTCTGCCTTCTCTGAATGAATGATATTTATCTACCTTTTTAAGGCTTTACTCACTTCCTATCTTGGATTATAGTTGTTTATTTTTCAGACATGCCTTACCTCCCTTACCTGAGGCCAGAATCACATCCTTCTCACCTCTCTGTCCTCCCAGACACCATGGCAGTGTGTACTCAGTAAACATTTGAGCTTTTGCTCTTGTTTTCTTCTCTACCTGAAATGTCCTTTGTAGGAGAATTCCACAGAAATTCTTTACCCCCCTTCTATTTAAGCTGCTGGATGTTTTTAGGGATCTACCCATTCCCCATTCTCAGTGTCCAAAATTCAGGTTGGGTGGAACGCCTCCCTGAAGGTATGCCACCCCTCCAACCATCTTCATTAGCATGTTCCAAATTTGAGACTCTTTCCACAGAGATTGCAGATTTGGGCCCATGTAAACAAACCTGGAGCTGAAGATGACCATTGGCCATGGCATGGGAAGAACTTGCCTGGGAATAAAGCCAACATGAAGAAAAGCAAAGCTGAGCAGTGGAGAGAGTCTGGTTCTGAGAATATTGTTTGGATACCAGTGTTCTGCCAGCCTGGGGCCAAATTTCCCCAGTTTCATGAGCCAACTGTTCCCTCTTTTTTGATGAAGCCAGTTTGAGTGTGTCATTTGTCATTGAAAGGCTCCTGTCTGATGCATTCTTGTTATCTCTTCACCATGTTCAAAACATCCTTTAAGGCTTGGGTAAGATCAGATATTCCCTTGGAAGTCCTTACATCTCTTCTTATATTTTTATTTCATTCACCTGGTTATTTACTATTCTACTTTCAACAGAGATTTATTGAGCATTAGAACAAAAGCAGATATATAAAAGAATAAGATTGCTTTTGCTTCGAGGGAATGATATTTACAGAAAGCTTTAAATTTAGGCAATTTTGTATAATTTTATCTCCTTTAATCCTTACATTAGTCTTGTGAGATGAATATTACTACCTGCATTTTATAGATGGGGAAACTGAGAATCAGAGAGGATCAGAGTTTATAAAATTATTCAGATGAATGATCTCACAGTTTGACCATCCTGGACTCTTAATTTGAACATCTCCTTCCTTTCTTCTTCCAATGCAGTCTGCCTTGCGTTATGTATTTTTTTCTTTTCCACTAGATTCTAGATCCCTTAAGGGCAGGAACTGTGGCTTACTTATTCTTCTGTCAACTACAACCTTTAGCATAGTCTCTTGATGATGGAATTCCATAAGTATTTTTTGGGTAACTTGATAGATGAGTGAATCACAGTTGAGAGAATCATATGTGGCCTCGGAAATCCAAACCAGAATTCACATCTCCAGATTTGAATGAGCTAGAAATGCCAAAATGCTATTTCTGAAGCTCAGAATATTATACACCTGTGTAGCCATTTACTTCCTCTGAGGCATCACCCCCATCATGGAAACGTGTGGAGCCCTTAGGACTCCGAATCAGTAAAGATTTACCATTAAGTGAATGATGTTTCAACTCAGGGCCACTCAGTTGCAAGATCATATGTATAAAATTTGTAAAAGTAAAACATTTGAAACATATTAAGATCATGGTCTCTTTCTTACATCTCAGGCTGAATTCATGGGTGTTCAGAATGGTTTGATAGATAATCCAGCTAAATTCGAGGGACCAGATGAAACGAGGTCCCCTACTCTTCCACCATCTTTCCTCCCTCCAAGATCATGGTCTCTTTCCATTCCAGCTTTCCTTCCACTATTCTTTCTCTTGCATAGGGTGGTATTATAATGGCCATATGTGTTTACCTAAGAGGAAATTGAGTTGGGGATACATGTAGTTTGGGTTTGGTGAGATGTATTTACATGCTTCATAGTCACTTTTAGAAGTACATAGAGAGTGTTTATTTAGAATGGGAATTAGGCTAGGTGTCCTGCTATGGGAATGGCTTCCTGGAATGTTCCTCCTGCCTATTTTGCCAGTTGACCCGGTGTTGTACCATGAAGGTGTGAGGAAGCAGTGGTCTTGCACTATGAACGTGTTTCATAACCCAGCACCGTAAGGGTGTGAGTAGTGGAGGAAAAACAAAATTTGAAATGTACAGAGTCAGAAACTAATAGGGATAATTTGTCCAATCCTCAGTTCTTAGTAGAAAATTTGGTTCTCATCGAAGCCTAGTAAATGAAAGTTCTTTCCTCTCAGGAATATAGTCTGATAATGTAACATACACAGTTAGGAAAACACCATAATTTTTTTTTTCTTTTGTGATGGGAATTGAAGAAAATACAAAATTGGTATAGGGCCTGGTAAGGGACCCATGGGAGTGAGAGGCCCTGAAGCTGAAGCTTTATCTGCTTCATGGTAAATCTGCCTCTGAAAGTGCTTTTCAAAATTGTTGTTATGTGAAGAGATGGTCAAGGATGCAGACAAAAAATTGTAGGGAAAAGTATTAGGGCAGTGCATCAAGAAGTTACAATGTCAGTTTTTTATACATCTTGTGACTTTTGTGATATTCTCCATTAAAAAAATTATTATGTGTTGTGACTTTTTTTCATTCTAAAGAAATATTCAGTAAGTATTCCTTTTACTAAAGAGCTCCTCTCTCTCTCTCTGACAAAAATGTAAAAGCTCCAGGCCTGCAAAGTCTGGATTTGCCCCTGCTGAGAGTAACTATCAAATGACTTTGGTTTGGTCATTTAAATCCCTAAACACTTGTGAAATTCATCTCACAGTATTTCACATCCTTCTGGAGAAATATTCATTTTCACTTTTCTTCAGGGACAGGGGACATGGCATGTTTGCGATTTCTGTGCTTGCAAATTCCAAAGTGATAAGATTCCTCTTACTTTCTAACTGTGTAGTAATTTCTTTGGATTCTGTGTAATAACCTCAGCTTCAGGATCTGGGAGAGCATCAGTTTTTTTTGCTAATGAGTAGTACACAAGACAAGACTTTTTGGCTTAGCATTAAAATATTGAAATTGTGTATTGTTGTGGAGTACTGTTAGCTACAGTTTATGCACAAATAGGCCAAGGCCCAGGGAAAAAATTGCCTTACCCAAGTTCACAGCATAATGAATATCAGAGCTGCAATTACAATTTTCCAACTCCCCAACTGTACATGCAATTTGCAGGTTTACAATCCTATACAAAAAACTGACAGAGAACACAGATGGGCTTCTAACCCCTGCTAATGAGAGCATCACTCTTCATTGCTGGGATAATTAAGCAAATATTTAGTGGTCAGAAACCCACCCAGACTTTAAATAAAATCAATCAAACTCCAATCCCTTGGGAGATGTTGATTTTGGATTTTTTTTTTTTTTAAACTCTGAAATGTAACTTCGTGTGTGTGTGTGTGTGTGTGTGTGTGTGTGTAGTTCTTATTTTTATGATTTAAAGCAGAAGAGAGTTCAGTTGCACTATGCCCACTGAAAAGCCACCTTCCCCAGAAAGACCATGCTTCTGACACTCAAAAGGCACTAGGTCAGGAGAGCATTTTCTCTTTGTTGATTGCTCTTTTTTTCCTCAGAATTTTCCTTTTTCCTTATGGAATTAGACCCTTTAAGTAAATTGCAAACAGTTCCCCCTGTGTGAAGCAATGTCTAGCCTAACACACTACCTGACACAATCATTGACATTTCTTGTGTAAATAACAGCAGCTGGATTCAGCCCTTTCAAGAATGAGTTGAAAAAATAATGAACTGTTTTTTTTCTTTTTTCTAAGATAAAACACACTATATGTTCCAGAAATTAGAAGGGTCTGAGGTAAAAAGAAGAGCAAATTAATACAAAATTATGTTTATTTTTGTTATAACCCATCCATTCAACCTTCCACTCCAAATTCTCCTTACTCAGCTATACCTTTTTTCCCATAGAATTTATCACCTATGAATAAGCTATAGAGTGTATTTATCTATTGAGACTGTGGTTTATTATTTGTCTCTGCCTGCTAGAAGGTAAGATCTAAGGGGACAAGAATTTTTATCTGGATGTATCCCAAGCACCTAAGGCAGCCCCTGGCATATAACAGGAACTCAAGAAATAGTTACTGAATGACTATGTGCTATGTTTCAGCACTTGGAGAGCAAAAAGTGAATATGATATTGCACTTTCCTCTGAGAAGCTTTATTTTTCCAAGGATTGAAATTCCAGAATTTTGGCATTAAATATTTATACCATTTTTCATATCTTTCCTATTTAGGACCTTGATTTGTTTGATGTGGCAGTATGTCTAGTGAAAATAGCGCATCGTCTAGCCTTTCCTGCAGCTTTTCCTTCAATTCTGGCCAGCAAGACCTAAGCTGAATTCTGTTAGGGATATCTAGGAAAGTTTTGCTTTCTTGATATAGACATTTCGTTTTCCTCTTTGTCCCTTGTGTCTCTGCGTGTCTGGAATGTGCCTGCAGGTGTAGCTGCCACATTGAGACCATGAGGATGAAAGAAAAGTGCGAAAGATGGCAGCGTGAAAAGATAGAGCAGGATGGCCTACTCCTCCACTTGTCACAAGAGAAACATAAAGCCCTGTTTGGTTAAGCTTTTTTATATGGATCTATGTTACAATGAAACCCAAAACAATCCTACAAAATACACTCATATCAAATTGCAACTTAACTAAATATCTTTAATGTTTTTCATAATCCCAGTCTTTTGGAGAGTTAAGGCCATTGGGTAAATTCTGCATTTTGGTGTCTTCCTATCCTGTACCCAGGGAATTCCAGAAATAGAGGGGGAAGGGAGAAGACCAGTGAAGTGTATGACCTGCTGCTATAAGGAAAACCCTTAACAGATTCGTTAAAAAACTAGACGGCAAAATGCTCTTTAGCAGCACTCACTTTTTTGCAGAGGTGTTTTGTTTGTTTTCCTCCTGTCTTGTGGCACTAGATTATTGTAGATTTATTGCTATTCATGTGCAGGGACTAAGTAGAGACACTGAAAATTCATATTATAGAGCTGAATCATTTGGAGATCTTTTGTGCTGATATAAATGGTTGTTGGAACTCAGCAAAAGTATACGGTATAGATGTATGTTTGAGTGTGCAAGAGAATGTGAGACTGTCCTCTTCATATCCTGAAACTAGCCCATAACAGTTTTCTCTTTCACTTAGCCAGAATAATCATTCCCACTAGTCACTGCTATTTTGATATTTGCACAACAGTGTTATTTATTTATTTATGTATTTATTTATTTTTGGTTGATTAGTTGGAGGCACCACATAAAAAGACAAAATATCCCCCTTATATCTGAAAAATTGCACATGCCTGTCTTGTGGATTTTCACATTTGGTGTTGTGATTTTTGTTTGTTTTTGATATAAAGCTAATCCCACAGAGAGAAACTTACACTTCCCTTCTGCAAAGAACATTTAGTAACAGTAGCTGTGGATTTGCTGTTTTTTTTTTTTTTTTAAAAGATTTTATTTATTTATTTGACAGGAGAGAGAGAGCACACAAGCAGGGGGAGCGGCAGGCAGAGGGAGAGGGAGAAGTAGACTTCCCACTGAGTGGGGAGCCTGATGTGGGGCTCACAGGACTCTGGGATCATGACCTGAGCTGAAAGCAGGAAGGCAGATGCTTAGCCTACTGAGCCACTCAGGCGTCCCACTGTTTTGTTTTGTTTAAAGATGCTATCTTAGTATAGAAAACCTCTTTTTTTAAACCTTTTCAATACTTAAGATGACAATTTCATTCATCAAAAAGAAACCAGTTATTTCCCTGTTTTTCCACCTCTGCAGGGGTGCTTTGCCACTATGCTCTTTTGAGGAAATTTGTGTTATGAGGAGAAAAATGAAAGAAAAGAGATAAGAAACAATAAGGCTGCTTCAGTTCTGATCAGGTTCATCTATCCTAGAAACTTCCAAGTTCCCCCGGTAAAAGAACTTTAATTGCAGTTTATATGACTTGTTGTTCTTGGGTTCTTCTTCCCCTTTTCTTATTATTTAGGAAATTGATTCCCAATTTCACATACATTTTTTTATCTCATTATATTTTTTAATGAAAATGTAAAGACAAACAAAATTGATTTATTCCACAATAAAACGCAAAAATTCTGTCACTAACTGGAAAGATGTCTGAGGTACAAGTATTACCTTAATTCTCTCTTGGAGGTCATCTCAGTATTTGGAAGTAAAGACAGAGCTTACCCCCCCCCTCCCCCCACCCCAGTATTCATTCTTCCATTTCTCTTTATCAATAGAATCCTGGAACCCAGAATAAAGGTGGCAGATGCAGCTAGGTAAGTTCATATGAGTAAATTGTGGCCAGAATTGGTGTGTACAACCTCTGGGAAATGGAAGTGGTATGTCTTTCTCCTTTTCTTCTCTTTCGTTCATGGCTTGTGAATGTGATGGCTGGACCACTTAAAGGAATTTTTTTTCCATGTGTAATTTCTTGGGAGTCATACAGACAGAAGGAATCCTTCTCTCATACCCAAATAAATGGGGTTTCTGGTTAGAAATTCTCATGGTATAATTTTTTTTTTTTTTCTACTTCATCTAAATGCAAAGCCAAAGCTCAGTGAGGCATACATGCCCAACATCTCCCTCTGTAAAGTGTATGGATGTTTTTTTCCTCTGCCCTCTGGGAGTGTGTGTATTTGGGTGGGCAGGAGAGGGTATTGTGTGGAGGGGGTACGTTATGCCAAAGCTTTTCAATCTGACCTGTTCTCATAGGAGAGCTGGGGTACAGCCCAGGGCAAAATGAGTTATAGGCCTGGCCTCTTTTTTTTTTTTTTTAAGATTTTATTTATTTATTTTAGAGATAGCATATGAGTGGTAGGGAGGGGCAAAGGGAGAGGGAGAATCCTAAGCAGACTCCGTGCTGAGCGCGGAGCCTGATGCGGGGCTCGATCTCACGACCCTGAGATCATGAGCTGAGCAGAAATCAAGAGCTGGACGCTTAACCAATTACACCACCCAGGAGCCCCTGAGTTATAGGTCTTTTGAGGATTTTTAGATAGTCCTAAGACAAGTTCTTTCTTTACTGCTTGCTTACCTTTCTAGATTCACACTTTTCATCTCTGGCCTCCAATCCACCCTTATATTTTCCTGCTAGCCAAGCTATGCATTCAAATGACATTTTAAATATTTTATTCAGCATTTTAGCTCTGCCTGGAGGGATGAGTCTGCTCTGTTGCTGGAAACAGATTCTAAATTCTGTTTGTTTCATCTTCAAAAAATAATGCTTACTTGATTACTTTATATTCATCTACATGACTTCTTTTATTATGCCCTCATTCCTTATGTTACACACAGAGCTATGGGTTTCCCTTCATTTCCTTCTTTCCTTTCTTTTATTCCTTTCTTTCTTTTAATCTTTTGTTTTCTTTCCTCTTCTCTCATTCTTTCCTTCTTCTCTTCCCTCTCCCTGTCCTTCTCTTTTTTTCTTTCTCAGTCCTTCTCCTTTTTTAAAGGTATCCATGGCTTCAGAGCCCAAGGTAGCAATGGATTTTAAAGAAGTAAAAGAATCACTATTTACTTCCACATTTATCGATTGCCTACTGTTTGTCAGGTACTATGCTCGGAACTGATGCTGTATGGATGAATAAAGTCCTGCCCTCAAATAGCCAGTTATGTGGGGTGATGGTACAGTGTGGACTGCTGTTGTGGGGGAGTACACCATGCTAAGTGAGCACAGAGTATGTGGAAGGTTTTCTAGAGGAGGCCATCATTAAGGGTAATCTGTATATGGGAGTTCCTCTTTGAGAGCCCCCCCCCCCCCCCTCATGAGCTAATACTGTAGGTCAGGAGTGAGTGACCAAAGTAGTTCAGTCCCTGGAATTGGAGTTCTGTCTGGGAAACAAACACTATATTATTATCGCTTACGTTACATATGTATGAGACTTTTTTTTTTTTAGCCTCGAAATAATCACAAAGCATTTTCCCTGTGGCAGCAAAGTTAAGCAATCACGTCCAGGAAGAACAGAAGGAATCTTCTGCTTTTGAATGGCTAGATAAAATGATCAGGGAGCTCCAAATTCAAGAAACAGACCCCCAACAAGTCAGAACACAGACATCAATCTCAAAGGATGAAAGAACTGCACATGGTTTCTTTACAATCACAGCTTGGTGACCTCAAATAATCCTTTGCAAAAGGGTTGGCATAGACCATTACAAAAAGTATTATGTTGCACTCCAGTACTGAACATACCCTAATTGAGATGGGTAAAATAATGACCTAGAGATAGGATTGTTTCTACAGGCTCATTTTGCAGTTACCATAATGTAAAGTGGAAATAATCACTTTGTTAAAATCCAGTCTGTTCGGATCATGCTTTACACTAGTATCCCAAGACTTGTAAATTTTTGTTAGTACAAAAGTACAGAATGAGAAAACAGACAATTCAAAGAACTGCAGGCTGATGGACGTTTCTCGGTCCATGTACTGCCTCTTTTTGTGGGTATACTGGTTGGCTCGCCCAGGGCCCCACAGATGACATACTGCATGTGCTCTTGGTTGTAGATCACAGCTGAACAAACTGCTCCGGAGTGTGAAAGGTCAGCACAGTGTAAACAGAAATCAGCAGTGACCTATAGAGTCGTCTCAAGACATAATAAATACCATCTTCACAGTCCTCCCCACCTTCTGCTGATTCAGGTATTCTCTAGCGCCATGTGGCTTGTCTCTGGAGCAGTATTTCAAATCCAGCAGACCATTGTATTTGGAGCAGAATTTCTAACTATGCTTTTAATTTTGGCAAAATAACTTTTAGCTCCTTCTGAAAATGTAATCTTATATGGGGAGCTTCATTGAGAAAGAATAAAATACTTTTTAAAACACTCCATTAGCTTTGGCTACCATTAGTTTTACTATTCTGTAAGAATTTCTCCTAGGTTTAGGGGATAAAAACAGAATTATTTTTTCAATCCAGATAGAATTTTGTGGAGAATCATTAACTTTTCCTCTCCTTGAAATCTCCCAATGACCATTTATTTTTCTGTATTCCTTTATTGAGGGGCATCTAGGCCAGTATTACCTCCTGCTAGAGTAGGGTTGGGCTCACATTCATCCTGTTCCCTTCCCTGGGACAGCCACAAATCAATCAGGAGAGCCTGCACCAGTCCTTGCCTATGTTAGGTGAAAAGACTCTCTCAGATTGTGCTTAGCCTTCAGCTAGCTAGGTCATACTCACCTGGGTAGGTAATTTAAGACAGAGTTGCTCACCTGAACCTGAGGTGCCTGGATCTAGTGAAAGTAGACCATACACTATGTTCCCTGTGCATTCCAGGGCAAAGTTCAGGAAGCTGTGTGAATATATGTGAGAAAGCGTTCCAATTTCCATCATGTGCAAGATTCACATAGATTTGCTTGTCTAATGGGATAGCCTTGCAGAAGATCTAAAGCCCCTCACGGAATACTACTATCTGACACTGTGCTTCTATACCAAGTGTAGAAGGGTGATAGGAGGGAAAACTTCCCTCTGCTCCAAGCCAAACCAAACAGAAAGCCCAATCCATAACCTATAATAACTTAACCCAGATGGTCATATTTTCTTTAGACTGCTAACCATTTCCAGTGAATTCATTAGTTTCGGTGTTTCTTCTTTTCTATTCTTGTAGTTAACATTTTGGCTTGCCAAATTCTAGCCATCCAAGAACAGGAGAGATCAGATGCTTCGGATTAAACAGTTCAAAGATGCTTCAGATTAAACAGTTCAAAGTCGGTGACATTTAGTTAAAATAAACAAATGGAATAAAATGGACTGCAGACTCATAGGTCCAAAAGTTAAAACTCGTTGACTGAGACTTAGTGCTATTAGATGGTTGATTTTACTCAGAACTGAAGAGCTCATGAACAATAAAGCCAATAACAGTGGCACCAAAGAGAAAATGGGGCTGTTACGTTGATGGAATGGTCCAAACTCACCTGTTGTGTGGCATCATTTTAAATCCCAGCAAAATTTCCAAGTAAAATAAAACAACTAAAACAATGAGAAACTAAAACAGTGGGTGAGAATATGTTGGTCATTAACATCTTCAACTTGGGGCGTTGTGATGATTCAGGGTAGGAAATCAGATGGGAAGGAACAAAATTAAAAGTTAAAGAGAACAAGAACCCAAAAAAGTCTGGCTTAGAGAATTATGTGCATACATTTATATTTTAGCAATTCTCCATCCTCTACTAGATGCATTTGAAAATGAAAAACAAGGGCTCATGACTGACTAAGAATAACTTCAAGACCTATCACCAGTCATTTTTACCCAACACCCCTTTGCTTTCCAAACTCATCACTTTGCTTGGCAGATAAAGATGTTCTTAGCCTACTTTGAATACTATTTTTCTTTGTCCTTCATGTGCACCATGTATATTTGCAATTGTCCTTGGTCATCTCCCTTTACTTCTTCACAGCACTGCTTAAATCTAGCACCTGCCTAATTCCCCCCCCCCCCACCCCGCCCCATTTTAAAAGATTCAACTTCTTCTTCAATACAAAAGGAAACGTACCTCTCCCTGGACATCTAGGTACCATTCTGCACATGTCCACATGGTCTTTGTTGGCATATGTACTTTGCAAGGACAAGAGTCAGGTGTTTTGTAAGCTTGTATGATTCCTCCTCCTATTCCACCATCCATGTGGGTGTTTAGTAAATCTTGAATTGAAGTGAATTGCTTTCCAGTGCATTTATTGGCACACGTACTTCAGTAGGTCAAGATCCTTCTCTTTTTGCAGTGCTTAGTGGTTTTCTTTTTGAATGCGTTCCTGACCAGGCCAGAGTTGTTGGATGTCTCTGAAAGTTGTTCACAGCTTGCTAAACAAGGAAGCAGCATGATTGTATTACTATATTGTAGACATGTCCCCGGTTTAAACATCAAGGAAATTCTACTTATGTTTTACAATTGGTTGTTCTTTCTCTTTTGTTCTCATTTCTCCTCCCTCCCTCCCTTCCTTCTTTCCTTCCTTCTTCCTCTCTCCTTTCTCCCTCCTCTCTCTTTCTTTAGTTCTTTTTAACAAAGCTCTCTTGTGAAACTCAAATGTTTATAGCAGGATCAACAGCAGTGAAGGGCTGTCTTTTTCAGCCCCACAAAGCTGGACAAATGCAACTCCAGAAGCCGGGCCTCATACCTCAATTGAGGAAGGTGTCAACAAATATGAGCTGAATCAAGGCTGGCCGAGCTCTCTACTTGGGGATGGCATTGGCTCCAACAGCGGGAACACTGAGTTTCTAGCTTCAGGCTTTCAGTTCTCTCTATAGCTTAATGGCTCCCAGCCCTTTTATGAGACAGCTGGATAACAATGTGCTTTTATGACAGCCTGACTCTTTTTGCCCCTTTTAAATCTCAAACTGTACTGTATAAGACGTTCTGTCTCCTATCGTTCCATCAACAAGGCCTGAATAGCCAAGGCAAGTGCTCCTGAAGCACTTGTTTATTTCCTTGGATTTTTTTTTTTTTTTCTACAATAAAAGAATAAGGGGAAAGGAAGGTCCCAGATGTGAAAGATGGCTGGTAAAGGCCTCTGTGTGAGGTCCTTGGTGAGATAATCTCATTCTAAAGATCTGGGTGACTGGAATTTCCTTCCCTCCCATCCCCCGCAGACATCCCCCTCCCCAACAACCTTCTAATACAAATCCTTAAGCATTAAGTCAGGCGGAAAATGAGTCTACTCTACATTTATCTTCCTGAATGGCAGTCAACTCCCGCTTAATCTTTCAACATATATTTGTTCAATGGATCAACAGATTGTGTAAGCAGCATGACGGTTGGGTTTAGAAATGTGTCTGCTCATGTTTGGTTTGTGCTGAACCATTGACCATTTTGTTTGTGAATCCATCATAAATTATATCTCCGAGTTACCCAGCACTAGGGATGGGGACAGAGGACAGTGCTCATACAGGCAGAAAGACTTTTAGTCACTGTCATTTTCCAGTATTGAGAATGCTGACTTGTTTTATTTTGGAATGCTTTCTAATATTTTCAAACTAGAAAACCTTAATGTTAATTCCTTTCTCTTTTCCCAAAGGTGTCTCTTACATATTCTTCTCCTGTCCTTTCCCCATTAAAACAAAGTAGGCTTTGAAGGCACAGAGTAGTTAATAAAACAGTATAACATATTAATAAGAAGGCTAAGAATTAAAAATCTGTGACTCTTTGGACATATTGGTTCAAATCACTGCTCCTTAAAAGTGAGAAGAATTTATGTGTTAAAAGATTGTTGCATCGGTCAGTCAACTCATCACACAACTGATTTGACCTTTTTTTTTTAAAACAAATTGTCATTTTCATTAAATTTTCAAGTTATTATTCAACCAGTCAACCAGTATTTACTGTTCCTACTGCATTAAATGCAGTGGAAAAAATATAAAAAGGTGAAGACAAATTTCCTGACCTCAACAATTTAAATCAAGTTGGAGGAGTAATATATATGTTTGTTAAAAGATAGTGTGAGGATTCCTAAATAAAAATGAGGGATGAGAAAGTTTGTGTTGTAGTAGTGTAGTTTCTTTACAAGAAGGAATGGTTTGCAGGGAAGTTTTATTTATTTGAAAACTGTTCAGTATTTACTGAGCACAGTATTTTTGGGACACTGAGCATATAATGCAAAATAAGACTTACTTGCTGGCCTCATGATGCTTAAGGTTGAAATAGGAAGAATGGAAGTAGAGGTGTGGATGAGGAGGGAAGACTGATGTCAGCCATCATATGCCCACGTCATGCCCAGCTCCTGGCCAAGTCAGGAACTGAGTTGGGGAGCTACAGGAAGACCTGCTCGTTCTCGTAAGGAGATTTTGCATGTCAGAGTGGAGCCTTGTTAGATAAAAGGGCATTTCCATATATTTTAAGTGTAATATTCTTACATTTCAAAATGGGAGCATAATCATACTTTGTAATAACCAAGGCAGGATTTTACTTATACCGGTAAAGAATATATTATTTTTTAAAACCTACCGTTGATGTTGCATTTTAGCCGTTCCGTCACCCCTGTGCTTCTATTGCCTTACCGACTTCCTGTAACAGTTCTGTCAGCCTGGGAAGGTGGTATTATCCTCATTAGAAAGGGAAGGAACCTGCAAGTTCTGGGGGACAAGTACGCAAGGTCACGGAGCCTAGTTAGAGGGAGATTTGACACCAAATCTTGATTCCTAGCTCTGGGCTTTTTCCTCTTTTGCATATAGCATCCTTTGATTAAGTTTCATAATGAAGGGTAAGAAACTCAATTTGAAAACTTGTCTATTGATGCTCTTTTTCTACTGGGAAACATTAACCAGTGCTTTTCTTTAGCTCAAGATACGTTTTAATATTTATAGGTGAATTCGTCTGCAGATGCCAAGACAAATTCTTCGCCAATGGAGATGACCTGTTATGGTGATTCAGCACTGACAGTCTCCACATACGTTGAATGTGGAGTAACAGTAATAAAATCAGACACATAACATCCAATAAACAAAATACCAACAAAAAGTCCTTTAGGAGCCACTGGATTGAGAGACATTCAGGCTTTGGAGTGTTTTCCCAGATTTGATGGCATTGAAAGTCACAGAGAAGCTGCAGTCTTAGACTCAAAATTGGTAGTGATGGTTTCCTTGATTGCAGAAAGAGAAACCCACTGAAGCCAGTCCAAGAAAGGAGAATGGGTTGTTATGAGGTTTCATGGGGTCTGTAAGGAAATAGAGCTAGTAGAGGGGCCTTACAAGCCCTGTTGCTGGGGAGACATGGAAACCATGTCCTTTCCTTGACTAGTGTAGAGTTAGGCAAACTTTGGGTTAGGTAACTCGAGGGACCCAGGGTGTTGCACACCACTGTTTTTATTCAGAAGAGGTATGGGCAGAGCTAGCAAGGGTCTGTGTCTTTCATTAGGAGTATTCTATTTATTCTGTTTACCTTACCCCGCAGCTAATGGTCTCAGTAGACTCTAAATGTTTTCCCCAATTTGATTAAGGTTGATCTGGTTATTTATAATTGTTGAGAAGCATAGCAACATTTTGTTTGCACTGCAGTTTATTATGCAATATTTGATTTCCTCTAAAAACAGAGGGAAATTGTAATATTCAAAATTACTATATCTGTCAATGGCAGGGACAGAAATTAGAATTCTATATATTCTGGCCATATGGGCTATGGTTGTGCCAATGTTTCCTAATAGAAGAGAAAAAAAGATCATTATTTAGGTATATCATAAATACAGACTCTTTGCTAATAAGGGCCAGAGAAAATATATGAGCTAAGTTTTATCCTTCTTCACAGACATGTTCCTGAAAAATGCTGCTTTGATTTGGCCTTCTCTATCTCCTCTCACCCTCTGTGTACTTTTCTGGGCAGAAGTTTCCATCATATAGTATGAAAACTCTGGGAATCCTTGAAATATTTCCAGGGGAATGAATTGTGTTTCCCCCAAATCCATATGTGGAATCACTAACACTCAACGTAAGTGTATTTGGAGATAGGACCTTTATGGAGGTAATAAAGGTTATATGATATCATAAGGGCAGGGCCCTAACCTGATAGAACTAATGTCCTTATTAAAGATTATTTATTTTGAGAGAGAGAGAGATTGAGAGTGCCCTGGTGGTGGTGGTGGGGGGGGCGGTGCAGAGGGAGAGAAGCAGATTCCCTGCTGCACGTGGAGCCTGAAGCAGGGCTCAATGCCATGAGATCATGACCTCAGCCAAAATCAAGAGTCAGATACTTAACTGATGTCCATATAAAAAGAGGAGAGTCACCAGGGAACTCTGTCTGTGTGCACACAGAGGAAAGGCCATGTGAGGCTATAGCGAGAAAGTGGCCATCTACAAGCCAGGAGGAGAGGTTTCAATAGAAACCAACCTTGCCAATACCTTGCTCTTGCAATTCCAGCCTAAAGAACTGTGAGGAAATAAATTTTTGTTGTTTAGGCCACCCAATCTGTGTTATTCTGTTATGGCAGTCTGAGGAGTCTAATACCAATATTTTTATATATGAGGAAGCTGAAATGCAGAGAGATAAAGTAACAAAGTATTAAGTGAAGAAAATTTGAATTTGAAAACAGAATTTTGAATTCTGAGTTTTGAATTTGAGAATAGGATTTGAAAATAGCCCCTTCTGAATCTGTGATGATGGTCTTTCTCCTCCCTGTTCTGCCTGTTTAATTCCCCTGAAGACTTAAGAGTTGAAAACTCTTACTGGTGTCAAATTTACAGATAGGTCAGAAAGTTTGGAAGTGATGAAATGCTGGGTGAAGCTAGAGGCAGACCCTGATCATCCCCTGGCTGTGATGAGAGAGCTAAGGGAACACCCTGGAGATGGTGCTCCAGCCAACTCTTGGTGCTGAGTCATACTAAGGTACTTCCAAGGGAAGTAGACAAATGGGGCCATTGTAATTATCAGCTGGAACTGGAATTGGGGAAGATGAGAGGAAGCTAGCAAATCCACAGGCTATCTCCTCTTTGTATTCAGGCTGGGCATAACCAGACCATTCGGAGCAGTCCAAGAAAGTAGATCTCATGTGGAGGGGGCTAGTATTTGAATAGAATTGGCTTCAACATTCACTGTTAAGGAGATTTTGAAATGTTGCCAGTTAATTTAACAACAGTCTGCCTTAAAAAAATAAATCACATGGGTTTACTTAGCCTTCATTTCTATTTGCTAAGCAAAGCTTATCAGCACATTTCCTCTTAATTTTTTATTTTTTATCTTCCTTGTACAATGTTCAATGTTGAATTTCACCAGTATTTTCTTTTTATCCTTGAATGATGGAAACCTCTGATTTTTTTCCCTTTCCTCTTTAGAGAGAAGAGGAACATTTAGAATTTGCCCTGGAGATACAATGTCTTCCAAATATTAGCTCAGGGAATAGAAAGGCTCTGAGTTGCCATGTGCTGTTGTTTGCTGGAATAAATAATCATATAAAGGCCTTGCTCTTTTCACTCCTTTCTCTTTCAGTAGAGTTCAAACCGGGGTTATTTGCAGGTATCCTCTTGAATCCATTTGAAAGACTCTGAATGTCTTGGCTTTTCAGTCTTGCTTTTGCTTTTTCTTTTCCATCACTATATTCCTTTTTATTTCTTTCTAGGTTCTTGACCTTATTTCTTTATTTCTTTCAAATAATAGGAGCTCTTCAGTGTGTGAATGAGCGTACACGTGTGTGTGTGTGCGCGCATGTGCGTGTGTGTGTCAACCAAGAAGAAGAGGCTGTAAGGCAACTAGAGCGTTTATTTGGGGTCTTAGGGATTCAATGCAGAAGACATAGTGTGGACTGAAATTAGAAATTGAAATTGTGCCCCAGATTACAAGCAGGAAGTGCAGATTTATAAAGGCAAAAAGCACAAGGTTACATAACGTGTTTTGAAGGAATTATGATTGGTGCCGACAAAGTAAACTGACTATCTAATACAGGATTGGCTGTTAAGCTAACGGGTGTTACATTACCTCTATTTCAGTCCAAAGTAGAATGATATCTTCCAGAAGATAGCCTAGGTGCAATGGATAAGAGTCAAATGTCTGTGGTACTCCAAAAATTGAAACAGGAGATGTGCATAGGCCTTTCTTCCTCAATATCCTCCAGACCCTGTTTTGAATGACTCTCTTAGCATTTCTCACTTCACTTTGGAATGTTCTTTCACAGTGTTTATGTGTGTTTATGTAGATGTGTGTATCTGTGTCTGTGTGTACGTGTGTGGGGAGTGGGTATGTGGTGTTTCTTCCCTTTAAAAGTGACACTGATTGCACCATTGTCAAATTCCCAAGGCTCTGCCATCCGTAATTATAATTGCTAAATATTGATAGACTAAAAGTCAAATAAATGAATGAATTACGAGATGCATATCAAATACAAATAAAGATCTTAAATATCCATTCCCCACATTGATTGCTGTTTAGAAAGTAGAATATATAAAACGCATTGCAATGCCTCAAGGAATCAGGGTTATGACACTCTGGGCTGTTTCTCCAGTGTTCACTTAGACACTTACTTTTAAAAACAGGTTTTTTGTTTTTGTTTTTTTTTTTTCTGTTTTGAAAGAGTAAACACCTTACAAGCTGAAAGTCATCAAAATTCTGCCTTTCCCTATTCATCATACATACATTTGCCAAGCACAGATTAAGGCAGATTATTAACCTACTCAATTACAATGGAACTCCTATGGAAATGTCTATTACTACTGCATTAATATCTCATTAGTTCATCATGTTAATGTTATTACAATGGTTACCAAAGGAATTGGTGCTGATTGGTACCTAATTTTGAAGGGTTGTTGCCCCAAGCATCATTTAAGAGGGAGGCTCAAGAGTAAAGGTGGAAATCTGCTTTCTGTCTTCTTCCCTAAAAAAAGAAAAGAAAAGGAAAAAGAACAAATGACTATTCCTGGCAAAACATGCTGCAGAGGCTGCATGAGACTCAAGATATAAATCTATTTTGACAGGTGTAGTCATTATTCTTATCATCTAGGAGAGCATTATTCTTTTGTTTTAATGGCAGAGATAGAAGGAAGACAAAATTTGCCTTCATGTGAATGCATCAAAATGTAATAACAATTAGCTAATAAAATAAATTATTACTAATGATGATAATAGCATGTCTGTGTCTTTACAATGAACCTGTAGCTCTACTTATTTACATCTTTCCCCAGAGGAGTTCAAGTAGATTTACAGAAGTTAAACCACTCCCACCTCTCCATTCATTTGCATATATTAAAAGAAATAAATCATAGAAGCTGATTGTACCATTTTATAAGGAAAATTATGTCTCTGCAGTTTCACGTCTTTGATGTAGTTGGTAATTCTCCATATTTGGAAGGTTTGTGCAGCAATAAGGTCAGTGGCACCAAGACTGGAGTCTAGACTCCATGACTTTGGGAGAATATTAATCACCGTATGCCCAGGCTTTCTGGCCCTGGTGGGGAGCAGATGGCTGTGGGGGTGTCCTACACAGCAAACCAGAGCTGGCCTTTAAGACAGATGTAAAGAAGAAAAAGTCTGTTGCTGATGCTGTCTTATTTTCTATACTTTCCCCACCTGTCTCTCTGCTTTTCACTTAGACTCCAGAGCTCTCATGGTCTTTTCAATGAAATTTTGGGGTGGCTTGTCATAGCAGTTAACCTTTTGCTTTGTTTCTATTTTCTTAGTAAAAACAACAACAACAACAACAAGTTGTTGGAGGTTTGCAGAGAAAGGAGAAATTATGAGATGGACCTCTTGAAGAGTGGCAGAGTGAATTGTATCAGAAAATGTTGAATAAGACTCAACTGGCGGTGTCGAGGCCCCACGTCAGGTTTGCACACACATTGAATGGTGACCATTAGTGTTGTTGTGGGGCTTTCTCCTGCCATGTTCAGCTGCTTGGATGCGGGCACCCGGTCAGACTGGGATCTTGCTGGGTGTACAAGACGGAGGAGAGAGATACAAGGACATAGCAGGCATATATAAGGGTGAGGAGGCAAATAAGAGTGTGTAACAGACAGTGAAATGTAAGGGCACTCGATGGGAGGTCCCAATATGGTTGAAGAATTATTGGATCAGGATTGTTGGAGGGATGGGCAAGAACAATAGGAGATGGTGATCTAAATGAGATGCTTGAAATTGAGATTTTGGAGGCAGTATGTTTGGTAACGACAAGGTCTAGGACATTAATATGGGAGGCCAATTAATATGGTTAAACCATTAATATGGTTTCAGACCAGTGAAAGGTAAATTACTGCCACAAGGGCAGGCTAATGTGGTAATCTAATCAGATAACACATGTTTCCATGTCACTGGGGAATTTTAGAGATTGGGGGAAAACAATTGTTTGGAAATCGAGATAAGGAACAGGAGGGGGAAGGAATCTGGCCTATCTTTAAGCCTTGTTAAATATTGGGTATGAGAATAAAAACAGCCACTGCTTGAAAAGGCTACTCTTTAAGTGGTTCCTGAAAACTCCAGCTGCAGCAAGAAGGTGCAGAAAGGAGGTTACCAGCATAGCGGACTTTGGGTTCCAGAGCGCACAGTGCAATGTGTTAAGGAGTCATGGAGGGGTCAGAGATTGAGTCAGAATAGAGGAGGTACAAATGCATATGGGGACTGAGTCTGAGTGGTAAGAGATGAATCTGAGGAGTAGAGAGAGTGAGAAAAAACTATTGTAAGCCCCTGATATTTTAGAGTTTATAAGCATAGCACAATCTAGCATAAATTAATTAATGCAGTCCTTTAAAGGAAGGGGAACATTCTTCTGTTTCCCTTTCTCCTTTGTACTGCTTGGAATATGGACAAGAAGGTTGACATTCTTAATTAGTTAGGACTATGAGGTAACATGTTAAAGATTGCTGAGGTGTAAGAGAAAAGAAACCCAAGTCCTTGATGACTATGAAGCTGCCATACCTACCATGTGCTAGCTACCTCTGGACTTCTTTTTTGGGATAAAGAAACTTCTATTAAATTTAACACAGGAGAGAAAATGGTAATAATCCTTCCTTAATTAGAATTGCGGTCAAATGGGAAGAGAGAGCCAAAATGGGCAAAAAGATTGTAAAGAGAGTGAAGCACCCCCTTGCTATAAATGCATGTTTTTCTTTAACTTTTATTTCAGTAAACTTAAGAAAAACTTGTAAATGAGATTGTTGAGTAATCCTGGCAACCATGAGGTATGCTGGAAAATCAGATATGGGAGAATGCCATTTGGCCATTCCAGTTTTCAAAAAGAGGAAGAGAGACTCTGCAAACCATTGAATTATGAGCTTTATTTTATTTCCTGGAGTTCCAAGAAGAGGAAGTGATTGGGTCATCATTACAGTAACCTCATTTCCTTCTTTGACAGATATATTGGACTATGGTGCCAGGGGAAATGTGGCAGAGTGTACTTTTGAACTAAAGCAAGGCATTTGAAGGGGCTTTCAAAATGTCTTCATAGATCAATTAGAGGAATATTGGTTGCATAGGAGATCGAAAGAGTATATGAAGGGTAGTTCCTATGGGACAACCTGCAAGTTATTTCTATTTTTGCTCCCTGCCTTGGTGCCAGCTTCATCATAAGGGTTGGCTCCCCCTTGTGGTTAAAAGATGGCTTCATTAATATTTGCCAGGAATAGGGAGAGGGTTCCTTCAGGATCATTCCTCTGAGGAGTCAGGAAGCTTCTTTCCTGGATTGTGACAACAAACCTTTCTCATGTTTTATTGACTCCAGTTGGATTAGGAGTCCATCCCTGAACCAATTACTCTGCCCAGGGAAAAGGAATACTCTGCTTGGCTTAGGGCTGACTGGTTAGGGGTGGAGTTGGCTTCATGAGGCAGGAAGGGTATGGTTTTATATCTATATATCTCTCTATATCTATATCTATATATCTATATCTATATCTATATCTAGAGAGAGCTGAGTAGTCAACAAAAAATGAGGCAGTGGATTATTTTGTAGGCAAACATAATATTCACTATTCTTGAAAGATTTTGAGGGTAAGATTCTTGAATTCAGAAAGTAGAAGTTTAAATGTTGATGACACAGGCATTCTGATAGATTTGTCAGGATTGCCTTAGTCAAAAAAAACACTCCAATTAATCAAATGAGTGAGCTGAGGGAGCAGAATTGTTTATCATTATCCCTCTTATGGCAGATACATGTTGGCCCAAAACCATGATTTTGGTTTAATTATAATCAAGGTTAACACTTCTACCTGATTATAATTGACCAATATGTTTACATTCTTTAGAACATTAGAGGAGGATTACGTTCTCTGAATGGCTAAGAATGACAACCAGTCTTTTTTTTTTTTTTAAATCACAGGATGGCATGTATCTGAAAATTTCAACAAATTGCTCAGGTATAAATTAAAAAGCAAGTGGCTATAGTCTTTTTTTTATGCTTCTTAAAATAGTGGTTTGAAATACTTAAACTTTAGTGTAATTTTTAAGATGATATTAAAAAAAGAAAAAAAAAATATCTCAAAGGATCCTTACATGTCTTAGATCATTTTATTGAGATCATAGAGACATATCTTATTAAAAATGCTTAGAATTGTCCAGTACTTTCTGCTATTTTTAACCAGTTTCTTTGTTATGTGAGGCAAAGCATATTAATGGTCACTAGCAAAAAGTCCATCTTGAAACTAGCTTATTCCTTATGCCTTATATTTAACTGAGAATTCAGTGTGTGCAATGTATTGAAAAAGAGACCACAGAATTTGGGTAGATATTTTGTGAAATAATAGATCTGTAGTTTTGGGAAGTTGAGAGAAGCCCCTTTTATAGATAAGTCATCCTTTAGGGTGTGTTCTAAAAGATATAAATCTGATGACATAAAAAAATAATTTTGTAAGATGAGATCCTGTCATTCAAAATATGATTTAATGATTTCCCTTAGCAGAAGATTGTCCCAGGAAATAGTTAAATATCACCCAAAAATAGTTAAATATCCTTTAATACCTTGTTACTCAAACTGTGGTCCATGGATCAGCAAGATCATTATCACAGGGAGCTTGTTAGACCTACACAATCTCACCTCCATCCTAGACCTGCTGAATCTGAATCTGCCTTTTAACAAGATCCCCAGGGGATTCATGTGTTCATTAAAGTTTGATCATGGATTACTGAATCTCAGTTAGGGAGATTTCCAGTCTACAGAATACTGGGGACAGGGCATCATGGGCCGAAGAATTCATGTTTCTTACAGGTCCTCTCATAAAACCTCTTCAGATGTATCACAGAATTTTCATTTTCACTTACAGTGATGGCTACATATAATGTTTCCTGCTAAAATCTGTATTGCTTTATCATTATTATTTTAAATGAGCTATCTCTAGAAGAAAGGCTTTGAAGTCTGGATCTGCCACTTCCCAGCCATCTGACTTTAAGCACATTACTTCAACAGTTCAAGCCTAGTTTTCTCATCTCTAGGAACTCTAGATTCTAGAATAAATCTTCAGGATATCATCTCTAGATGGTATTGATCTTATACTGTTGTGAGGATGAGTTGAGATAAGGTGGGTAAAACATTGTAGCCCCAGGCCTGGGACATGTAAGGAACTCAGTGAGTATTAGTTCCCTTCTTCCTTGCTGGAACATGCACTCTATTGAAACCTTAGAGTTATCTACTGTAAATGATGTAAAGACTACTGAAAGTCTTCCCCTGTGTGGCAAAACTGTAATGTGGTTCCTATAAAACATTAGATTTTTAACAGCTCTACTTGCCGAGTAAGTGATTTGCAAAATGATATTTAAATAATTAAATAGAATTGAACTGTTTAGTGTGGTCCATCTGGATGCCAAATTGCACTTGCCAAAATGATAATTTGGATTTTAACATAATTGATACTTTACTCTTCTTCCTGAATCTGATTTATCAACAAGCTTTGCTGTTTCTCTGCTACTTAGCTTTTACTTAGTGACTGCTTCTGGGGTCTGCTAAAAAGTCTTCATCTTGCTAAGTTTCCTTGGCTTCCCTGCAATCCTTGTCTAATGAGGAATCAGAGTGTTCCATTCCCTGGTGGTCAAAAATGTGGCTGGGTGGGTTCTGATGAGCTGTTGAGGAGTTGGCTGAGAAGCTGCTTCTGAAAGACAGCCTGGCCTAAGATCTGTTGATTCCTTGGACCACAGTAGTTCTTTATAGTTAAACTCTTACTCTGTTGTAAACTCCCTGACCACACCATCCCAGGATAAGTGAATTGTGAAATGATTGCTAGACTGCTTGGCAGTAGTCAAGGCTCAGAGAGACCTAAGGTCAATGCACAGGCAAATCCATGTGATAGATGATGTGGCAGCCACTCATGGACCCTCTCTTTATATGGGCTGCAGGTCTCCACAATTCCTTCCTACCTAGAGCACCTCACGATGTAGAGCACTTCTCAGTATGCTATCATTTTATTTAAAAATGTTTTTAAAAATTAAAACAAATATAGTAAAGTATAAAAGAGAACATAGCAAATACCCATATTCTTATCACCCAGAATTAATTGTTAATATCCCATTTAACCATCATATCCTGTACCATTTCCCTTTCTAACACCTCCAAAGGCAGACACCATCAATAGTTTAATATGGGGCATTATACACCTCTATAAAAACTCTCTCTCTCCATATCTGTAACCAATATGGAATATTATTTTGTGAGTGCTTTCTAAAATGTACATAAATGGCATCAAATTATATCAGTCTTTCTGAGCATTGCTCCTCTCCCTTCAGCATTATGCTTTTGAGATCCAGCCATGCTGATAGGCCCAGTTCATTCCTCAGTTTCGTTTAACAGGAGTAGAGCTTTCAGTCTTGGAAGTAGACTACATTTTACTAATCTCTTTTCAGGATTTGTAGGTTGTGGCTAATATCTAGCAGCCATCAGTAGATCTGTGAATGTACTGGCATTTCTGTTCCAGCCCTAATGGTTTTCTTGTTTAACTTATGGCTGCTGTCTTCATTAGAGATTAGCGCATTAATTGAAACCATACTTAGCCCTCTTGGTAAAGTGATGAATTGTGTTTTATTCTTTTGTCCTCAAGGCTGAAAGGCAATGTGTGCACCCTTTGGGGAGCTCAGACACCCCAAGTAAAGGACAGCACATTAAACAGCCCATTTGGTAAGAACAGGAGTGTCTCACTTACATGTCATCTTCTATTTTGTTGGCTCTTAGACACAGACCAATGAAAAGATTACTTCCATGTTTAGGCAGATCCAAGCTTACTCCAGTCTTCACAGCTTGCCTTCCTCATTGGTGGCTAGTGAAGGAAGTTTCTGTGGCTTCTGCCTGTCAAAAAATTTTGTTTATCCTCGTTAGCAAAGCCAACAGAGTAATGACGCTAAGGTCTTTGAGGGCATCTTCAGGACACACTGAATGGAGCAGTTATTTTAGTGGGAACATTATCCTTCATATAAACTATTATTTCCTAGTTGCCCCAGGTCTCTTTTTCTTCTGACACCCTTTATTAAGAATGTATTCCAAATTGTCAAATAAAAATGTAACTGTGTAAAGTTGTCCGCTGAAGTGAAATGTAGTACAAAGCAGTTAATTACCCTACATGTGGGATTCCGTTCTAACCTAATCAGGGGGAAGGAGCCTGTAAGCAGGACAGGAGTGCGTGTGAGTGTGTATGTGCCCACAGATTCCAATCAGGTTTTCCTCCCCATTGTTCTGTAACCCCAGATGACTGTTAAGTCATCTACAAACTCTGCATGGCCAAGTTCAGTAGTTAATTCTCAATCTTCATCTCACTCTTCTCTTAGAGTCAGTTGTTCCCTTCCTCCCTGAAGCACTTTCTTCATTTGGTTTCCAGGGACAGTGCTTTCTTTTCTCTTGATTATCGCCTGTTTTCCAGTCTCTGTTGTGAGATACGCTTCACCTTCCAGGCTTCTACATGTCAGTGTGTCCAAGGCTTCAGTCTTTCCATTTCTTTCCTCTTCTCTCTATACCATTAGATGTGATTACATCTAGTCCATTCCTGTAAGTACCATTTATAAGGTAACCATTCTCGAATTTATATCTGCAGGCCAGATTTCCTCCTTGACTTTCCAACTCACATCCGTCCGCCTCCATGGCAACTTCTCTTGGACAATGAATTGCAATGATTCCTTAAAAACTGTGAAACTGAAATCTTGAGTTCCACACCCCAATCTTTTGTGACTCCAGTATTCCCATTTCAGTAAGTGGTCCTTCTGCTTAGCGTATTGCTCAGGCCACAACCCAGGGGGTCATTCCTGGCTCTTTTTCCCACCTTTGTACTTCACATCCATTATGTTGGCAGATCTGTTGTTTTCACCTTAAAACCATGTAGTGACCATCTATCATCATCTCTACTGCTGCCACTCTAGTCCAAGTTGCTAAATTCTCTGGCATGCACTGTGCTGATAGCTTTTACTAGACTCTTTTCCACTCTTGTCACTTACAGACCAGTCACTGCATGGCAGCTAGAATGAATCTTTTAAAACATAAATCCAATTGGAATGAAATAGAAAGTCCTTGCAATAGTCTATCAAGCCCTATTAGATCTGGCCTTTCTGAGAGCCTTTGTACTTGCTATTTTCTCAGCCTGGGGTACTCTTTGAAGATATTGTCATGGCTTACTCCCTCACTACACTCAGTTTTCTGTGCAAATGCCACTTCATTAGTGAAATCTTTCCTGACCACCCTGTCTAGAGAACATAATCCTCCCACCTCTCTCTTTCCCCTTAACCCGCTTCATTTTCTGCGTGCTTATTCATGCAGTGCCTGTCATCTTCCACTAGAACATAAGCTCCCAGTGGGCAGGGACCCCTTTATTCACTGATGAATCCCCAGGCCTGATAATAATGCCCACCACATGCATTTGTTGAATGGATTAATGCAGGGAAATTCTGTTTTATTCTGTCCCCCTCCTCTATATTTTGTTATAATTGTAATTATTGAAAATATATCATTTTAGAGAATGATTAAGGATGTGCATCTAGTTCTCTTGCTCTTATCCCCATCCTGCCCCTGACTCATACACATTTTCACAGATATTAAGAAATTTGCTCAAGAAACATTAATAGTTTTACAGACATTTTGAAAGCCATGGTACCTCATTCACTTCTCAGATTCCAGTCTTTCTCTTAAATGTTTTGTTCAGCTTCAAGACTTGTGGGTGAGAAAGATATAAAATCAGCAGAGATGTTATATGTAGGATACCTTTGCTTGTTTGAATACTAAGAAATGAGGAAAGACCGCCTAAATTAAAAGCATTCTTAATCTCGCATATGTACATATACATAGGTGTATGTGGTTCTTGGTGCAAATACATACTAAAGTTTGCCAAGTAAAGGTTCTCTTGGATCTGTTTTAGTGATTATATATGTAACATTTGTAATTAGAATATTACCTGTATGCAAATGAGCATAAAAATAATTTTAAGAATGATTGAAAACAGATGAATTTCTTTGTAAGTGATAGTTAATTTTTTTTCTACTTGGTATGTAATAAAAGGGGCAAACATTAGTTTTGTGTATTTAAATCCTGGATGTTGAATTAAAATTTTCCAAATTGAGAAGGAGTTACTGTAATTTGAATAGTTAAAAGGAGGAACTAAGACTCTGGTTTTCTTGGTTCAGATGTGAGGAAAGTCTTTAGGTGACTTCATCTTGACCCTTCAAAGGATTTCTTTTTCCTCATAGAAGCCACAGAAGGCAATGTAATTCCCTAAATTAGAAAGGTCATTACGTACATTTGGCACTTCAGGTAATTCCAGAGTAACCCATTTCCTTGCTCACCCTGACTGGCTCCAGAACCTGTGGGAGAGTTGGTTGGGCTAATTTAAAGTGAAAAGGACATCCCTTTCTGATTGTAGATCTCCTGGCTTACCTAAATTATCCCCTAGAGGCAAAGGAAGAATGATAAAATGTTAAATACCGCATTTATGTAAGCAAAAATATTAGTCTTGAATCAAATCAGATGATCTCTGATGAAACATATTGCAAGATGCCGCAAGAGATAGTGGTTTCTTTGTCATGACCACTGGTGGGGATGGGTAAGTAGCTTTGGGATTACTATGATTCTGGCTGAGGGTACCCCCCTGAATGTTCTCACTGGATCCTCTTTCTCCTCTGCAACTCTGCAGTGTCTTCAGCCTTCTCCCAACAAGAGCAGCCAGGGATGACATCAGGAGAGCTCGCATATCCAAATAGTGCATATCTGTCTTCTGGGGTGGCCTCCAGAGTCGAGGCCTCTACTTACTAAGGTTGGACCCTGTGGGCAGGGCCTGGCAATAGAGGTGGAGGGCTAGTGCTTTTTTTTTTTTAAGATTTTATTTATTTCTCTTAGAGCACACAAGCAAGGGAAGGAGCAAAGGGAGAGGGAGAGAATCTCCAGCCGACTCTATGCTGAGCACAGAATCTGATGCGGGGCTTGATTTCACAACCCTGAGATCAAGACCCCAGCTGAAACCAAGAGTTGGATGCTTACCCGACTGAGCCATCCAGGTACCCCAGGGCTGATGACTGGTAGGAGAACCTATGAAAAAATGCATTATGGTCTGACAGTTGATCTTTTGATCATGTGTGAAACAGAGATTCTTGCTTTCACAAAATTTCATAATAAGCCCAGCAACTCTCATGTTCACAAATTAACTTAAAAATTGATAAAAAAGATCTGCCTTGGGGGATATCCAGAGAAGCTTGTCTCTCCACCTAGGCCCATCCACTTTGAAATTTCTTTTTCTCTGGTCATTGTCTCCGTGTTGTTGTTATTGTTTTTTTTCTTCTTTTTCCTTTTTTCCCCCTCTTTTCTCTGGTTTTGCTGTGAGAGTCAAGGTAAGAGTAGAGGGATGGAAAAGGGCTTTATGGGGTCTGATTTGGCAGTGAAACCTGATAACAGCAGTCAGGCATCCTGCACTCTGATTTATGTACCACTAGTATATCTCCTGAACTTTGTTAAAATTATAGTGTCCATCTCCTTCCTAGTGACATTATAGAAAACTTCTTCTCTTATCATACACTTACAACATCCGTGCAACCGACCAGGCAGTTAGTGGTGATAGGGTGAGGAACATATCTAGTCATGTTGAATGAAGATGATTATTACATTAGGTACTAGATTCCTTCAAAAAGGAAGGCAGAAGAGAGGAGAGATTTAGTAAAGCATGAAGAAATTCATGCTCAGGAACAACGTGATGTCTGTGCAAAGTAAAATCTACTCAGCTGCTAACAAGAGCAGACATGTCCAACTCTACAAGTTCCATGAAATGACCTGGGATTCCTTCCTTCCTTATTTTACACGCAAGATTTACCATGCTATAGGGGCACCTGGGTGGCTCAGTTGTTAAGTGTCTGCCTTCGGCTCAGGTTGTGGTCCCAGGTTCCTGGGATTGAGCCCCGCATCGGGCTCCCTGCTCCGTGGGAAGCCTGCTTCTCCCTCTCCCACTCCCCCTGCATGTGTTCCCTCTCTCGTTGTGTCTCTCTCTGTCAAATAAATAAATAAAATCTTTAAAAAAAAAAAAAAAAAGATTTACCATGGTATACAAACTCTTCTGAACCTTGCTTTTAAACTCATTATTATATTTTGGAGCCTGTTCAAAATATTCTATATAGAGCTGCTTTGGTCTTTTCAGTGGTGCTATAATATTTTGTTATTTTGACATACTATAATAATTTAAAAGATAATCATCTATTGAACATTTGAATTACTTCTAATATGCAAATATGGCCTTTTTGGGGGAATGTTCTAAACAAATTTTTTGTGCATGCATCTTTGTTTTATATTTGTAAGTGTATTTGTAGCATAATTTCTTGGAAATGGAATTGCTGGGTCAAGGGTGTATGAATATTTTAATTTGGAAAAATATTGCCAAACCATCTTTCATTAAGAATTTGCCAGTTTACACTTCGTCTTCTTACACAGGGATGCCTGTTTCCTCACTCCTTTTGCCCCCCTGGACGTTACCAAGTGTTTTGATCTTTGCCAATAGTATAGCTAAACCATGGAATCTTGTTATAGTTTTTATTTGTATTTCTTTTATTAGCAATGATATTTCATATCTTTTCAAACATTTAAAAGTCATTTTTAATTTCCCTTTTCTCCAACTATCTTTTCATGTCTTTTGTCAATTGTGTTTTATCCCTTAAAAAATAATCAGTTAGTGGTTTATCTATTTTATTTGTTTGTTCAAAGAACCAAATTTTGAATGTAATTATTAATAGTACCATTCTTTTTCTGATTTCCAAGACATTGATAGCTGTTTTCAGCTGCATTATTTGTTCCTTCTGTGTTGATTTTTAAAAAAAATTAAATGAAGTAAAACTGGCAAAAATGATGAAAATAGCTGGTGTGGTGGAGATGAATATATGGGAATTTATTATAACATTTTTATACTTTTGTGTTTTTTATTTTTTAAAAGATTTTATTTATTTATTTATTTATTAGAGAGTGAGCGAGAGAGAAACAGCATGAGAGGGTAGAGGGTCAGAGGGAGAAGCAGGTTCCCCGCTGGGCCAGGAGCCTGGTGTGGGACTCAATCCCAGGACTCCAGGATCATGACCTGAGCCGAAGGCAGTTGCTTAACCAACTGAGCCACCCAGGTGCCCATATACTTTTGTGTTTTTTAAAAACATTGTAGAATAAATGACTACCCAGATAAAGTTCTGTGCAAATTAATTTAAAAACCTAACAAAGTAAATTATTTTCTTGAAAAAATACAGATTAACAAAAGACTGTTGCTTTCTTCTTCCTGTCCTTTTTCCTTTTTTTTAAAGGAAGGTATTTACTGTGTTTAAAAAATAAACTTATAATTTAAAAATTTATATATACAGAGAAGTTGCAAAGATGGTACAGAGGCCTTGTCTACCCATTACTCACTAGCGCCCATTGTTAACATCTTACATTTTTTTAAAATTTTTTTATTGTTATGTTAATCCCCATACATTACATCATTAGTTTTAGATGTAGTGTTCCAAGATTCATTGTTTGTGCGTAACACCCAGTGCTCCATGCAGAACGTGCCCTCCTCAATACCCATCACCAGGCTAACCCATCCTCCCACCCCCCTCCCCTCTAGAACCCTCAGTTTGTTTTTCAGAGTCCATCGTCTCTCATGGTTCGTCTACCCCTCCGATTTCCCCCCCTTCATTCTTCCCCTCCTGCTATCTTCTTTTTTTTTTTTTTTTCCTTAACATATATTGCATTATTTGTTTCAGAGGTACAGATCTGAGATTCAACAGTCTTGCACAATTCACAGCGCTTACCAGAGCACATACCCTCCCCAGTGTCTATCACCTAGTCACCTCATCCCTCCCACCCCACCCCCCCACTCCAGCAACCCTCAGTTTGTTTCCTGAGATTAAGAATTCCTCATATCAGTGAGGTCATATGATACATGTCTTTCTCTGTTTGACTTATTTCGCTCAGCATAATACACTCCAGTTCCATCCACGTCGTTGCAAATGGCAAGATCTCATTCCTTTTGATGGCTGCATAATATTCCATTGTATATATATACCACTTCTTCTTTATCCATTCATCTGTTGATGGACATCTTGGCTCTTTCCACAGTTTGGCTATTGTAGACATTGCTGCTATAAACATCGGGGTGCACGTACCCTTTCGGATCCCTACTTTTGTATCTTTGGGGTAAATACCCAGTAATGCAATTGCTGGATTGTATGGTAGCTCTATTTTCAACTTTTTGAGGAACCTCCATACTGTTTTCCAGAGTGGCCGCACCAGCTTGCATTCCCACCAACAGTGTAGGAGGGTTCCCCTTTCTCTGCATCCCCGCCAACATCTGTCATTTCCTGACTTGTTAATTTTAGCCATTCTGACTGGTGTGAGGTGGTAGGTATCTCATTGAGGTTTTGATTTGGATTTCCCTGATGCCGAGCGATACTGAGCTCTTTTTCATGTGTCTATTGGCCATTTGGATGTCTTCTTTGGAAAAATGTCTGTTCATGTCTTCTGCCCATTTCTTGATTCTTTGTTCTTTGGGTGTTGAATTTGATAAGTTCTTTATAGATTTTGGATACTAGCCCTTTATCTGATAGGTCATTTGCAAATATCTTCTCCCATTCTGTCGGTTGTCTTTTGGTTTTGTTGACTGTTTCCTTTGCTTTGCAAAAGCTTTTTATCTTGATGAAGTACCAATAGTTCATTTTTGCCCTTGCTTCCCTTGCCTTTGGCGATGTTTCTAGGAAGAAGTTGCTGTGGCTGAGGTTGAAGAGGTTGCTGCCTGTGTTCTCCTTTAGGATTTTGATGGACTCCTGTCTCACATTGAGGTCTTTCAACCATTTGGAGACTATTTTTGTGTGTGGCATAAGGAAATGGTCCAGTTTCATTCTTGTGCATGTGGCTGTCCAATTTTCCCAACACCATTTGTTGAAGAGACTGTCTTTTTTCCATTGGACATTCTTTCCTGCTTTGTCAAAGATTAGTTGACCATAGAGTTGAGGGTCCATTTCTGGGCTCTCTCTTCTGTTCCATTGATCTATGTGTCTGTTTTTGTGCCAGTACCATACTGTCTTGATGATGACAGCTTTGTAATAGAGCTGGAAGTCCGGAATTGTGATGCCGCCAGCTTTGCTTTTCTTTTTCAACATTCCTCTGGCTATTCGGGGTCTTTTCTGGTTCCATACAAATTTTAGGATGATTTGTTCCATTTCTTTGAAAAAAGTGGATGGTATTTTGATGGGGATTGCATTGAATGTGTAGATTGCTCTAGGTAGCATTGACATCTTCACGATATTTGTTCTTCCAATCCATGAGCATGGAACGTTTTTCCATTTCTTTGTGTCTTCCTCAATTTCTTTCAGGAGTATTCTATAGTTTTCTGAGTACAGATCCTTTGCCTCTTTGGTTAGATTTATTCCTAGGTATCTTATGGTTTTGGGTGCAATTGTAAATGGGATCGACTCCTTAATTTCTCTTTCTTCTGTCTTGTTGTTGGTGTATAGGAATGCCACTGACTTCTGTGCATTGATTTTATATCCTGCCACTTTACTGAATTCCTGTATGAGTTCTAGCAGTTTTGGAGTGGAGTCTTTGGGGTTTTCCACATAAAGTATCATATCATCTGCAAAGAGTGAGAGTTTGACTTCTTCTTTGCCGATTTGGATGCCTTTTATTTCTTTTTGTTGTCTGACTGCTGTAGCTAGGACTTCTAATACTATGTTGAATAGCAGTGGTGATAGTGGACATCCCTGCCGCGTTCCTGACCTTAGGGGGAAAGCTCTCAGTTTTTCCCCATTGAGAATGATATTCGCTGTAGGTTTTTCATAGATAGCTTTTATGATATTGAGGTATGTACCCTCTGTGCCTATACTCTGAAGAGTTTTGATCAAGAAGGGATGCTGTACTTTGTCATTGCTTTTTCTGCATCTATTGAGAGGATCATATGATTCTTGTTCTTTCTTTTGTTAATGTATTGTATCACGTTGATTGATTTGCGGATGTTGAACCAACCTTGCAGCCCAGGGATAAATCCCACTTGGTCGTGGTGAATAATCCTTTTAATGTACTGTTGGATCCTATTGGCTAGTATTTTGGTGAGAATTTTTGCATCCGTGTTCATCAGGGATATTGGTCTGTAGTTCTCCTTTTTGATGGGGTCTTTGTCGGGTTTTGGGATCAAGGTAATGGTGGCCTCATAAAACGAGTCCGGAAGTTTTCCTTCCATTTCTCTTTTTTGGAACAGTTTCAGAAGAATAGGTATTAATTCTTCTTGAAATGTTTGGTAGAATTCCCCTGGGAAGCCATCTGGCCCTGGGCTTTTGTGTTTTGGGAGATTTTTGATGACTGCTTCAATTTCCTCGGTGGTTATAGGTCTATTCAGGTTTTCTATTTCTTCCTGTTTCAGTTTTGGTTGTTGATACATCTCTAGGAATGCATCCATTTCTTCCAGGTTATCTAATTTGCTGGCATAGAGTTGCTCATAATATGTTCTTATAATTGTTTGTATTTCTTTGGTGTTGGTTGTGATTTCTCCTCTTTCATTCATGATTTTGTTGATTTGGGTCATTTCTCTTTTCTTTTTGATAAGTCTGGCCAGGGGTTTATCAATCTTGTTAATTCTTTCACAAGAACCAACTCCTAGTTTTGTTGATCTGTTCTACTGTTCTTTTGGTTTCTATTTCATTGATTTCTGCTCTGATCTTTATTATTTCTCTTCTCCTGCTGGGTTTAGGCTTTATTTGCTGTTCTTTCTCCAGCTCCTTTAGGTGTAGGGTTAGGTTGTGTACTTGAGACCTTTCTTGTTTCTTGAGAAAGGTTTGTATTGCTATATACTTTCCTCTTAGGACTGCCTTTGCTGCATCCCAAAGATTTTGAATAGTCGTGTTTTCATTTTCATTGGTTTCCATGAATTTTTTTAATTCTTCTTTAATTTCCTGGTTGACCCATTCATTCTTTAGTAGGATGCTCTTTAGCCTCCATGTATTTGAGTTCTTTC
>NW_022589740.1:20313740-20327512 GCF_004348235.1 Phoca vitulina | reverse complement strand
CTTCCTCATCTCTTATTACAGTCTTTGGTTTAAAATCTAATTTGTCTGATATAAGGATTGCCACCCCAGCTTTCTTTTGGTGTCCATTAGCATGGTAAATGGTTTTCCACCCCCTCACTTTCAATCTGGGGGTGTCTTTGGGTCTAAAATGAGTCTCTTGCAGACAGCATATCGATGGGTCTTGTTTTTTAATCCAATCTGATAGCCTGTGTCTTTTGATTGGGGCATTTAGCCCATTTACATTCAGGGTAACTATTGAAAGATATGAATTTAGTGCCATTGTATTGCCTGTAAGGTGACTGTTACTGTATATTGTCTGTGTTCCTTTCTGGTCTATGTTGCTTTTAGGCTCTCTCTTTGCTTAGAGGACCCCTTTCAAGATCTCTTGTAGGGCTGGTTTCGTGTTTGCAAATTCCTTTAGTTTTTGTTTGTCCTGGAAGCTTTTTATCTCTCCTTCTATTTTCAATGACAGCCTAGCTGGATATAGTATTCTTGGCTGCATATTTTTCTCATTTAATGCTCTGAATATATCCTGCCAGTCCTTTCTGGCCTGCCAGGTCTCTGTGGATAGGTCTGTTGCCAATCTAATGTTTCTACCATTGTAGGTTACATATCTCTTCTCCCGAACTGCTTTCAGGATTTTCTCTTTGTCTCTGAGACTCATAAGTTTTACTATTAGATGTCGGGGTGTTGACCTATTTTTATTGATTTTGAGAGGGGTTCTCTGTGCCTCCTGGATTTTGATGCCTGTTTCCTTCCCCAAATTAGGGAAGTTCTCTGCTATAATTTGCTCCATTATACCTTCTGCCCCCCTCTCTCTTTCTTCTTCTTCTGGGATCCCAATTATTCTAATGTTGTTTCGTCTTATGGTATCGCTTATCTCTCGAATTCTGCCCTCATGATCCAGTAGTTGTTTATCTCTCTTTTTCTCAGCTTCTTTATTTTCCATCATTTGGTCTTCTGTATCACTGATTCTTTCTTCTGCCTCATTTATCCTAGCAGTTAGCGCCCCTATTTTTTATTGCACCTCATTAATAGCCTTTTTGATTTCGACTTGGTTAGATTTTAGTTCTTTTACTTCTCCAGAAAGGGTTTCTCTAATAACTTCCATGCTTTTTTCAAGCCCAGCTAGTATCTTTAAAGTGATGATTCTGACCTCTAGATCCGACATCGTACTAATGTCCGTATTGAGTAGGTCCCTGACAGTCGGTACTACCTCTTGTTCTTTTTGTTGAGGTGATTTTTTCCATCTTGTCATTTTGTCCAGAGGAGAATAGATGAATGAGAGAACAAAATGCTAACAGGGTAACAACGTCCCCAGAAAATATACTCTAAACAAATCAGAAAAGACCTGAAGCAGTGGGAAAAGAAAGGGAAAGAGAGAAAAAAGAAAAAGAAAATAAAGAAAAAGAAAAAGAAAAAGATAAAAACAAACAAAAACAGAACAAAACAAAAAAAAACAGAATGTGATCAAATATGATCAGGCTGGTATATAGATCAGTGCCACACACTAGATTTTGGGTGTATTTTGGTCTGTTAGAAGAAAGTGCCTCCCAAAATTTTAAAGAAAGAAAAACATATATGTACAAAAATAAGGGTTGATATGAAGGGATGGAATATGACTGTAAAGATGGAAATTATAAAAAATTTTATAAAAGGAATTAAGAAGTTGTTTGAAAAAAGAAAGAAGAGGATTTAAAAAAAAGAGAGAAAAAAAAAAGGGAGAGAATGTGATCAGGCAGGGGAATAGAAAAAAACCATACACTAGAGATTTAGGGTATATTTTGATCTGTTAGAAGAAACTATCTCAAAATTTTAAAGAGAGAACAACTTATATATATATGCCAAAATTACGGGTAATTACTATGAAGGGATAGAATATGACTCTAAAAATGAAAAATAAAAATGAAAAATATAATTTTTTTTAAAAAAATGGATTGATGTTGGCTGAAAAAGGGAAAAAGAAAAATTAAAAAAATAAAAAAGACAGTTAAAAAGAAAAATTAACTTTGAAAGACTAAAGAATCATGGTAAAAAAGCCATGAATTCTATGTGCATTATTCCCCTAGTGATGGAGTTCTGCCGTTCTCATTGATCGGTAGACTTGGTCTTGGCTGGCTGTTCTCGCTGATCTTCTGGGGGAGGGGCCTGTTGCCGTGGTTTCCAAAAGTCTTTGCCAGAGGCGGAATTGCCCCGCCCTTGCCCGGTCCGGACTAAGTAATCTGCTCGGGTTTGCTCTCTGGAGCTTTTGTTCCCTGCAAGCTTTCCGTACAGCTTTGGAGGCAGAGAGTGTAAATGGCGGCCTCCCAATCTCCGCCCCGGAGGAGCCGAGAACTCAGGGCCCCGCTCCTCAGTGCACCCCCAGAGAAAAGCTGTCAGTCACTCCCGTCTCCCCGGTCTCCGGCCTCACTCCGTGCTCACCCGGGCTGTGACCGAGCGTTTCTATCTCTGGCACCCGACCCCGTGTGGAGTCTCCAAACCCAGCAGATCCCTGCGGTGTGCTCCCGCACCTCTCCTCCCGGGGGAAGAAGGTGAGTCTCCCCAGATCTGCCGCTTGTTGGGTCCCTGCTGGAGGAGCAGTGGCCCAACTGTGTCGCGGATCACGGTTTATGACAACCCCGAGCTGAGAGCCCGCACCTCGGCTCCGTCTCTGCAGCTGGCTTCCCCGCTCCGATACCTGGGAGCTCTGCCGCACTCGGGCACCCCTGGTCTTTCTGTGACCCCGAGGGTCCTGAGACCACACTGTCCCACGAGGGTTCAACCCCCCGCTTAGCCACTGGAGCGACGTCCCTCAGCGGAGCCGACTTCTAAAAGTTCCGATTTTGTGCTCCGTGGCTCTATCACTTGCCAGAAGCGGTGGACGGAGGCCCCTCCCCCACCGTCTATCCTCCCGAATATCGCCTCAGATTCACTTCTCCGCACGTCCTACCTTCCAGAAAGTGGTCGCTTTTCTGTTCAGAGAGTTGTTGCTCTTCTTTTCTTTGATCTCCTGTTGAGTTTGTAGGTGTTCAGAATGGTTTGATCCCTATCCAGCTGAATTCCTGAGAGGAGACGAAATCCAGGTCTCCTACTCCTCTGCCATCTTGCTCCGCCCCAACATCTTACACTTTTGTGGTGTATTTGTCAAAACCAAGAAGCCCACACTGGCACATTACTACTAATTAAATAACAGACTTTATTTGGATTTTACCAGTTTTTCCATTAATACCCTCTTTTGGTTCCAGGACCCAGGACGGAGTGCTACATTGCATATGGTTGTCCTGACTCCCTAGTCTCCTCTGGTCTATGACAGCTTCTCAGTCCTTTCTTATTTCTCATGACCTTCCCAGTCATGAGGGAGTACTGACCAGATATCTTGTAGAAGCTTCCCCAACCTGGTTTTGTCTGATGTTTTCCCAGTGATTCAATGGTGGTTATGGGATATTGGAAAGAAGAACAGAGAGGGTTTCTTCTGTATCTTGGCTGTTGTAAATAATCCTGCAATAAACATAGGAGTGCATATATATTTTCAAATAAGTATTTTTGTTTTACCCAGTAGTGTAAATACCCAGTAGTGTGATTGCTGGATCATAGGGTAGTTCTATTTTTAATTTTTTGAGGAACCTTCATACTGTTTCATAGTAGCTGCACCAATTTGTATTCCCATCTACAGTGCATGAGGGTTCTTTTCTCCACATCCTTACCAACACTTGTTATTTCTTGTTAAAAAACTATTTCTTTAACTTTAAACTTAATTACTTACCTGAAGTATGTCTTGATTTTTATCTCTCTGATTCATTACTTCATGGCATGTGGTATGAACTTTCAATCTGTAGTTTTAAATCTGCTTTTATTTAGGATAGCTATCCTGAATCATATCTTTGATTTTTTTTTCTTCTCTTCATCTATTCTCTTTTTTCAGGAACAAAAATGATTTGAATTTAGGATCTTTTTTGTTTTATACCTGCATCTTCTATTTCCTCTTTAATCCTGTAAGCCTCTTTATTCATATTAATTTCATTTTATTCCCCTTTTCTCAGTCCTGTTTTCTGCAGTTTCTCTTCTTTTTGATGTTTCCATACTAGCCTTAATTTCTGTGATTGTTTCATTTTCCTCTTCCACATCTTCCTTAAGCACTGGATGCTTCCAATTTAATTTTGTTCTTAGATCTCACCATTTTTTTCCCTCTTGAATGTTTGTATCTTTTCTTTGTGCTCTTGTTTTAAAATGACATTTATTTAATTCTCTGAGATCCAGGATATGTGTTTGATATTTCCATCTGAGTCACTGTAGCATTTTTTTATGATGTACTTTTTTTTTTTTGCCATTGTTTTTTCTGCTTCTTTTCTTTTGTCTTTTACTATAGTATCTTTGACTAATTTTTTTGCTACTTCTTTATATTATCCCAATGTTTCAATAAAGAACTAGGTTTGGAAGTGTTTTACATTGGCAGTGTTCTGGGGTAACAGAAGGCCTTGCTGGTGCACACTGAAGCTCCATATGATTTAAGGTTTTTACTGTCAGCTAGTTGACTCTCCCATCTCTGAGAATGACAGAGTTTAACATCTCCTCAAACTTCAGAATCTCTTCTGTATCAGCAACCTATTAATTGAGGAATGACAGCAAGTCTGTGTGTTTCTTTTTCTAACCTGGCCTCTCTTGTTATTCCTGGCTGCTAGAAAGGATCCAGGGAAACTCCCACCATTGCTGCATGTTTTATCCAGTAGCTTCTACCTTTGAGGGCACCACCTGCTTTCGGTCTGTGCCCTCTAGGTGCAGTTGTTAGCATTGTTCTGTGCTATCTTGTCTGATATTCACAAAATTTGGGAACTCTTCTTTCTTGTATAGTTTGGTTCTCAATTATAGATGTATCCAGGTTTCATCCAAGTTGAGGTTTGCCTTTCTGCCTCTCCAATGCCTTGTTGTTTTTAGGTAATTTCAAAGAGAGATAGAGGGTAGAGACATCTTAATTTCGCCATTTTAAAATTGGAAGTTTCTGCATTCACTTTTGAAATTTATGTGAATTTAAAATGAGCTTGAGAGGAAATTCAGAATCATTCCCCTAAACTACTTCAGATAGAGGTAACTATTCAGAATTAGAGGTATCAATAAAGTAGGTCATATAATTTTTAACCTAAATATGACCTGTTAGCTAATTCTGGGATAGCCTAGTACACTTGAATTAATGAAGGGTGTAAGGAAATACTAGGTATTTTTTTTCTTTCAGAATAAGCTCATTTTGGGAAGTCATATAGATTATTTACATTTATAATCAAGGTAAATTTAAAAGATTTCCAGAAGATTTTAATTTTTAAAAACTATATCATACTATGATACCTAAGAGACTGCTTGTTATGGTGCTGATACTTTTAAAATTTGTTCATGAACAGCTTTTAAAAATGAAGCTGCACTAGAGTTGTGAGAGGTATTTATGAATGTCCAGCTCAGCTCTCATATTTTATAGATGAGGGAATTGAAGCTTGGAGAGCTTCTCATCTCATGTGTATCAGAGCGAATTTGAGAGGAGCAGTGTTCCTAAATTCAGTTGCATGTAATGTCTTTATGTTTTTTGCTATATCTGCATGTTATTTTAAATATGTTTTGCACAATATTTTTCTTTAATCTTAGTCATCTGTTTTATCAAAATAAACTTACTTAAAGGAGAAATTTTGTGTAAATATTGGTACAGATCCCAAGTATTTGGTAAATATTAACTTGCAACCCCACACTGTTTCTTTTGCATCCAACTCTCTGAAAATCTATTCTCTGATTTAGAGTCTGACTATTCCAGTCTTTGGTCACCTTGGCTTCTTAGTTATTATGTGTCCAGTGATGAGGTTTTGTGGGCAGACATGCTTTAAACCTCTCTATGAAACTGGATTATCTTTTTTTTTTTTTTTTTAAAGATTTTATTTATTTATTTGAGAGAGAGAGAATGAGAGACAGAGAGCATGAGAGGGAGGAGGGTCAGAGGGAGAAGCAGACTCCCTGACGAGCAGGGAGCCCGATGCGGGACTCGATCCTGGGACTCCAGGATCATGACCTGAGCCGAAGGCAGTCGCTTAACCAACTGAGCCACCCAGGCGCCCAAAACTGGATTATCTTTAATTTTTTCTTTGTCTAATAAATCATCTCATTTCTACTTTTCTATTGAGATACACTTTTCTCTCTTCAGTGGTATTCAGTCCTTTAATTGTGGAGCTAGAAAGGCATGCTGGAATTCGATTCCCTTCATTTTACTTGTCGAAGCAAACCTGTCAGAAGGTTGACTTGGCAACAGAGTGTCTTGGAGCGTTGGACTAAGACCTGGGTTCAAATCTCATCTTCTTACTAGTCTGTGACCATCAAGAATTTATTAAGCCTCTTTATAAGTCTTAGTTGACCTGTTAAATGAGGATAATAATATTTGCTTTACAGGGGTTGGTAAGGATTGAAGAATGTAATGAATATGAAAATGCTACGTTGGGTGTTATTGCAACTGATGGATTTTTGAACCCTACATCTGAAACTAATGATGTACTATATGTTGGCTAATTGAATTAAAAAAAAACTCTAAGCATGATGCTTGGTAGGTAATAGTTGGTCAACATGGTGCTATTATGACTCATTACTATTGTTATTATTATTAGTGGTAGTATTTGTATTTATGGTGGTACTACTGCAGCTTCTGCTCTCAGAGTTAGGGTGAATCACTTAACCACATCAGGTAAGCAATCCCTCAGGTCAAAATACCATTTTAAGAGTTTATGCCCTCTATTTGACAATGGGTTCTGTAGTTAAAAGTACCAAAAGTGACCAAAAAGAACTACCTGTTTACTCAATCGGAAGCATACCAAAGTCAGTATTGCATAATGGGCATCTGTTATATGGCATGGTTCGAAGTGTCTACAAATATATCCTCAACGCTCTGTGCACCAGCTTGGAAATTGTCATAGACTCTAGAGAGGTAGTCAAGTATATAACAATTAAGATATAGGCTCTGGAGCTAGACTGCATGACTTCAAAACCTGACGCATCCACTTAACTAGCTGTGTTACTATAGGCAAGTTACTGGAATCCTTCTGTGTTTCAGTTTCCTCATCTCTAAATTAGGGTTGATAACATTTACTTCATTAGCTCTGAAAGATTAAGTGAGTTACTATATATAAAGCATGTAGATTAGGTTCTGGCTCAATTTTCACCTGTCTCTTTCTTCAGTCTTGGAGGCAGCAGTTTGCCCTGTGTCTTCCCCTCCCTTATGTATCCAAGAAGAGTTAGTGAATTTTCTTTATTTTCAGCTTTTTACTTGCTGTTAGGGTGGAGTGGCGAGTCCAACTCCCTACATGTGGAACTTGAAACTTAAGTATTATTGAATATTCAAATAAGAGAATATTATATTCTCATACACACATAAGCACACACATATATACAAAGCATACAGGTACACCTCTGATCTTAATGAAGTTACTCTGATTGCAACAGTGCAAAACCAGTGGTTGGGAGGGGTATGCTTTGATGAAGTGTCGAGGGGCCAGGAAGGGCCTGGAGAGGGGAAGACTCAGGCATCTCAGGAAAGGCACAGAAGGCCAGGAACCAATCTCAAAACCCCAGTTAGGGTACAGTGGAGTAGGTGACATGAAAAGAAGAATGAGAGTGGGGTACCAAAGGTAATAATAAAATGAATAATTCCTTCCATTTGCAGAGGATGTTATCCTTTCCCCAGCACTTCATCTCCATTTAAATCTTACAGTGATACTAGGAGGTGGGAACAGTGGGAAAAAGGAAAGTGGGGAGAGCATGGGACATGGAAGGAAAAACTCTTCTCCCTCACCATTTCTTGGGTCTCTGCTGGTAACATAAAGGAGATTGGGACCTGGGTGATTATGTTTGAGCTTTTCTTAAATATTGGACATTTATGAAACACCCAGTGTGGATTGAGGGAGGAAAATTTGAGGTGTCTTATATTTTTCATACTTTATTTCTTTTTTTTTCTGTTCCTATATTTATTTATTTTTTATTTTTTATTGTTATGTTAATCACCATACATTACATCATTAGTTTTTGATATAGTGTTCCATGATTCATTGTGCATAACACCCAGTGCTCCATGCAGAATGTGCCCTCTTTAATACCCATCACCAGGCTAACCCATCCTCCCACCCCCCTCCCTCTAGAACCCTCAGTTTGTTTTTCAGAGTCTATCGTCTCTCCCTCTGATTTCCCCCCCTTGATTCGTCCCCTCCTGCTATCTTCTTCTTCTTTTTTTTTTCCTAACATATATTGCATTATTTGTTTCAGAGGTACAGATCTGTGATTCAACAGTCTTGCACAATTCACATCGCTCACCATAGCACATACCCTCCCCAGTGTCTATCACCCAGCCACCCCATCCCTCCCACCCCACCCCCCACTCCAGAAACCCTCAGTTTGTTTCCTGAGATTAAGAATTCCTCATATCAGTGAGGTCATATGATACATGTCTTTCTCTGATTGACTTACCTCGCTCAGCATAACACCCTCCAGTTCCATCCACGTCATTGCAAATGGCAAGATCTCATTCCTTTTGATGGCTGCATAATATTCCATTGTATATATATACCCATCTTCTTTATCCATTCATCTGTCGATGGACATCTTGGCTCTTTCCACAGTTTGGCTATTGTGGACATTGCTGCTATAAACATCGGGGTGCATGTACCCCTTCGGATCCCTACATTTGTATCTTTGGGATCAATATCCAGTAGTGCAATTGCTAGATCGTATGGTAGCCCTATTTTCAACTTTTTGAGGAACCTCCATACTGTTTTCCAGAGTGGTTGCACCAGCTTGCATTCCCACCAACAGTGTAGGAGGGTTCCCATTTCTCTGCATCCCCGCCAACATCTGTCATTTCCTGACTTGTTAATTTTAGCCATTCTGACTGGTGTGAGGTGGTATCTCATTGAGGTTTTGATTTGGATTTCCCTGATGTCGAGCGATGTTGAGCACTTTTTCATGTGTCTATTGGCCATTTGGATGTCTTCTTTGGAAAAATGTCTGTTCATGTCTTCTGCCCATTTCTTGATTAGATTCTTTGTTCTTTGGGTGTTGAGTTTGATAAGTTCTTTATAGATTTTGGATACTAGCCCTTTATCTGCTATGTCATTTGCAAATATTTTCTCCCATTCTGTCGGTTGTCTTTTGGTTTTGTTGACTGTTTCTTTTGCTGTGCAAAAGCTTTTTATCTTGATGAAGTCCCAATAGTTCATTTTTGCCCTTGCTTCCCTTGCCTTTGGCGATGTTTCTAGGAAGAAGTTGCTGCGGCTGAGGTCGAAGAGGTTGCTGCCTGTGTTCTCCTTTAGGATTTTGATGGACTCCTGTCTCACATTAAGATCTTTCATCCATTTTGAGTCTATTTTTGTGTGCGGTGTAAGGAAATGGTCCAGTTTCATTCCTGTGCATGTGGCTGTCCAATTTTCCCAACACCATTTGTTGAAGAGACTGTCTTTTTTCCATTGGACATTCTTTTCTGCTTTGTCAAAGATTAGTTGACCATAGAGTTGAGGGTCCATTTCTGGGCTCTCTCTTCTGTTCCATTGATCTATGTGTCTGTTTTTGTGCCAGTACCATACTGTCTTGATGATGACAGTTTTGTAATAGAGCTGGAAGTCCGGAATTGTGATGCCACCAGCTTTGCTTTTCTTTTTCAACATTCCTCTGGCTATTTGGGGTCTTTTCTGGTTCCATACAAATTTTAGGATGATTTGTTCCATTTCTTTGAAAAAAGTGGATGGTATTTTGATGGGGATTGCATTGAATGTGTAGATTGCTCTAGGTAGCATTGACATCTTCACAATATTTGTTCTTCCAATCCATGAGCATGGAACGTTTTTCCATTTCTTTGTGTCTTCCTCAATTTCTTTCAGGAGTATTCTATAGTTTTCTGAGTACAGATCCTTTGCCTCTTTGGTTAGATTTATTCCTAGGTATCTTATGGTTTTGGGTGCAATTGTAAATGGGATCGACTCCTGAATTTCTCTTTCTTCTGTCTTGTTGTTGCTGTATAGGAATGCAACAGATTTCTGTGCATTGATTTTATATCCTGCCACTTTACTGAATTCCTGTATGAGTTCTAGCAGTTTTGGGGTGGAGTCTTTGGGGTTTTCCACATAAAGTATCATATCATCTGCAAAGAGTGAGAGTTTGACTTCTTCTTTGCCGATTTGGATGCTTTTTATTTCTTTTTGTTGTCTGATTGCTGTGGCTAGGACTTGTAGTACTATGTTGAATAGCAGTGGTGATAGTGGACATCCCTGCCGCGTTCCTGACCATAGTGGGAAAGCGCTCACTTTTTCCCCATTGAGAATGATATTCGTTGTGGGTTTTTCATAGATGGCTTTTATGATATTGAGGTATGTACCCTCTATGCCTATACTCTGAAGAGTTTTGATCAAGAAAGGATGCTGTACTTTGTCAAATGCTTTTTCTGTATCTATTGAGAGGATCATATTAATCTTGTTCTTTCTTTTGTTAATGTATTGTATCACATTGATTGATTTGCGGATGTTGAACCAACCTTGCAGCCCAGGGATAAATCCCACTTGGTCGTGGTGAATAATCCTTTTAATGTACTGTTGGATCTTATTGGCTAGTATTTTGGTGAGAATTTTTGCATCCATGTTAATCAAGGATATTGGTCTGTAATTCTCCTTTTTGATGGGGTCTTTCTCTGGTTTTGGGATCAAGGTAATGGTGGCCTCATAAAACGAGTTTGGAAGTTTTCCTTCCAGTTCTGTTTTTTGGAACAGTTTCAGAAGAATAGGTATTAATTCTTTTTTAAATGTTTGGTAGAATTCCCCTGGGAAGCCATCAGGCCCTGGGCTTTTGTGTTTTGGGAGATTTTTGATGACTGCTTCAATTTCCTTAGTGGTTATAGGTCTATTCAGGTTTTCTATTTCTTCCTGTTTCAGTTTTGGTTGTTGATACATCTCTAGGGATGCATCCATTTCTTCCAGGTTATCTAATTTGCTGGCATAGAGTTGCTCATAATATGTTCTTATAATTGTTTGTGTTTCTTAGGTGTTGGTTGTGGTTTCTCCTCTTTCATTCATGATTTTGTTGATTTGGGTCATTTCTCTTTTCTTTTTGATAAGTCTGGCCAGGGGTTTATCAATCTTGTTAATTCTTTCAAAGAACCAGCTCCTAGTTTTGTTGATCTGTTCTACTGTTCTTTTGGTTTCTATTTCATTGATTTCTGCTCTGATCTTTATTATTTCTCTTCTCCTGCTGGGTTTAGGCTTTATTTGCTGTTCTTTCTCCAGCTCCTTTAGGTGTAGGGTTAGGTTGTGTACTTGAGACCTTTCTTGTTTCTTGAGAAAGGCTTGTATTGCTATATACTTTCCTCTTAGGACTGCCTTTGCTGCATCCCAAAGATTTTGAATAGTCGTGTTTTCATTTTCATTGGTTTCCATGAATTTTTTTAATTCTTCTTTAATTTCCTGGTTGACCCATTCATTCTTTAGTAGGATGCTCTTTAGCCTCCATGTATTTGAGTTCTTTCCGACTTTCCTCTTGTGATTGAGTTCTAGTTTCAAAGCATTGTGGTCTCAAAATAAGCAGGGAATGATCCCAATCTTTTGGTACCGGTTGAGACCTGATTTATGACCTAGGATGTGATCGATTCTGGAGAATGTTCCATGGGACATGTTCTTCTAGAGAAGAATGTGTATTCTGTTGCTTTGGGATGGAATGTTCTGAATCTGTCTGTGAAGTCCATTTGGTCCAGTGTGTCATTTAAAGTCTTTATTTCCTTGTTGATCTTTTGCTTAGATGATCTGTCCATTTCAGTGAGGGGGGTGTTAAAGTCCCCCACTATTACTGTATTGTTGTCGATGTGTTTCTTTGCTTTTGTTATTAATTGCCTTGTATAATTGGCTGCTCCCATGTTAGGGGCATAGATATTTACAGTTGTTAGATCTTCTTGTTCGATAGACGCTTTAAGTAGGATATAGTGTTCTTCCTCATCTCTTATTACAGTCTTTGGTTTAAAATCTAATTTGTCTGATATAAGGATTGCCACCCCAACTCTCTTTTGGTGTCCATTAGCATGGTAAATGGTTTTCCACCCCCTCACTTCCAATCTGGGGGTGTCTTTGGGTCTAAAATGAGTCTCTTGCAGACAGCATATCGATGGGTCTTGTTTTTTAATCCAATCTGATAGCCTGTGTCTTTTGATTGGGGCATTTAGCCCATTTACATTCAGGGTAACTATTGAAAGATAGGAATTTAGTGCCATTGTATTGCCTGTAAGGTGACTGTTACTGTATATTGTCTGTGTTCCTTTCTGGTCTATGTTGCTTTTAGGCTCTCTCTTTGCTTAGAGGACCCCTTTCAAGATCTCTTGTAGGGCTGGTTTCGTGTTTGCAAATTCCTTTAGTTTTTGTTTGTCCTGGAAGCTTTTTATCTCTCCTTCTATTTTCAATGACAGCCTAGCTGGATATAGTATTCTTGGCTGCATATTTTTCTCATTTAATGCTCTGAATATATCCTGCCAGTCCTTTCTGGCCTGCCAGGTCTCTGTGGATAGGTCTGTTGCCAATCTAATGTTTCTACCATTGTAGGTTACATATCTCTTCTCCCGAACTGCTTTCAGGATTTTCTCTTTGTCTCTGAGACTCATAAGTTTTACTATTAGATGTCGGGGTGTTGACCTATTTTTATTGATTTTGAGAGGGGTTCTCTGTGCTTCCTGGATTTTGATGCCTGTTTCCTTCCCCAAATTAGGGAAGTTCTCTGCTATAATTTGCTCCATTATACCTTCTGCCCCCCTCTCTCTTTCTTCTTCTTCTGGGATCCCAATTATTCTAATGTTGTTTCGTCTTATGGTATCGCTTATCTCTCGAATTCTGCCCTCATGATCCAGTAGTTGTTTATCTCTCTTTTTCTCAGCTTCTTTATTTTCCATCATTTGGTCTTCTGTATCACTGATTCTTTCTTCTGCCTCATTTATCCTAGCAGTTAGCGCCCCTATTTTTTATTGCACCTCATTAATAGCCTTTTTGATTTCGACTTGGTTAGATTTTAGTTCTTTTACTTCTCCAGAAAGGGTTTCTCTAATAACTTCCATGCTTTTTTCAAGCCCAGCTAGTATCTTTAAAGTGATGATTCTGACCTCTAGATCCGACATCGTACTAATGTCCGTATTGAGTAGGTCCCTGACAGTCGGTACTACCTCTTGTTCTTTTTGTTGAGGTGATTTTTTCCATCTTGTCATTTTGTCCAGAGGAGAATAGATGAATGAGAGAACAAAATGCTAACAGGGTAACAACGTCCCCAGAAAATATACTCTAAACAAATCAGTAAAGACCTGAGGCTGGGAGAAAAGAAAGGGAAAGAAAGAAAAATGAAAAGAAAAGAAAAAAAAAAAAAAAGAAAAAGATAAAAACAAACAAAAACAGCACAAAACAAAACAGAATATGATCAAATATGATCAGGCTGGTGCATAGATCAGTGCCACACATTAGATTTTGGGTGTATTTTGGTCTGTTAGAAAAAAGTGCCTCCCAAAATTTTAAAGAAAGAAAAACTTATATATGTACAAAAATAAGGGTTGATATGATGAAGGGATGGAATATGACTGTAAAGATGAAAATTATAAAAAATTTTATAAAAGGAATTGATAAGAAGTTGTTTGAAAAAAGAAAGAAGAGGATTTAAAAAAGAAGAAAAAAAAGGGAGAGAATGTGATCAGGTAGGAGAGTAGAACAAAACCATACACTAGAGATTTAGGGTATATTTTGATCTGTTAGAAGAAACTATCTCAAAATTTTAAAGAG
>NW_022589740.1:20267043-20313640 GCF_004348235.1 Phoca vitulina | reverse complement strand
ATATATGCCAAAAATAAGGGTAACTACTATGAAGGGGTAGAATATGATCATAAAAATGAAAAATAAAAATATTTTTTAAAAAAGGGATTGATAAGATGTTGGTTGAAAAAGGGAAAAAGAAAAATTCAAAAAAAAAAAAAAAGGTTAAAAAAAAATTAACTTTGAAAGACTAAAGAATCATGGTAAAAAAGCCATGGATTCTATGTGCCGTATTCCCCTAGCGCTGGAGTTCTGCCGTTCTCACTAATGGGTAAACTTGGTCTTGGCTGGCTGTTCTTGCTGATCTTCTGGGGGAGGGGCCTGTTGCCGTGGTTCCCAAATGTCTTTGCCGGAGGCCCAATTGCCCCGCCCTTGCCCGGTCCGGGCTAAGTAATCTGCTCGGGTTTGCTCTCGGGAGCTTTTGTTCCCTTCAAGCTTTCCGTACAGCTTTGGAGGCTGAGAGTGAAAATGGCGGCCTCCCAATCTCTGACCCAGAGGAGCCGAGATCTCAGGGCCCCGCTCCTCAGTGCACCCCCAGAGAAAAGCAGTCAATCACTCCCATCTCCCCGTCTCCCGTCGCACTCCGTGCTCACCCGGCCTGTGACCGAGCGTTTCTATCCCTGGCACCCGACCCCGTGCAGAGTCTCCAAACCCAGCAGATCCCTGCAGTGCGCTCCCGCACCGCTCCTCCGGGGGGAGGAAGGGGAGTCTCCCCGGATCTGCCGTTTGTTGGGTCCCTGCTGGAGGAGCAGTGGCCTGGCTGTGCCGCGGATCACAGTTTATGGCAACCCTGAGCTGAGAGCCCGCGTCTCGGCTCCGTCTCTGCAGCCGGCTTCCCCGCTCCGATACCTGGGAGCTCTGCCGCACTCAGGCACCCTCGGTCTTTCTGTGACCCCGAGGGTCCTGAGACCACACTGTCCCACGAGGGTTCCACCCCCCACTTAGCCACTGGCGCGACGTCCCTCAGCGGAGCCGACTTCTAAAAGTTCCGATTTTGTGCTCTGCGTCTCTATCTCTTGCCAGAAGCGGCCCACAGAGGCCCCCTCCCCTGCCGTCTATCCTCCCGAATATCACCTCGGATTCACTTCTCCGCACGTCCTACCTTCCTGAAAGTGGTCGCTTTTCTGTTCAGAGAGTTGTTGCTATTCTTTTCTTCGATCTCCTGTTGAGTGTGTAGGTGTTCAGAATGGTTTGATCCCTATCCAGCTGAATTCCTGAGACCAGATGAAATCCAGGTCTCCTACTCCTCTGCCATCTTGCTCCGCCCCCCCATATTTTATTTCTTATATGTAATCATCAATTTGCCATTTTCAGCGAGCAAATCACTTTATTTGAATTTCTGCATAAGGGGGTATCACATGAGCATCGAGACTCTGCATTCCCGGTTGTGTGAATAGATTAAAATAACCCTTATCCATCTGAAGCCTACTGCCTGCCCTATTGTTAGCTTATGCAAAGATATATCATAACATATGTGAGAAGGGCAAATCTTTAGGGAGAATTGAGGTTGTGGTCTGATGCACAGAGGTATTGGTGACCCTTTCTCCATTTGATCTTCCCAGACAAGGGCCATATGGTAAGAAATGCACGGCTCTGGGCCAATTAAGCCGTTCTCTGGATCTTAGTAGTCCTAGTGGCCTCACTGTAGAGGTTAGCATAATTGAATCTGCTATTTTAATATCAAGTACTTCAAAAATGTTGATAGAGTATCCTTTCTGCCTTGGTGTTCAAAAATCCCTTAGTAAGTGGTCATTAAGCCTGCTTCTCTGCCTTTCCCACTCTTTTCTTTTCCAGGACATTCTCTTGGCACTGGATGATAGAAATATCCCCAAACCTTTGTACACTTCAGAAATATGCTGTACCCTGAATAAGTCTCACAGAGAAAATGTTGACAGACTGTGCATCAGGCCCATAAAATTCAAACCTAAAAAAAACTATGGGCCTGGGTCAAAGAAGCTATTTCCAAGAAAACAGTTGGACTCCGTGCAAAGGATTTTTGACACAGAACATACTCTTCTTTTAGACAATCAGTGGGAGACTAGCTGGTCCCCAGCCATGCATAAATCTGTCCATGTGCAATTGGTAGCAGTTCCTAATTGAGGAAAAGGAGGGTGGGAATGGACTGGGCAGAGAGAGACTGGCAGGCGGGGCAGAGCTAGGAGGGAGAAGCCCAGAGCTTGCTGTCGTCCTTCCTGAAAGCCTCTACCACAGGACTGCCTTTTCTGGAGCTCAGGAAAATAAGACCATAAATAACGAATAGATGCACCTGAGTGCATTGTGGAATGGCTGGATATTGAGAGAAGAGCAGGAAGAGCATGTCCAGGCCAGGAGAAGGGCAAATGGAGCAGCATTTGCTGAATACAGTGAAAAGCTGAGTGGCCCAATTAATTTTTATGAAAACTCTTCCCTGTATTCTGGCAATCCAGCCTGTGTTCTCCAATAGGGGGAAAATCAATGCTCTTGATTCCTGGTGGGTAATAAATTGTAAATAGCCTTGGATGGGGGCATTCATAGCTGTCTGAAAGGCTAATTTCCAAGGATAGGTTCACTCTCTAGACTTTTCCCCCTGAACCTTCTTCCTCTGGGTTGGAACACTTAGTGCCACCATTGGAAAGCCTCTTTTATAAATTTTTACTCCATTATGTTGTAATTTTAACATCTCATGCATTTGGCACTTACAACATTTTTATAATGGTCCTTGGTTTATTTTTGGCTCAGTTTTACGGCTTTCTGCCAGGCCCAAACTTCTGCTGTGTAGCTGACCCAAAATAGTTTCCAAGGCTCAGATGCAACTTGATATCAGAATTTTATCCTCACGTGTTTAAGTTAGCCCTGTAAAATTTGAAGCCTCTGCAAAAGTTTTCTTGGTTAGTTATTAGACTCATAGGATGTGTTGTACCTTTGCTACATGACGTGAAAAAGGTAGGTGTCCATGTCACTTGCAGGTAAATCCAAATTAAAGATGATTCTGCAGTAAGGTGCTTTCTACAAGTCCAGAAAAGTTCCAGATGTATAGAAATAGAAATCAGGCTGACATTTAAAGGAATCTCAATGTGCTACATAGCTAGCTAGGCTGGTGAGAGTCCTTGTGCATCTTTATTATCTGATCCCTCACGACTATGTACACTACTTCCACCACCACCAGCTAACAGTGGTGACTGCTATTGTCTGATCATGTACAGTGTGCCAGACCCTGTATCATTTGTGATCTTTTTCGAGGATTTCTTTTTTCCCCCCCAAGTATTTCATTAACTCTTTATAACTGGGAGTATTTTCACCAGTGTTTTATAGACAAGGGAATTTGTTGTTTGGAACAATGGCTTCCAAACTTAGCTGTAGAGTCCCTTGGAGGGCTTTCAAAAATCCCAGTGCTAAGGCAACAACCATTACCTATTACATCAGAATGCCTGGGGGTAGAAGCCAGCATTAGTATTTTAAAAAAATATTAACAAAAATGGCAGGCGATTCCAGTGTTCAGCTGTGTTTGGGAATCACTGGCTTAGAGAGATTTAAGGGATTGGCCGAGGGTCACCCAGCTAACAAGTGGTAAAAGGAAGGGGTCGTTTCAATCCATACCTTGTGCCTTTTCTAAAATACCAGGCTGCCTTTCATCCCCCTGCTGGGAAAATTGTAAAATATGTACAAAATGGAGTCTATGGACTTGCTCTCCAGGGCACATGGTCTGAGGAAGAAAAATGATATAAGTAAAGACCAAATCAGTGTTAAACTCTGTGATGGTGGTTATGAAGTCAGTAGATGTTTGGGCTAATGGGCTAGCCAAGCAAATGGGTTTGCTTGGATTTGGCTGCCCTACTTAAAAGAAACACTGAAAAAACTCACCCTAACCGGCAAAAGTTGAGGAGATAGGTTAAAATTAGAGGTTGAAGCTGAAGAAAATTGAGACTGTTATCTTAGTACCAGGGAAACTGGATCCTTTGGGAGATTCCATCATATGTTCATTCGTCAAAAAATAATTTAAGTGTTATTAAATGCAGGGTACTTTAGACATATTGGTCCCCGTAACCCAGAGAGGTGTTGTCACTCTTATTTTACAGATTGGAAACTGAAGCTCAGTGAGGATAATACCTTGAGCTTCCATAACTAATAAGTGTCAGACCGGGGATTCACATTCAGATTGATCTAACTAATATAACCAAAACACCTACTAGTGCCAAGGAATGAGATAGGCGCTACTGATATAATGATGGATAAAAATATAGTCCTTGACCTCACTGACCTTTAAGTTTGGTGGAGAAGACAGACATTAACCAAATTTCATAAAACAAGTAAAAGTACAAATGTGTTCTAGTGTATAAAACAAGATACGTAGTAGGCGCTAACTAGGCAGTTAAGCAGGGGAAACAGACAAAGGGAACAGCCTATGAAATTTTCCTATGACAGGAGGGAATATGGAAATCAGAAGGAGCACAGAAAAAGAGGGTGAATATGTTCCAGATTGGGTTGTGGCTAGAAAGGTGGCCTTCCTTGGTGGTTGTTAGTGGGAGACACTGTGGTAAGTGACATCAGATCTATGTGTTGGAAGAGTCACTCTGGTTGCCTTTTAGAGAATATTTTATAGGAGGGCCAGAATGGATTGTGTCAGGCTGTCAGACATTTTTTGCAGGTGATTCTTTGTTAATTTCTTAATACATTTCTTAATACATGTTATCTCATGACCTGGTATATACCGCCCCCCCCTCCACACGCACAAAGTTATGTCAAGAGAAGACTTAACCCTCTTTATGAGTGGTGTACTCTCTTTTCTTTTCTGTTTTAGCGAGAATAGCCTATTTCATTAAAAAGAGTACTGGTTACCATCTACTACATTTATTATTTATTTGTTTATTATTATCAGTTTAAAAGATACTGATTGAGGTATAAACTACTAGTTTATTTAGGCTCAGTGAGAGGTTGACAGAGATAGAGAGAAGTTGACAGACTAAAAAATGGGAGATAAAATTGATAAGATAGCAAAGAGGGAACGAAGTCTATCAAGGGTGACTTTGTTTTCTGGCTTGAGAAACTAGACAGATGGCAGTTTTATAAATGGAGAAATGATAAAGAGTATACTTATAGACCATACTTTGTGGAGGAAGATCAAGTATTCAACTTTGGACATTTTGGGTTTCTAGTGCCTCTGAGACACCTAGCAGGAAATGTCCATCAGAGGGGTCTGGACTAGAGATGTCAATTTTTGTGTAGTTAACAGGCCATTGAGGGAGAGTCAAGGATAAGAGTACCAGGAGACATTGAGTGTGGAGTGAAAGAGGAGAAGACCCAGGACCAAGATTTGAGGTACTCCAGAATTTAATTGTCAGGTACAGGAGGATAAACCTGTGAAGAGATACAGATGGAGCAACTGGTATGAGGAAAAACACGTGTTTTGTGTCACTTAAAGCCAAGGAAAAAGTGTTTCAGAAAGGAAGGAGAAATCAACAGTGTCAAATACTGCTGCACAGGGTCAAGTGGGATGAGGAACAAAACGTCTGTTGTTTTGTGGACACGTGTGTCATTGGTGGCATTAGAGAGTGCTGTTCTGATGGATTATTGGATATAAAGCCCAGATGGAAATAGTTTGAAGCAATGGAGAGGGAGAAGTAGACATCAGCTTCTCATGAGACCATCCTGTCACCTGGGAGAGGCAGGAGACCAAATGTACAGTTCAGGAGAGGTAGTTCTGGACAGGTTTTTGGTAGCAATAGGAAAGCTCCGTGCTTCCTCACAGGATTCTTGGGTCCCTGGAGATGCTCCTTCCCTTCTGGAGGCTCAGATTTCTCAAGTTGTTTCCAGGATAAGTTAGTTAATTCTCTAATTCAAAGTTAAGGTCGTGTGTGCTATTGTTATGAATACCCTTAAGGGAACAGGAAGTTTAAAGTGAAGAATGGATACAAAATCTGGGACACCGAGTAGTTGTGACCATTAACACAGGTCCTGAAAAAAGGGCCTTTCAGCATCTCCATGTGCCATACTCCATACCATAAACCCCTGTGTTAAAGAAACAGAGGTGCAGAGAGGTAAGGAACTTTCTTATGTGGCAAGTTTCAGAGCTGGGATTTCAACTCAAGTTCTCTTCCCTAAGACTGTTCTCTGGTCTACAGTGCCTTGTTTACCACTCAGGGAAGAGTCTATCTCTGCAGGAGGTCAGTTCTCCTCTTTGTCCATTGTATGTCTTTAGAAGAAAGTATGGCATACACAGGCCATTTCCAACAATAGAACTTTCTTTCTAAGCATCTTCTCCTACCACTAGGGCATTCCTCATCCCCCCACAGATTGTAGTACAGTTCCACCATAATGGTGGCTTGTTCTACCATAAGGAATGGATACTAGATTTATCCATGCCATGAAAACAATACAAGGCTAATAATAACAGGAATAAATCAATAGGGAACCATAGAATAGGAACATTTATTTATATTATATTCTATTTTGAATTATATCTGTCAGTCATATGTTGATATCTCTGGAAAGTTTTATTCTGTTATTCCTTTCATATCAGTAAGACTAAGAGCTGATCATGGGAATTTTACATGTTCTCTTGTTCAGTCTCAGTAATGAAGGCTACCATTTAAAATGCCGTATAAGGGGCACCTGGGTGGCTCAGTTGGTTAAGCGACTGCCTTCGGCTCAGGTCATGATCCTGGGGTCCTGGGATCGAGCCCCGCATCAGGCTCCCTGCTCGGCGGGAAGCCTGCTTCTCCCTCTCCCACTCCCCCTGCTTGTGTTACCTCTCTCGCTGTCTCTCTCTCTCTCTGTCAATTAAATAAATAAAAATTAAAAAAATAATAAAATGCCATGTAAATGTCAAATATTTTACAAGCATTTTATCTAATCTTCAAAACAGTCATATGAAATAGGATTTGTTGTTCTTATTTCACAGATGAGGAAACTGCATCTGTGGTGGATTAAAAATGGCTGCAAATTCTTTGCCACCCTTCCATTGAGAGGCTGGGTATTTTTCTCCCTTTGCTTCAATCTGCATTGACCCTTGAGACTGGCTTGATCAATAACATGTAGCAGAAGTGGCTTTGAATGCTCTGGGTCTAACCTTGAAGACACCTGATAGCTTTTGCTTTTGCTCCAGCTGCCATGTAAGGAATTCAAGTATCCTGAGACTGTCTTGCTTTTAATAAGCCCAAGGTAGCCATGTGGAGAGGCTATATAGGAAGAGAGGGAGGGAGGGGTTGGGGGGGGGGGAAGAAAGAGAAAGAGATTGAGAGAGGAGAGGCTTGGCCAGCACTAACCAGCTCTTCTAGCTGTCTTAACCCAGGAATTATCTTGGACATTCCAGCCCTATTAGATACTCTTTGGAAAAGAACCAAAAAGATTAACTAACCAGAATCTAGACCTCAACATATGTCCAGAATTGGGTCATCTCAGCCATTCCCAGCCCCCGTGCTACTTAGTCTGAGGCCACAGACATTGTGGAGCAGAGACAATCCATCCCTACTGTATACTTTCTAGGGCCACAAAATTGTGACTGTGGTAAGATGGTTGTTGTTTTAAACCACTAAGTTTTAAGGTGGTTTGTTATACAGCAGTAAGTAACTAAAACAGCATTGCATTAAGCAATTTTGCCTGGTGGCAGAGGAAGCAACAGAGTCTGGATTGAAACCCTCATGTATCTGACTACAGAGCCGGGGCACTCTGCTATTTTGTGTGTTCTTGTCTTTGAGACTTCAAGATTGGTGTTTAACTTCCCACTAGGTCTCTTGCTAAATTTCTTTTAGCTTAAATCCTGAGCATATAGGAAGGGGAAAGAAAGGTTTGTTTTTCTTCAACATTACAACAAAAAATTAAATAATAGGCAAATAAGTTCTGAGGCTAATTCTCAACCTGCTGCTAATTCTTTTAATTTGGTAGGAAAAGTAGAAGTTCCAGAAGACCAACCCTAGCCATATATTCATCCCTGCTCATTCCCAATGTTTTCCCTACCTCTTGATTTTTTTTTTAAGTTTAAAAATAAAACACGATAAAGGTAATTCTGACAGAGGAAGGAGGCAAGAGAAGAGTGTGCAAGATGAATGCATTACCCCAGTTCCAAATTACCATTAAGTAGGAGTGCATAGAGCTGTTTTGTGGGAACTTTAGGAAACGGCAGGAATTCAGCTTACAGGGTGGGTATGGGATGTTCCTGTAGAAGAGGTTCTGTGTTTCTGTGGTAGCAAATGTACCATGTGGTGATAGCCCTGTGAATAGCTGTGTTTATCAAATTCCAAAGCAAATACTCAAGTGAAACTCCACATAAAAGGCCAGATCACAAGCTGGAGGTTCCCCCATGGTACTGGCGAATTTGCAAAAATGTCTGTGGTTTGTGAGTGTGTGTGTGTGTTTAAATGACACATCTTTTATACATGCGTCTATTTCTAGTGACTGCTTCACACAACTAGCAGAAAGTCTTAGTCCGTATCTCTTAACTAATGATGAATAGGCAATGGTGTTGTAGTTGTGGTGGATAACTTCTCTATTTATAGAAGTATCACGTTACCTAACTTCCAATTCTGGGCAAGGAAGACATCAATATTGGGAATTGTTGATGTATAGGGAACAGATAGCTGACATGTGCATTGGTGTTGTGGATTAGATCACTGTTAAGCAAATGTTCACTTACTCCCCACTACCTCCATAGGAAGAGTATACTTCCTGACCCTACTGATGTGGACTTGGTATTGTGAGTTTGGTTAATGGAATGTAGTAGGAAATGACAGTGTGTGGGCTTTGTTCCTAGGCCTTTAGATGCTTTGTGTGTCCACACGAATCTCTGGGAGAACTCTGACCTCTTCCCATGATAAGGGCTGCTGCCTCTTTAGTCAGGGACCAGGATGAGCACTTGTGAAATACAGTTGTCCCAACTGGCTTACAGCCTGAAGCAGAGCCTTGTGGTATGGTTGTTAAGTACTAGGTTGGTTTGTTACTTACCATTATTGTGACAATTGCTGATTGATACAAGTGTGTATCAGCTTTTGTGCAAATTTTTTTCCCTGAGCTTGTGCTTATGAATTGAGGCTGCCTTGGGGGTTGCAAATTAGGTTAAACTCTAGAAGAACTATTAAAATCATACCTTTGGTTTATTCAGAGCAATGAGTTTGTGATTAGAAAGGACGGTGGTCATCGGAGGGCAGGTCAGGGGACTATGTGTAAGGCAACAGAATGGCTACAGGTTAGCAGTTGGGCAAGTGGGCCTTCATCGCAAGGGAAATGGAGCAGTTGTTCCACTGTGAGGGATTTATAGCTGTTCTTTGAATTATATAAATAAACTAGTTGAGTATGTGCAATTGAGGAAGAATGCTGTAAGGGGGCTTGGGGAAGGGGAAGGATAAGAGGATGGAGTTGCTGCTGCCATAGGAAGCTCAGAACCTACTGTTCTAACATATCTTGTGTGAAGAGAGAGAGCTGAGTTTTCTTTAGAGTTGGCTATATTCACCTGCTTGAGGACTTGTGATGTGGCTGGTCCTCTTTACAAGCTTCAACCAACAGAATGAAATATTTTCTGAGATGCCAGTGTTTCCCCAGCCATCACAGGAAGGCTGGCCTGGGCAGACAGTCAACCGTGACCACAAAACAGCTCTACCATTTTTTTCAGATCATATGTTCTGGAGAGAAACAACTTTGCCTTTTACTCTGGATACATCAGTATCTCAGGAAGAACATTCAGAATTCAGTCACAGATAAGAAATACATCTTCACATAGGGCGCCTGGGTGGCTCAGTCGGTTGTGTCCGACTCTTGGTTTTGGCTCAGATCATGATCTCAGGGTCGTGAGATCCAGCCCCGAGTCAGGCTCCGTGCTGAGCGTGGAGTCTGCTTAAGATTCTCTCTTTCCCTCTCCCCCTCCCCTCCCCCTCCCCCTCTCTCTCTCAAAAAAAAAAAAAAAAAGAAGAATACATATTTACGGCCTTTCTGACTGCTGCTGGCTTCCTTGCCTTTGCTGAGTACCAGTGGTAGAATGCCAAGCAAATATGTAGGGCTTCTTTGTGAGGTTGAATTACAATGTGAAGAAACAACAACAACTAATATTTATTGAATGACTAACATATCCTGGGATGGATGTTTTAAGTGGCTTACTTCATTTGCTCCTTATGTAATATCCCTATGAGGTAAATATTATTAGAACCATTTTACAGATGAAGAGTTAATTAATCTACTTCTGGCCATAGAATTATCTTGTTGACCCAGAGTTTTTTTGTTTTTTTTTTTGGTTCTTAACCTAGTCTTCTTTCCATTATGCCTGAGACTTTACGAAATTTAATTTTTGGCTTTGAAGATAGAATTTGATGGAGAAATGGTGGCTGACTGTTAGAAATACATTAGGGTTGGGGTGCCTGGATGTCTCAGTTGGTTAAGCGTCTCACTCTTGATTTTTGCTCAGGTCATGACCTCAGGGTCCTGGGATCCAGCCCCACATCCGGCTCCATGCTCAGTGGGGAGCTTGCTTCTCTCCCTCTCCCTCTGCCCCACCCCGCTCAAATAAATAAATAAATCTTTAAAAAAAAGAAGCACATTAGGGTCAAGTAATTTTGCTGTAGATGTTAAACTTACACAGCATTGTATGTCAATTATATATCAACAAAAGGGGAAGGAAAAAAAAAAACAGAATGCAGGAGAAGGCAGCTCAGACTGTCTCATGGAGTGGGAGCAAGAGAGGTGGATAGCTGAATTTGGGGCTTCTTCCTAAACCTCAGGCTTTCTGCAGGGCCTTGAAACTTAATTATGATGGGTATTTGCAGCAGGCAGAGAGAGGGCAAAGTCTCCTTAACCTGCAAACCCCTCTCTACCACCTGGTAGAGACTCCTGATATCTGGCCTACGGTGACTTTTGTGTAATTGCTGAGAAGCCATAAAACTGCAGAGGCCATTCTGCCTTGAGTATATATCCATTTTTCCACTGGCACCTTTGATAGCCTCTCAGTCAAGGGGATCATAAGAATTGGGTTCTAACATCTGTTCTGATATGTGATCGTGGGCAAGTTTCTCAGCATTTTTCAACTCCTCTGCCTTTTTTTAACATAGGGGGGTGATTAGATGATACCAGTGCTGCCTTCTTTTTAGCAGCAAAAGTATTTTTTAAAAGTAACATCTGATATGGAATCCTAATATATAATATAGATTAAACTTTTCTGGTTGAAGCAAGGATTAGGGACCCAAATCCATGTCCCCTCTGAAAAAGCCCCTGAGCCACCTTTGAGAAACCAGGTGTTTTGTGGATCAAGTTCAAAACTGCTATTCTGGGAGATCTCTAGGGTTTTTCCCAGAATTCATAGTGTAGGATTACAGAATATGGTAGCCTAAATTGCTTTCTAACTGTCCTCCCATGTTAGCTTCTTGGATATTCTTTTAATAGTCAAATGAACTGGCTCAAACTTCCTCCCCTAAGATTGTCCTCTGCCTCATATCTGAGGATCCACAGCCCCCAGTCTTATTTTGCTCCTGTTCTAATGAATACACATCTCTTCCGTGGTTCTCTTCCTTCTGCCCACATTCACTCAACACAAAGAACAGCTGCCTTCCCTTTGGTTCTCCTCCAAGAACCACTCACATATGGCTGTGTGGGCAGTTACTTTTACTTATGGCTTGGCAACAATGGAGGGTTATGGTGGTCATATCACCTTATAGCACAACAGATACTTCAAAATTGAAATTTAGCCATCCCTGTTCTAAATAGCTCCAAAACCATGTTAGTACTGAAAATTTCATGAGCAGTCTTTTTGCCTTGGGAAAAACTTTACTCCAGGATGCTCGGTTCCCTCACTGTCCGTACATTCTACACGCCCCCCCCCCCCCCCCCGCACTTTGTTTTGAAGCCACTCACCTCTCTGTGCACCATCCAGATTCTTCTCATTTATGAAAAATATAAAAAGGCATTTATTTCTTTTTTTTACTCTCTTTTAGACTACCACCATTGTTCTACCTAAATGGCTCATCAAGGTATTTTCCTTAACAAAGGACAATTCTGTTCCTAGGAGAAATTTTGCCAAGGCCCTTTAAAATAACATTCTTCTGCTTTCCAACTCTTGGTTATGAAATTCCACGAAGTACTTGTATTAAGAGATAGAAAGATGAAACAGGCAAAAGCTTTACATAACTGTCCCTAGGTTGGTCAGAAAATTAATATTGGACTCACTCTGGAAAACCAGCCTTTTAAAGCCATGGGCTGCAAAGTAAGTTCTGATGACCTGCCCAGCGTTGCCAAACTTAGCTTGGCCAGCCTTTCTCCTAGCCCTGTGGTTTCTCTCTGTTTAGCTCTGAAATAGTCACGTGATTTTTTCCAATCTATATATTTTAAGTTTTTATTTTAATTCCAGTTAGTTAACATACAGTGTTATATTAGTTTCAGGTGTACAATATAGTGATTCAACACTTCCTTACATCACCTATTTAACCCATTCCCCCAACCCCCCCCCCCCCCGGTAACCATCAGTTTGTTCTCTATAATTTAGAGTCTGTTTCTTGATTTGTCTCTCTCTCTTATTTTTTTCCCTTTGCTTGTTTGTTTTGTTTCTTAAATTCCGCATAAGAGTGAAATCATATGGTGTCTTTCTCTGACTGACATTTCGCTTAGCATAATACTCTCAAGCTCCATCTATGTCACTGCAAATGACAAGATTTCATTCTTTTTTTCTGACTGAGTAATATTCCCTTGTATATTTTCTTTACCGTCCATCAATTGATGGACACTTGGACTGCTTCCATATCTTGGCTGTTATAAATAATGCCACTATAAACATGGGGGGGGTGCATGTATCCCTTTGAACAAGTGTTCTTGCATTCTTTGGGTAAATACCCAGTAGTGCAATTCCTGGATCATATGGTAATTCTATTTTGAACTTTATGAGGAACCTGTTTTCCAGAGTGGCTGCACCAGTTTGCATTCCCACCAACAGTGCATGAGTGTTCCTTTTTCTCCACATCCTTGCCAACACCTGTTGTCTCTTGTGTTGTTGATTTTAGCCATTCTGACAGGTGTGAGGTGATATTTCATTATAGTTTTGATTTGTATTTCCCTGATGATAAGCAATGATGAGCATTTTTTCATGTGTCTGTTGGCTATCCATATGTCTTCTTTGGAGAAATGTCTATTTATGTCTTCTGCCCATTTTTCAGTTGGATCATTGGTTTTTGGGTGTTGAGTTTTGTAAGTTCTTTTTGTATATTTTGGATACTAACCCTTTGTCAGGTGTGTCATTTGCCAATATCTTCTCCCATGCCATAGATTGCCTTTTAGTTTTGTTGATTGTTTCCCTTGCTGTGCAGAAGCTTTTTATTTTGATGTAGTCTCATTAGTTTATTTTTGCCAAGCCTTAATATTCACCCAGAGAAAGAAGGTACTAATCATAAATTTTCTAGAATTTTAAACTTTTTATTATCTTTACACAAATGGATGAAGAAATAGTACAAGGAAGACCCATATTCCTGTTGCCTTTCGTGATCAATTTTTAACTCATGGCAAATCCTGTTTCATCTACCTCCACCCACAGATGGATCATTTTGAAGCAAATCCAAGACATTGAATCATTCTATTCATAATATTTTAGTATGTATCTCTAAAAGGTAAGGACTCTTTTAAGACAACAGAATCACATAACCATTATCATACCTGGAAGGGTAATAATAATACCTTTATATCATCAAATAGCTAGTCAGTGGTCACATTTCCCAGATTGTCTAAAAAAATTCTTTTTTTAAACAGTTGTTCAAATCAGGATCCAAATAAGATTTGTATATTGCAATTGGTTGATATCTCTTTTAATTTTCTTGTAATTTATAGGCTCTCCTCTCCACCCCCCCCATTCACTGGAGAAGCTGGGTCATTTTTTCTCTATAGTTGTCCATATTCTTGATTTTGCAGATTGTATCCTCAAACTATAATTTAATGAGATTGTCTTTCCCCATATCTATTAGAAACTGAAAGTTAGATCTGGAGTCTTCTCTTTATAGGTGATGGTATCTACTTCTAGTAGCAGGCACATATCTGGTTATCACTCTCTTCATGATATGAGGAGCCATTAATGATAATTTTCTCCATTTGTTAGTTTACCAGGGCTGCATATTGATGACAATTTAACACTATAATTCCTCCCTAATTTATAAGCTGGTATATTTCTGTACAGTAAGCATAGGAAAGGCAAATATATTCTTGATTATTTGTTGTTTGCCAGTTTTCAAAATGTTGAATTCATTCCCTGGCATTCTCTAAAGGTAGTCAATGAGTAATGATTTTAGCATCATAACAGTCTAATGCATTTAAACATATATGATGTGTTTTAATTCATTGCAGTGGTTATTAATATTAATATTCAGATTATTTCATCTTTGGCTATGTAATCCTTTTCAAATTGTCTCCTAGTCCCTTTTAACAATTGTGATAGTCTTCAATAGGTTCCTTGCTTTCTAGTTTCACAAAATGTTCCAGGTTCATCTGGAATATTTCATGCCATAGGCTTAGAATGAGCTCTTCCTTTTGGTGGGAAAAGGTATTTGGAAATCACAAGCTGAGTGACAGAATGCTCATTGTTACTGGAATGGTGATTATTTCTAAGCCTTTTTAATGGATTATAACTTATAAAATTATACTATTATAAAGTTAAAAGCAGCATATTATTTTTGGCCTGATGTTAAATAAAAGTACATGTATATGGAAGCTCCAACACATTGCTATTGCTGCTGTTCTGTTTCCTCATATCTTTCCCTGTATCCTCTTGGCTTATAGAGAGGACATGCTCCCACATGACTTTTCCACTAGAGGTATTTGCTGATTTGTAAGGAACAATGGAGAGGCTGAGAAGATGAACAGAGGTTTAAGCACTTTCATGAGGCTGGGATGAAATAATTGGAATTAAGGGCCTGCCAAGGAGAAAGGGTCTCAGTAGTCACCTCAGGCTTTCATTTGGGATCCTTAAGGGCCAAATCATAAAAATAAATGACGTGCAAATAGACCATCCACCACAGGGACTGTATTTCAGCTCTAATCACCTCTTTCCATGATACATTAAGATGATCTGCTCCCCACCCTGGTAGAAGCACACACCTAGAAGAGAGAATGCATTTGAAGTAAATATCCCTGTTAAAAAGCTTGTATCTGAAATATATTAAAAAAAAAAAAACACAACCCACATGCCTACAAATCAATAAGGAAAGATACAGACAACCCAATAGAAGAGTAGGCAAAATACTTGAACAGGCATTTTACAAAAGACGATAGTCAAATAGCTAGGACACATATGAAAGGTCCATAGCCTCATTATATTTCATCACAGAAATGTAAATTAAAATCACAATGGTATAACATGTAGTACTGATACCTGATAGAATGGGCTAAAATTAAAAAGTTGGAAAATACCAAGAGTTGGTAGGAATGTGGAGCAAGTAGAACTTTATCTTACAGAGCTGGTAGGAATGCAGATTGGTATAATGACTTTGTAATACTGTTTGGCAATATCTCCTATGGCCGAACATCCAGTAACCCTATGACCCAATAATTCACTCCCAAGTATACACCTAACAGAAGTACATAATATGGTCTTCTAAAAAACATAAGTAAATATGTTCATTGTGGCATTTTTTTGATAATACCCTCAAGCTGTAAACAACCCAGATATCCACCAACAGTAGGATAGATAAATAAATTGTGGTATATTTATACAATAGGATACTTTTATAAAACAATAAAAATGAAACTACTGTCAACAGCACAAATAGACTTGACAAACATGTTCAACATCAAGTTTCATTACTTGGGTGGAAGTTACACTTATGTTCATTTTGTGAATGATATGTATACTTTTGATTGATGCATTCTTCTCTTTATATATTGTACATCAACACAAAGTTCTATAAAAGAATATTTTGTTGGTTTCTTTCATTGGACTCTGTTTCATTTCCTAATTATTATTTTCTAGACTTACATACTACTATATTGACCTTAACATCTTCCAGAAAAAAGTCTGGTAATTATCAAAGATACAAAAGATGTCTAAAGTTAAGAAGCTACTATTGAGAAAGCAATAGTCAGAAAGATGTAAACCAGCTGGAGACAGGTGAAGAGATGAGAAAATAGAATAGTCACAATAGCAATTTTCTTGAGCTTCCATATACATGTACTTTTTTCTTCATGTATTTTACTTAACAGAAAGCTAAAAATAATATATTTTTTCTTTTATAACAAAAAAAACCCAAATATATATTTATTGCAGCAAATTCATAAATACATTAAAAAAGGAAAGGAAAAATAGCTATATATCACCAATAATCTTGTCACCTTAAAGCAATCTTTGTAAACATGTTGAATGATCTTCCATTCAACACTCTCTTAAAATATATTTACAGAACTTGAGTTCTACCTGAAGATATTCTTGTTTCCTTTTATGTCCACTCACATGTTTACTTAGGCAATGCATTCTGCTTATCTAAGTTGTCTAAACAGAGAACAGAGATAATCAGCTGTGCTCAACTATGAATGGAAGACCTGGCTGCTGTTAAACCCATAGAGAGCAGCCACAGAGAAATGAATTGAAGGACTGTTTCTATAATCAGAAGATGAATTCCCCTTAGAGAAACATATTTTTCCTGAATACTTTGGAGGCCAGTAATTAGGTAGTTAGGGAATTCTCTGAATTCCCCAGAAAATAGCTTCTTTTTCTTTTCTTTTCTTTTTTTCTTTCTTTTTTTTTTTTTTTTTACTTTTCTGCATTGTAGATGTGGAATAAGACAGAGTTAGGTGGCATAATGGAGTTAATAGGCACTTTTGTGTCTTTGCTGGGACACTGTAAGGATATAGGTGGTCCCTGCTCAGAGGGAAATTTCCTGTGGCATTTCATCTGCTTTGGAATCCTCCTTTCTATTGGGTTGAGTTTAAATTGCAGGGTGCATACTGCAGTCATTGCCTGCCAATCTGAGGTTTCCAGGGAGTAAGCAAGGTTTAGTCATGTAAACTCTAGTGACATTTAGGGACCCACACTGTTCAAATGTTCTTACCACTTTCCTTTACTCATCTCCTTATCCAGGGCACAGGGTTAACCTGAGATGCTGCATTTGACCAGTGTTTCCTGTTTATACCTGTTCAGCACTATCTGTGAATTCAACATAGAAGGAAGGACATGAGCTGCAGAAGTACCACCAGGCCCATAGGAGGCTCACTGGTGAGTGTATTTCTTCAGAGTTCTTAAAAGAGGGGGCAGAGTTTGAATAAAAGCATAGTTATAAAGCACTTAAAAATTGTAAATGGACCTGGGGGCTTGTTATTATGCTGAGTGAAATGTCAGACAGCGAAAGACAAATACCATATGATTTCACTTATATGTGGTATCTAAAAAACAAACAAACAAACAAAACAAGACAGAAACAGACTTGTAAATACAGAAAACAAACTGATGGTTGCCAAAGGGGTGAGGGGTAGGAGGAGGAAAGAAATAGATAAAGGGAATTAAGAAGTATAAAATTCCAGGCATGAAATAAATAAGACACAGGGATGTAATGTACAGCATGGGTAATATGGTCAGTAATATTATAACAACTTTGTATGGTGACAGATGGTAACTAGACTGATCATGGGGACCATTTTGTAATGTATACAAGTATGGAATCACTATGTTGTATACCTGAAACTAATACAACATTGGTATGTCAGTTATTCTTCAATAAAAATTGGGGTAAAATATACATACCATGATTTCAGTGGCATTAAGTACATTTATACTGTTGTGCACCCATGACCATTGTCTAGTTCTAGAATTTTTTTATGACTCCGAAAGGAAACCCCATACACATTGGCATCACTTCCCATTCCCATGTATCCCTAACTCCCTCCCCAGTCCTTTGCAGTTACTATACCTGATTTCTGTCTCTATGGATTTGGCTGTAATGGATATTTAAAATAAATGGGATCATATAATATATGGCCTTTTGCATCCAGCTTCTTTCACTCAGCAAAATGTTTAAATGTTTAAAATGTTCATCCATGTTTTGCTTTTATAACAAATTATTGCCTTTTTAGGACTGAATGATATTGTGTTGTATGGATATACCACATTTATTTATTTATTTATTCATTGATTGGTTGATGGGTGTTTTGGTTGTTTCTACCCTTTGGCTACTGTGGATTGTGCTGCTATAAACATTTGTGTACAAATATTTGAACACCCATTCTCAGTTCTTTTGGGTGTCTGTCTAGGAATAGAATTGCTGTGTCATTTGATAATTTTATGATTAACTTTTTGAGGAACCACCAACTGTTTATCACAGTTATAAAGAAGTTAAGTCTGGAAATTTCAGTACTGGAGTCCTGTTTAAACTACGTCAAATTAGGAAGTAGTTTCAAAACTTCTTTTCCATTTACTTATCCCAGTCCCTTTCAATTCTGGGGTCCAGTTTCTTCATGCTGTCCCCTAGATTCCTAGGGCCTTTTTTCCCCCCCTGAAGCAAACTGTTCTGGCCTACTTTTTTCCTTCCTAACTGCCATCTCATCCTCAAACTTACCTATTCTTTTTCTTCTTCTTTCATGGACCTTAAAAAAGAAAAATTCTATTGTGTTTGGATGCTTACTGAGGGATTACCTCAGTGTATCTAAAGCTGGGATGAACATCATGGTGGCCTAGGATGCTTTCGTCTCAACATGCCATTACCCCTGGCCTCACCTACTGAGCCACATATTCTGGAAGATGAGGGCTCAGTATGTGTTTGAAAAACTCCACCAGAGGATTTTGTTGCACATGTCTGCTTAGTAATCAATAGATTAATGTGTTGCCTTCATAATTTTAAATTTAATAGAGTTCAGGGTGTAATACTTCATCCCAAAGGTCAGGACTAATGATAATGTTTCTGGTACTAAAGCAGGTAGATGGAAAAGACGTTTGGACATTTTGGAGCAGTGGGGAGGCTTGAGGTACCTTAATTTACATTGAATAGGAAGCTGGTGGATTACAGGACTATTCATCATGATTCTAGGTGCATTTTGTTGGTTGTGGTTGAAAATAAGCTGCCCCCATTAGAAAAGCAGATTCCTGAATCTTGCAGAGTTGGCATAAAAGGAATACATGAATTGATGGGGAACTGCTGGGATTTGTTTAGTATAAAACAAGAGATTTGAAAGCTCTAGTTACTTGAGTGTGCTTCTAGAAGGGAGAACAGAGCTAAGTGGAAATGGAGTGCTCTGAGAAACAAGAAATGTGGTACCAAGGTGATGGCTCTTTTATTTGCAGACCAGTTGACGAGGCATTTGAACGTGGGAATTGGCTGAGAGAGTGAGAGGGCACTCTTAGCAGTCAAAAGATGGGATAGAAACTTACAACTTTTTAATTTAGCAATTTGTGATTACTTGTTATGAGTTGGATTCTGCATTTATGCTAGATAAGTACATTTAATAACGTGTTTTATTTAAGATATTTATCTTCATATGAACACTAATCTAATACTTCCCATTAATTTTTCCAACCCTAAAATTGTTCAGTCTTAAATTGTCTTTCATGTTCTACCACTTGCTGGAGCATTTCCTGTGAGGGTTTTATTTGTGGAGGAAACCTTAAGAATGTGATGAGCCAAAGAGTCTTAAAGCTTTGGACATCCTGACCCTTGTTCCCAAATCTATACAGAAGAGATAATGGGATTAATATCTCATGGAGGTAGTTTAAAGATGGCTTAGCTAACATTTTGTGAAGCTCATGGGAAATTACGTATTTCTTTATATGATACTCGCAATGAGAAAAAAATCTCCATGCTTTGAAAACATGTCAGAAATACTACTAAATATATTTAACATAACTCAGGATACCAGTCAGTTGTTGCTCAGTTGATACCCTGGGCTAGGACAACAGGTGTGTTATGCTGACAGTGCTGCCAGACTCACACATGGGCTGAGATATGAATAGTGGTGCTAATTACACTTAGCAGAACTGGTAGCCAATTAATGTAACAGAGAATCCCACTAAACCTCACTTCATAGCGGCCATGCTAAAAATAACATAATCCTCGTGCTGACTGGTATGCCGATTTTATTTGCCTGTTCAGCTACCATAATGTTATTTTATATTATTATATATTTTCTGACAGTATTATTTTATATTTTCTGACTGTCTGCTATTGGAATCAAGATGGAATAAAAACAAAATTAAAAATTATTGGAGAATTTCTTCTATAATAGATATTTTAAAAATCTAGGTTCAGTTGCTTTGCTTTATAGCCTGGGAAGGAGGAGTTATCTGGTGAAATCACATAGTAAATAAGCTAGTTCAATGCCGCAAATAGGTACTAAGTACTACTTTTTTATTGTGCATATTATTAATTTGGAAGTTTACAGCTTGAAAAATGGGCAGGCTTCACTCTTAGAATATTAATATGAGTGTCCTCTTTGGTGTGACAATTTAAGCAAATAGTAACCATACCTCTACTATAGGAGCAAGCCACAAGCCAAAATGCATGTTTTCCCAACATTAGTAATATATAGGCCCACTTTAATGAAGAAACATTCACTCATTCTTCCCACACTGAATTAACTGGTATTGTTTTAAGATAATGGTACTTACATCCATGAAAATGTAATTAGGTATAAGATCATTATGGTTATAGATGATAAATAATTATAAAATCAAAATGCATTTACAAATTAAGTATCAAGAAAATTACCAAACCAATGAAATCCAAATTTGACACTGATTTAAGAAAATTTAGATGCCGAAAAAAAAAAGAAAAGGAAACTTAGTAGCTGATTACAGTGGACTTTGAGCCCTTATTTAGTTTTGTTTAGTTTTGGTATCATGGACTAAATTTTCCCATTTCTTTAGTTGAACAATTGGGAACTCATTGTTCACTTAGTTAACCAGGATTTCATTTGGCCTCCAACTGGCACAGTATGTCATTTCTATATTAATTCCTCCTCTGCTTTCTCTGCATTAGGCCATGCAAATTACAATAGTGTCAATTACTTGGTGTCAGCGCAATAGGAAAATGCAAGCACAGGCACTAAAATAGAGTAGAAGCACTCATTAATAAGATGGTTATGCATGTGGCTCAAAATATGCTTTCACAAATTTTTTAATCATCAAAAAGAAAACACAAAATTAAAAAATTACATTCTAGACAATCCGGCAGGACTCTCTTCCTACCCTCAAATTGCTCCAGACTGCATTGGTTTGTGCTTGTCCTTATTTTTCTGGTTCTAGAAGTTTAGCTCTGCAGCTTGACTTCAGCACTCACCTCTGACTTTCAGGTACCCGTAGTTCCCTAGAATTCACATCTAGTATTTTGGACTGATGGACCCTTCCATGGATTTTAGCTTTTCTGACTCCTGTAGCCAGAAAGGGGGAAAAATAGGTTGAGTGAAAGATGGCACACAGAAAAATCCCTGCTGCTTTTGAGACTTCTCTGTTCATTGCAGTCTGTTGGGAAGCCCACTAGCCATCTAATCTATGGAAGACATCAACCACTCCTCCCCTGCCTTCTTCTTTCCCCCTCTATTCCACATTGCACTGCTGGATCAATTGCTCTAAAATGTATTCTAATAAGGATGATCACTTTTTCCTCAATTGCTCTCCAGAGAGTTTATTCTCTTTTATCATGCATTCAAAACCCTTCACAATTTAACCTCAACTTACCTTTACTCCCAAGCACCACCACCCCCTGTAGCACACCATGGTCCAGCCAAACTGGATCACTGTTTGTTCCCTGTACTTTTCTACTTCTGTCCTTGCTCATGCCATTCCGTCTGCTTGTAATGCCTCATCCCCCCATCTGTGCCTTCTGAAATCTGACTCGTGGCTTAATGCCCAACACAGATGCCTCCTCCTCTGTAGTGAAAGCATTCTCTGACCATAGCTGTTGGAAACGAGGCTTCCTCTGAATTCTCAGGGTACTTGGTCCTTCTTTCCATGACCCTAATGTCATGCTGCCTCACATTAGAGCCAGGTATGTGCATGTCTCACCTATTGCTCCTTGTAGAGTGTCAGATTCCTGGAGGCAGAAACCAGGCCTAATTTGCTTTCCTATTTTCCCCACTGTCGAGCCCAGTGCTTTTGGCATAAAAGAAACTAAATGCTATTTTCTGTATAAAGAGGAATCTGAAAATCACAATTCTTGAAGAGGTGTGAATAGTTTAATACAGCACTAAGTAATAGATGTTATTTTACCTTCAAAAATAGCATCAACTAGTAAAGTCTGATAAATTTTTCCAGGTTTCAGGCCAGATAGTTATTTTCATGCATGATCAATAACAAATTTAACAATTTGTTCAAAGATAAAAAATGATCATTATGAAGACTAGGCAGCCAATTCACACTCACTAAAATGAGAAGAGACATTTTATGCACATGCAGGAGATCTAATGGGAAAACAGAGTAATGGCCCAAAACTCTGGTCCAAGGACATGTTATAAACCGTCTAGAAGCTATGTTTAGAGAAAACAGCTGACTTTGGGTATCTATGAGCCCCTGTACTTTCTGGCAATCAGTTTTTTGCTGCCAGCTTTGAAACATGAATAACTAATTCACATCAATTCATTGACTTCACTGACTTGACTTAGTTTTCACTTATTTATTTTCTCTAAGTGTAGCATATGTTAATGGGAAAATGAAAATACATAGGGATACATTCTTCTACTAAACTCTGACATGAAACTGAAGTCAAACTTATCATTCAGAGAAATGTTTTGGATTTTAAATAAATAATTTTCTTCTGTTGGGCCCTATTAGTATAAACAGTTTTATGAATGGGCACATTTTTCCCCTGGTGGAGTTTATTTTCGGTCAAGTCCAAACACATTGCTTTCTCCTTATTACATCACTATTGGTTGCCAAAGTTATAATAATACATTTATCGGAAAGAGATGTTTACCATGCTGATGTTTTTGGTTATGAGGAGGACTGCAATGGTAGAAACGTCTTAGTAATGAGGAGGGCCACCTCTTGAGCTGTCTCAGTAATGACGAAGTCATGTGACTAGCAGTAGTTGACCAAGGACTCTATAGATGTGTCGATGGCAGTCTGACTCCTAAGAATCTGACCATTGTCAGTCAAAGGTTATTGCAGTTCTAAAGGCAGTAGGAGCAACACATTGTTTCTGGCACTTGGGTGGGAGGGGGTGCAGTGTGGTACCCTGAAGAAGTTGTAAAAAAAAAATGGACTGCCTTTGGAAAGTTAAATGTTAAGCTAACAGGCCACAGGATCCTGAGAGGGAAAGCTTTCCCTCTGGGACTGACTGAAACCTAATTCAGCATCATAACTACGTAAAAAAAAAAACAAAAAGAGAGAAAGAGGAGATGCTTTATCATCCAGGGATGCACCAAGAAGAATCAGTGAGATGCCCACATTGGCCGTGCCCTTCCAAGCACTGTGTAGGAAGAGAGCCTCCTAGTACAGTTTGCTAGTCACATTGGTACAGCTCTTGTTGAGAATCTATCTAATATGGAGATGGATCCAAAGCTAGAGCACTTTAGGTCCTATTGGTAAAACCACTTCTACTCTCTACAGCTATAGACATCTGGCCATCTTGACCTAATGCCATCTGCTTTTGGTTCACGTGATGGGTGCTTGCTTTCTGATTATAACCTGCCTTTCCATAGAATTTTGCTTATGACAAGGAAATGTGCTCATTGTCGCTTGTACAGAGAATTCTGGTTTCTGTGACACTTTGAGTCAAAGTAATAAATTTGATAACTTTATGACTTGGATTAAAGTAAATCAATCTGTCCTCAGTACTGACAGGATCTCCTTTCTGAGGCAGTAAGGCTGAGAATCAGACTCTGCACTGTACAAGCATTCACCAAGGAACTGTGAGGCTGTTGGGGCCACAGCCCAGAAGTTTAGCCAGCTGGAGGCAGGAGGCGTGATTACTCTGAGCATGTTCTTTGAAAGTGGAACAAGCGGGGCCCACACATTTGGATGTTTGTGCACTTTGTTCACTGCATAAGGATATCTGCTGAGGGATGAGTGGCAGTCTGGCCCCTGCTCAGTTCTCGAAGTTGTACTCCCTGAGCAGGTCCACCTGGAAAAAGGGCTCACTTTTTGAATTTGCAGAAAGTCACAGTTTCGTTCTGAATCAGAGGCTTTGCAATGGTTATAATACTTATGAAAAGTATTTTAGGGCAAGTCAGTTAAGATATAGATACAGATATAGATATAGATATAGATATCACTGGTCATACCCTGAGACTCTGAGCAGGGGTCTCCAAATGTGGATTAATTTATCATTATCAGGAAAAAATTATAAGCATTAACAGGAAATATAAGTATGTAAGTATACTATACACATATATTTATAATATGTATAAATATATTTTATTTATCTAAATTAGATATTTCATTGTACTATGTTTGTCATTAAATATATATGGTAATTAAAAGGAAGAAATAAAAATAAATGCAAAAAAGATTTTTTGAACTTCACTCTGGAGATCACCAATGTAAGAAAGATGATCAGAGTGGGCTCTTCCTTGCCCTAATACCACTTATACATCTAAAAAAATTCGGGGGAAATGCTCCTCTTCCCCCAGAGATTCATCTTTCCTACTCCCTCTACTACCACATCACCCTAAGTTCAGAAAGCCTTTTGCTTGTCTATCTCAAATTCCAGTCACATAAACTTAACATTTTCAAAGACACTGTAGAAATTCTTCGTAAAATGAATTGTAGCAATTGGTGTTTAGGTAGATCTTAGTCTTAACCGTCTTTAAATAAGCAATTAAATTAATTAAATATCAAAAGAATTTTAAAGGCTTAATTTAACAAATATAAAAATTTTATTTATAACATTTTGAGTTTTATGTTTCTGCAACGTATCCTCAGAGTGTAAGGCAAAGACAAAGAAGAACAAGTTTCTGAAAATGTTACTATCACTACCAACAATAGCTGCAATAATACATTTTATCTTTTAACTGGTTCTTAAAAGGAGCCCAGTTAACCATATCTGTTTTAGAATTGGTCATTGAGATAAACGTTTCCTGCTGCCATGACAGATTTCCAGAAGTTTTGCTTCATTATCATTGATCACTTTATCTGGTTGTCAGTTTAGGGTATTTGGTGATAAAACTGCAGTACCTTTCTTGTCTATGTCTATGTATTTTTTTAGTATTGGCACCAGACTCTGTCTGCCAGAGCAATTCCATAGAGAGGATTAATTAGCCTGGTTATGACTCCAGAAGGTCTGTTCAAAGAGACGGAGCCTTGTATAAATAGGGTTAACCCCTCAAGAAGTTACTGGAACTTCAGCATTCACTTTGCATCTTACTGGAAGTGTGTTCTTCAGAGGCCGGAGGAGTGTTCTTTATGTCTACAGGAACTTCTAACAGGGAAATACTCTTTGTTTCTACTTGGAGAAGATTATTCCTTAGGTTAATATGATAAGTAAAGTGAAGTATAAGGAAGAGTATCTTTCTATAGATTTTTCTTATCTCTTAAAGTGAGTCCTTTCCCTTGAATACTTAATGTTTACTGGTATTTGACATGAGCTGGTGGTGACCTTTGTTTGGCAATTAATTCGGTTACCCTCTCTCTCTCTCAATGCTCAGCACTACTTTTTATATATACCTTTTAAATCTCCTTGGAAATACCAGGTATCTGCTGGGAACAGATATGTAGAAATCATAATCTAGAGCCAGTTCACATTATAGATTTCCAAAGGAAGAATTTCTCAATGGTTTAACTTTAAGGAACTGGTATAATTACTATGATCTATGAGAGCCATGTGTGCATATTGCTGGTAGGGACTCAAGTGTAAAGAATTGTTTTTTTAATTGAAATACTGAATATTATTCATACATACAATATCCATACATTTTATGTGTGTGTGTGTTTATGAAGTGCCTACCCACATATTATTTCATTTTGATCCTTACAACAATTCGATGATTTAGGAAGGTAGATATTATTATCCCCATTTTGTTTATGAAAAACTGTCTTCCAGAGGTTAAGTGCTTTCTAATAATAATAATAATAATAAATGATATAATGATGAAGATAATGGTGGTAAATGGGCAGAATCTTTTCACTGATTGCTAAATATATATATTTAGCTGTTTATTTGACATATTTTCTAGTATGTCTCTTAAGCAACTTAATTTGTCCAAAGTGAATTCTTGATTCCATCCCAAAGCTTTTCCTTCTCATTCATCAGTCTTCAGAAGTAAATGGCATCACCATCCTTCTGTTGTGTGTGTTAGAAATGCAAACATCATTCTTGATTTTTCTTTCCTTTTTAGCAGTCTCATATCCAAACCATAATCAGTAGATCAGATATATGTCATCACTTGAGACATAGCACGTCTTCTTTCCACTGCTACCACCAGTACCCTACCCGGACTACCGCTGTTTGTTGCTATGCTGTTCACACCGCCTCCTGCACATCTCCTGTGTCTTACTCTTACCTTCTGTCAGTTCTCCATGCGACAGTTAGCGTGAGCCAATGTGTAAAGTGGGTAATGTTCCTCCTGTTTAAAAACTTGCCATGGCTTCCCATTGTTCTTGGGATGTAAAATTTGTATTCTTCTGTTTTACATGATCTGGATCTTTCCAACCTCACTTTGTGCCTCTGTACAGCTTGCTTATTACATCTTGTCTACTGCAATCTTTCTTAAAGTTTCTTAAACATGCTAAGTTTACTCCAGAACCTTTGCACAGTCTATTCCTTCTGTCTGGGATGTTTTTTACATGGTTGACTCCTTACTATCTTTAGGTCTCAGCTTCAGTATTACATTTTTGTAGATGCCTTCCATAAAAATTTAATCTAAAATAGCTTCTTTCCATTATTTTATATTTCCTCACCTTTTGTTTCTTTCATAGCATTGATAACAATTCACATTTTTGAACTTATTTGTGTTGTCTTCTTTCCTGGATCGTGAGCTCTGCCAGGGCACTGGCTCTGTCTTTCTTGTTTATCATTCTATCCCGAGCTCTTAGCACACTGTCTGACACATAGTAGGTACTCAGGTACTCAAGTATTCAAGTTCTTGAATAAATGAGCCATTTAGTTCAAATCCCCATATTAATAATGGGAAATTAAGGTGCCTGTTTAGCCCAACACAACATGGGGATTTAGTGACTAGATTCATACCTTCCTACACCTGGCGGTGGAATCAGGTGGACAGTGACATAAAGATGTTGGAAATAGTTTCTTGGGCCTTTTATTCAGATATGGGGTAAGACTAGCTTCATTTTAAGCTGAACATTAGATAAGTAAAATGTTATGGCTGTAGCTGGAATTTAATCAAGATCTTTTAGTTTATTTCTGAATATGAGGACTTATTTACCTACCATCATACATTCCTGATGACTAATTAGAATAATATTAATATAAACCTTGAAGGAAGTTTATCAATAAAAGTTACAATTTTTTAAAGGATCATTCTATATGATCAATTTATGAGGGCATAATTCTTTTTTTTTTTTTTTAAGATTTTTATTTATTTATTTGACAGAGAGAGAGAGCACAATTAGGCAGAGCGAGAAGCAGGCTCTCCGCTGAGCAGGGAGCCCGATGCAGGACTCGATCCCAGGAACCTGGGATCATGACCTGAGCCAAAGGCAGACGCTTAACAGACAGCCACCCAGGCGCCCTGAAGGCATAATTCTTTTTTTTTTTTTTTTTTTTTTTTTAAAGATTTTATTTATTTATTTGACAGGGAGAGACAGCCAGAGAGAGAACACAAGCAGGGTAAGTGGGAGAGAGAGAAGCAGGCCTCCCGCCGAGCAGGGAGCCCGATATGGGGCTCGATCCCAGGACCCCGGGATCATGACCCGAGCCGAAGGCAGACGCTTAACGACTGAGCCACCCAGGCGCCCCTGAAGGCATAATTCTTAAAAAATGGCTGAGTGAGCGCTGCCCTTTCTTTTATATTTTCCCATCTGAATCCTCCTTTAGAGCCTGTAAGAATCCCTTCAGTGTCCTTCCAATAGGAACAGAGTTTATTCTCAAGGGATATCCCATGACAGGGCCAAACACTTAATAGCGAACCTAGAGTAGATGTGGGGATATGGGAGGGCACTGAGGCAATGTTTGTTGAGATCCAGTCTTACACTTATATTTCTTGCTTGCATGATACTTTGCATGTGGTATTTGCTCTGTGTAGTCAATGCTGTTGGCCCCATTGAAAATTCCCTTTATGGGGCCAGTGTGTCTGTCTGCCACTGTTGTGAGAGTGGACTGCAAACAACTCACAGCTATACCTGTTCTTGGGCTAGGAAGCTACATCATCTAAAAATGCTTGGGAGGTATGCTTCCTGTCACCCCCATCCCCAACTGAAGGGCAGTAACTGATAAATATGGGGGTGAAAAAGCCTAGGGTCCTTGCTTAAGGTGGGAAAACTCTGTGGTGCTATTCAAGTTCCCGAGTTCCCTGTGGGAGCAGACAAAGGGTAGACTTCAGCTGAACCCACATCTTGGCTTCTCCTTTGCCATCCTTCATCCCTCCCTCATAGATTTTACCTTTGAGCATGCACTCTATATTGATACAGAATCACTTGCACAGTATACCCTGTCTCGGACTAATTCTAGGGAACCTGACCTAGAGCATGTAGTATTTGGGAGCAATTGTGAATGAAATGATTGAGGAATTCTCTTGGTGGCTTAGAATATAAACCTCCTCATTACCATGCCCCCGGGTACTAATGACAGTCCCCAGGAATGGGGTACCCCATAAAATTCTTGTTTTAGATTTCAGCCTGTTAAAGGGATTGGTACTATGTGTTTGACAACATGTCAGTCTCCAAGGCTGAAGTGGAAGCAGAGTGGTCTTTTGAGTACTAAGTCATCCCTGGTGCCTGTTAATCTCAACATTCCTATTTCATTTTCTTCAAAGAAGTCCATCTTGTAAGAATATAATATATTCAGTGCCCATTTGCATGCTCTCTCTTCAATTCTTCTTGTCTTCCTACCTTTGTCTGGGACCAGACTCATTTCTTATCTTTTATTATTAGTCTGGGCAAATTTAGTCCTAGAAATCCTGATTTAACCCAGAAGCACTTGAAGAGACAGAGAATGCTCCATGACCCAGAGACTTCTTAGGAAGTATAGTGATGAAGCCTTGTCCCAGCTTGAGCTGCCCAGGAAGGAGATTCAGTGGAAATGAACGTGCATGAGGTTGATTTGGGAGTGCTTCGGGCATCTGAAGCTGTGAAAGGGAAGGGAAGAAGCAGGATTGGGCAGAGGGAGAAGTTGAACAGCAGTGCATTCTCAGTGGAAGCCTCAGCCAACCCATGGGGATATCTGAAGCTGGAGTGATCCTTCAGAATTATTTTGGCTTGGTCAAAAGCACAGGGCCTTCATAACCACCACAGCAATTGTTCACTGATATGGGTCGCCTAGAAAGGGTGGTGATCTTGAGCATGTTCAGCAGAGGCAGTCCTTGTATGGGGCTGTCAGTTAAGGGCTGTCTGCCTTCAACATTACCAGTATTGGTGCACTGGGTCCCTCATTTCTAGAGAGGGATCTAGGTGGTACAGGTACATTTACATTCACCTTTGCATGGAGGGAATCCTAGGACAGTCAGATACATGGTCTACTGCTCTAGGATTTACTGTATGTGGCCTGCAGCCTCTCAAGACACCCTTGCCCAAAGCCTATCTCCAAGAATGTAATTGGAAAGCTCATACAGATGGGATAGATGCTGGCTCTTACTGCTTCTAAGTTATTGTGGTTAGTCGGGGCTGGATTTGAGCATAGGCTTATTTCTCTGGTGCCTTCTAGCAGCTGGTCCAAGAAGAAAATAGAGTTGTTTGAAGTCCTGCAAGCTCTATTAGAGGATGGTGTTTTTGTAACATAAGATCATGAATTCTGTTCCTAGTATCATATGATTTAAATTTAGCTGGGAGCTGGATTGGCTGTGTGTCTTGACCACATATCTATTAAAAGAAAGCCCTGGGCTACAAGAGAAAGGCTTATCACAGCTTCTCTCAGTGTTTGGAAACCTTGAAAGAAGGAAGAATATTTGGCAAGTGAGAAACTTAATAGAAATTTGAGTAGACATGGGACAACTAGACTCAGGAAAGTTTGAGTAAGGTTAAAAATATCAACTAATTGATTTGATCAAATATAAGACTTGAAACACTTTGTATTTTTATTTTCATTTTTAAAAATATGCATTTTTTTCCTTCTAAGCCTTGTGATTTTTCCAGTGGAAGAATGTCTAGAGTTAGTACCTCTTTCTGTAAAATGGAAATGATAGATGAACCAGCTATGACATTTTAAAATTAGAGGTTGTAAAGCATTTTACAAATTAGTACTCTCACACACAGTGCTTGAATAAATGGTGCATGTTTTGAGTAGCCCATCAAATTCAGTGGGATTTAATCTAATCTCCAGGCTTCTCTAATTCTCTAACTGAATGTCTGATAGACCAGCGCAGATATGAAAATGGGCAAGTATGTTGCCAAAAACCTGAAAGGGGGTGTGTGTTCAGTGTAAGTGGGTAGGACATTTGGCATTAAGGTGTTCACAATCTTCTCAGTAATCTGTTCAGGAGAAACAGAGCCTCTTCATTTTAATTTAGACAGTACCTTTGACAGTGACTCTGATAGAACTTTAATCTTATTATGCCTTACAGCCCTGCTACTGAAACATGGTAGGAAGCCCTCAACCCTAAGAATGGAGTTCCAAAAGGACCTGGAAAGTTCTGGACTTCAGAGTGCCCTTGTTGGTGACCTTATATCAGCTGAAAAATGCAGTTGGAGAAAAGATGGTTTTGCCCTTTTGCATATCCATGTGGAGAACCAAATAAAATACTGAAGACCTAATAAGATTTAGCTTTCTAGCAATATAAATAATTTAATCAGATTAATGACATTGTTCTACCTGAGGGGTTCCATAATTAGTGGATTATTGAAGCCACATGAAAGTTATCTGCCATTAGCACCTGGAGGAATTCCTGTTTTCTTAGACTGTGGAATCGGACGATATGAATATTCCTGTCATGCAAACTGTAAAGATAATAAGCCCCTGGCATTTTGTAAGCTATATAAATCCACAGATTTCACATTAAATATTTAAGGCACAGGAGGTGTTATTTGTTAGGATATAGATAAAGGGAGTTCAACTGCCTCAGCCCTTATTTTCCCTTTTGGAAAGTCTCTCTCTTTGTTGAAGGTACTTTCATGCTTTTATTATTGTGTATTTCCCCCCTTTTCATCTGTATATTGTTTCAGTTCCTCTGGAAGTATTCTTTGGATTTTGTATGAGAAACATTCAAAATATTTTTACAGAAGATTTGTCCTTTTCATATAAAAAGGAAATTCATACCAAGGGTGCAAACAGCAATGAATCAAGTGGTATCTCAGTATATGGCAAATGCTAGAATTCTGTGGGAAGACCATCTCATACTCTGTCTCTATAATATTTGAAAGCCAAGGTTTTTCAGCTTTGTGTGTTCTGTTCTTCTCATTTACGTGTTATTTAGCTATGGGAAAAAAGACTGGCCTGGAAATGTGGACCTATTTTTTCATGTTTTATATCTTTGTAAGACCTTTCATGTGAACGAAATTAATAGATCAGAAATTTAAAATACTGTTGTGAGGCCATGTGCCTGAAAACACTGTAACCATAGTTAATAGAGAGTTGACAGAGATTGGTTGTAGTAGGATGTGCTGCTGACATATGGGTTTCTAGATTAGAGCCCTTCTCATTCAGTAAACGTGCTGCTTTCTGAATTAGGTTCCATTCACTTAAGATAAAATATCAGGTTACATCATACTCAAATGGGTAAGTTGAGGAGAGATGAATGAAGGGACTATTTGTAGACACATAGGCACAGAGAGTTAAGGGAGCCAGCAAGCAGCAGTGACCCATCCCAAGGTAGCAACAGTGGAGGGCCCTTACCACACGCAGGCCTGTAGGTGAGAGGGAAGGGAAGTGGTTATCTGTCTGCTACAGCTGTAGAAGAGCAGTGCCCAACAAGAATTAATGTGAATTATCACTGTCAGCAGTGGACCCAAGCTGCTGCCAACCCAAAGCTTGGCAGGGAAGTAGCTGGTGGAATAAATACCCCCAAACCTCTTTCCTCTTGCCTTCCATGCTATTACTTCCCATTGACTGAATCTAATTGGAAGCCAGAAGACAAGAGAGCCTGTTGTTGCTATCCATAGATGTCAGGCTCCTGGGCCACAATGCAGGGTGGAGAATGGATCAGAGTGGCAGATGGGAATATTCAACGTAGTCATATTTATAAATATTTGGCAGAGTTCTTCTGATACGAAGCTTTAGGTAGACAATGAAAGCATTTATGGGAATGATAGAATCTAATTAATTAATTTTAATTGAAGTGTACTTGACATACAATATTATATTAGTTTCAGGTGTACAATGTAGTGACCCAATGTTTGTATATATTACAAAATGATCACCACAATAAGTGTAGTTACCATCTGTCACCATACAAAGTTATTATATGTTTTATTGACTATATTCCCTATGTTGGGAATTTACATCTCTGTGACTTATTCATTTTATAACTCGCAGTTTGTACCTCTTAATTCCCTTCACCTATTTTGCCAGTCTCCTCAGAGAATGACAGAATTTAAATAATGACATGTGCTGTATGAATTTACAATATTATTAAGTGTGAATGTGTGTGTGTATATATATGTATATGTGTGTGAGTATAGTAATTACATATACCATGAAATATTGCTCCTGTTACCTTAGAGAATTTATAAAATTATAGTCAGTTAGTGGTAGGGGAATATTTCTGTCATAAATGCATTCAGATTCTTATTTCCTTAGGCTTGTTCTGTATTATCTGCTGATGTGATAGGATGTGGTGGGACGTATTCCATAATAGCCTGTGTTGGAGTGAACATGACCTTATATCAGAGTTTTTATATTAATTAACAAAAATTCACAGTCCCTATTTCCGTGAATATCCAAAGTTCATAGATCAAATACAGAGTTTTCATAAATGTTTTTATAGCCCTGGCTATCTTTGTTTTTAATGCGTTCCTGTACAGATCAGTACAGTACTAATATTCAATGAAATTTGCTCTTCAACATAAGCCTTGAAATTTTTAGCTGAAGTTATTCCCTGCTATGATCTCTATTCTCTGCAGTGACAATAGAAGAGATTTTATATACATCCTAGCTCTTTTGGAAGGAAAGGTGTTAAAAAATTATTTAAGCAAAGTGCTACATTAAAAAATTTCCTTATTTGCTGAAGCAATTGACTCTATACTTCCTTATATACACCTCCTGATATTCTTTTTTACCCTCCTTATAAACTTAAACATAATGTTGTCCTAGGTATGGCATCTTTTAGTTTGCCCTTTGTCTGCTTCATGCCCTCCTTTACATGGGCTGTGCATTGATGAGACTTTTTTTTTTTAAGATTTTATTTATTTATTTGAGAGAGAGAGAATGAGAGAGAGAGAGAGCATGAAAGGGGGGAGGGTCAGAGGGAGAAGCAGACTCCCCGCCAAGCAGGGAGCCCGACGCGGGATTCGATCCCGGGACTCCAGGATCATGACCTGAGCCGAAGGCAGTCACTTAACCAACTGAGCCACCCAGGCGCCCTGGACTTTTTTTTTTTTTTGGAAGGAGGGAAAGAAGTTACTTATTTGCACAGTAGTAAAGGATTATTGTACTTATTTTGTACTATCATCACTAAGTTTCCTTGTATGGGAAAGTATAAATACAGAAAGCTGAGGGTTAGCATTTGGGCCATAGTTTCTTCTATACAATTAAATTCATACTTTTGGTGTCATTTGCAAATTATTCCATGGAGTTAGCCAATACAGGCAACATGGAAAAGTAAAATGCCTGTGGAAAGTTAGTACACTCTATATAGTTCATAGGAACAGTAGGAGACCTTTTGAAACTCCTAAAATTGCTGAGCTGTGTTAACTGAAGAACTTTGAGATTGCCACATCATATTAAAACTTTTATGGAGATAACCAATGACCTTGACATACTTAAGATGAATTGTAGCTTGTATGCTTAAAAGGACAGTGCAATTAAAAATATTTATGTAATTGTTCTTCAGAGAGCCCTGGACATTAGCATGAAGTTATAAATTACCAGAACTTTCAAAAAAGCAAGGAGAGGGGAAATTCTCAGTGGTGGTCCTGGAATTTATCTATAAAATTGTTGCATCTTTGGCAAGTATGAAGTCACTTTGAGGGCACTCCAGGCAACTGGGAAGTTAACTGGTGGGCTGATAAAGCAATTGAGTTGTAATATGGGTCTAATTCTTCCCTCAGCAGCAACTGTAAGACATACATTAGAAATTTATCACCTCCTCTTTCAAGAGACCCTTTATCTAAATAACTAGCAAATGCTGTTTTTAATCTTTCTGGCATCAGTGGTGGTCTAAATAAATCGTTTTTAAACAAATATGTTTAAAACCTTTTACCCTATTTAAAACGAGAGGCTTGACTAAGTAAGTCCTTATCAAATTATAGTGGTGCCTTTTGCCCTGTCTCTGTCTCCATTAGAAACTCCTATTTTTAGAGATTTGTAACTCAGATTTCCTTGAGGGAGGAACCTTGGCACTAAGGTTAGTGAGAAAGAATGACGGTTAGTCATTATTATTTGCTCCTGTTTCTTTCTTTCTTTCTTTCTTTTTTTAAGTGCTTTATTTCCAGACTGAATTATGGGAAAGCAAACAAAAGCCTGAAATAAGTTTAGGGAAGCAATTTTTTTTTAACCAATAGCTTGAGCTTTAATTATATAACTGAAGGATAAAAAATTATATACTACTGATAAAATGTGCCCAGTCTGTGCTAGACATGGAAATATTTTCTGGTCCTTTATCCTTATAATCAACCAAATTTCTGCCTCCTCCCAACAAGATCTGAAGTCTTTGTAATTCTATTTGACTTAAATCCTCCAATTCCCTCTGTTATTTGTATTTTTAGATCCTTTTTTTACTCTTTAATATCATGTGAATAGAATGATGTTTCTACTTAATACATTTTAGATAATTTGTAGCAAATAGTAATTTTGAGTTGAACATTGAATTGTGTGAACACTAAATAATGTGGAAATTGTATATAAATGTTTATCTCCTGTCCCTTGGGCAGCATTATGTAGGGGTCATGGATTTAGTAAGCATATCTAACTAATGGAGCCAAGTAGAATTGTGAGATGATTCTTATCCAAGATTATGGAGTTGGATCAGAGGGAACATGCCAGAGGTGTAGTGGAGAAAGTGTTGATGTGAATGTGGGTCCAAGGGGAGTTGTGAATCAAGGGGGTTGGTTAGAAACTGGAGTGAAGAGACATATACAAATGGGCAAAGCTGAGGGAGGGGCAGCAAACAAAAAAGGAACAGTGTGGGAATAGGTAAATACTGATTGTCTGGATGAATTTTGGAGATATGGGCCAGTGCTTATGGTGTGTTTGCACACACGTGAGCCAGATTCATTTAGAGCCATTAGTACAGCTAGGCACTCTTTATTTTATCCAAAACTTAAAATTTGTAGTTTTTATTGGTACTACCACTTTCTTTAGATGGTGAGTTGCTATGCGTATAATGTGTCCTCTTGGAATGTGTGTGCGTGTGCGTGTGTGTGTGTGTTTTCTGAGTTTGTGGGAAAAAACCCCTTATCATTAGATTTTTTTTTAAAAGATTTTTTTATTTATTTGACAGAGAGAGACATAGTGAGAGAAGGAACACAAGCACGGGGAGTGGGAGAGGGAGAAGCAGGCTTCCCGCTGAGCAGGGAGCCCCATGCAGGGCTCGATCCCAGCATCCTGGGATCATGACCTGAGCCAAAGGCAGATGCTTAACGACTGAGCCACCCAGGCGCCCCTGTATCATTAGATTTTGACTGAGTTTGTCAGGTAGTGTCACAGGCTTGTGGCAGGATCAGTGACACCAAGAATGTGATTTGGAAGGGATTCACAAATTCAAGAGTTAGGGCAGAGCTAAATTACTAGACCAATTTTTCTAATTAGGACAACTGGAAAAATTAAATTGAATATTAAAAAAAAAAAAAACCATCCGCTTGTAGGCAAAGGAAAAAACAAAACAGTAAAGAACAACTGCAGTAGAATATGGGAGAGTTCAAAGGCCCAGGGAAGAGTTTTTGGCTGCTTTCCCTCTGGGGCCATTTTATTCTGAAGGGTGTGGCTTAGAGACTTGACAGGTGTTTTGACAGTGTCATGTGAGGGGCAGGAACTGGAGTCTAGGGTCATCAAAGGGTGACTTGGGCCCTGGTGGGCTCTCAACAGTTTGGGTTAGGAATCCAACCGAAGTTCTAAGCCCTAAATAAAGGTAACTTGAAAAAGGCATGCCTTTTGGGAACTGCAGCTCAGTTGTAAATCATTTCAGTTTCTGAAATTAGAATGAAAGAACTCATATTGGTAGTTCCTCTAGCTGCATGTTAAAGTTGAATTTAAATCATCTCTGGTGGAAAATATTATCATTGTATACTTCAAATTATTTCTAAAAACAATTTTGTCATTACAGTGCTTGGAAAACAATAAAAAGTAACCAGGTAACTAAAGAAAACATTCAAAAAAACAGCAGGGAAAAAACCAGACAATATAAACAAACCCACTGTGGCTTCATATATTGGAGTTACTAGATAGAGATTTAAAAATAACTATTCTTGTTATGTTTGAGATGGAGCATTTTTTCCAGAAAGCAGGAAACTATTAAAAAAAAAGAACCAAATGGAAATTCTAGAACTTAAAATTATAAAGCCAAATTTATGGATCCAATGGACAGGGTACTGAACATATTAGACCTAGATGAAGAGAGAATTCACAAACTGGAAAGTAGATTAGAAGGAAATATTCAGAGAAAGGTACTAAGTGACCAAAAGATGAAAAATGCAGAAAGCAGATAAATGACATAGATGATATAATGAAGATCTAATATGTTTATAATTGAAGTCTTGAAATAAAGGACAAGGAAAACTGGAAAAAGCAATATTTGAATAGATAATGGTTGACAAATTTCCCAATTTGATTAAGACTTCAAGTTGCATATTGAAGAAGTGCCAGTTTAACAGCCTAAATAAAAAGAATCCATCTCTAGGCACAAAGAGAAAAAATCTTATAAACAGAGAATAAGAGAGTTGGGTCAAAGGAGAAATAATTAAGCTGATAGCTGACTTCTTAGCCAAATCAGATATGAAATTAGAAAATAAATAAGGAATCAAATCAGGATATAAGATTAGATTTAATTCCATGGAGCTGAAACCAATGGGGGTAGCTAAAGTAATAGATGAGGACAGAAGAAGTGGACTGTGGAAGATGATAGAAACCTCCAAGTGAAATCACTCAGTGGTACAAATGTTGGAGTTGTATATGTGTAAGTGACTACATTTGTGGACTCTTCCAGCATCTTCAACAGTAAAGCGTGTGTATATTGGTCACAGATTTCTGGAAATGGCTTTTTATCCTCGTCTTCATAGCTTTTTGTTATTCAAGATTGGGAGAGATGTTATACAGCATTATTCCTAATAATGCTGATGTTATATAGCATTATTCCCTTTCACAGGTTATATTGGCTTACATGGCTCTTTTAATACTTAATAATGGAGAAAGTAGCATGAATCCAGGCCTTGCCTTGCTTGATGCAAAAGAACATGACTAGGGAGCACTTGGCTGGATCAGTCTGTAGAGCATGCAACTCTTGATCTTGGGGTCATGAGTTCAAGCCCCACATTGGGCATAGAAAAAATAAAAAGAAAAAAAAAGAACTTGGCTCAGCACTGTCTGATATAAAGCTGGTCCAAAGCAGTCTAAATAGTGTGTGCTAACACTTTAACATATGACTATGAAAAAGTACTTTCTACTTAAGAAAGTAGAAAGGAATTTCATTCAAAAGATCTGAGTCAAAAATACTTACCATGAACAAATATTTTAAAAATATTGTGATTTATATACTACCACTGAAAAACATATCTTGGGTTCAATAATCCTTCAAGTCAAGAATTGGTCCTGTGCCAATATTTTTCTCTAAAAATGGAAATGTTCCCCTCTCCTCTTAATAAAACCAATGACTTGTAACTGTATTCTAAAGAAAGTTTTCTCAGCTGTCAAAGTGCTAAAGGTAGGCTCTCACTGTTTACAACAAGCATTGTAAGAACAAGTATGTTATATTTTCAAATGTATCCCAATATCATGCCTGCTTCAAATCTTTTAATAACTCTCAACTGCATCTAATCTCATCACATTGCCTATACAATCTACTTGATTTGGCCCTGTCTATCTGATCTTAAGATAAAGAAAGCAAGCTAAGGAAAAGATTTTGGCAGATGAAAGGTCATAATTAATGAAGGTATTTATGTTGAGACTTCAGGCAACAGTACTGCCAAAAGTTGTATCTGAAATTTGAAATGCCCGGAAATAAAGATAGACTCTGTGAGCATTTTCCAAATAGATCCAGTTCAGACAAGGACAAATGAATAATTCCTGAACCAGTTGCAGAAAAAAAGACCAAGAATTACTATGACTATGTGACAGTGACCCAGTCGTGAGGAAATATGTGACTTAGGTAATGAACAGATTCAGGACCCAGTGCCCTTCTTTGGGCTTTGTTTCCCAAGACCTGAGATGAAGACTTTCCTGTCTTTTGAAGAGCATACTGCTTTGCCTGGAAACACTTGGCAGAAATAAAGATGGGCTCATATGAGTGTCTTAATTCTGTCTTATAGTTAATTGATTAAGAAACAAAATGAACAATTACTGAAGCAGATGACCCATTTAATATAGCATCATGTGACCAATGTTTCCTTTCTGTAAATCTTTAATGCTAAAGGGATCAACATTAGAAACTGTTCTATGTTGATCATTAAACTAAGTGATAATCTTTATAATCCCTTGGAATATAAATCTGTGAGACATAGGGTGATGGGAAGCAGAGAGGAAAAGAAATTCAAGTACTCTTTGCAGGCTTTGGCTTTTTACCATCTGCTTGTTGATTCATTGGTCCCATTTCTTCCTCATCTGTTTATTTGCATACCAGCACCAGCTGCCCCCTCAAATTTGAATTGCCTGACTTAATCAGACAGGCCCCTGATTGAGAACTGAGTTACAAATTGGCAGATGAATACCAAATTGTTTTTAATAAGACACAGAGTTCTGGGTGCTTTGTGCCCATGCTATAACTGTTTGCTGGCAGCTACAATAACCAGCAGCGTTTCTTTCATCTTGAAGAGAAAGGCAAAAGGCATTCAAAGGAAGCCTTTGGATTTTGTACTCAGAATTTCCACTCATCTGCCTAATGTTCTTTTTTTTAATTAGGAGGATACACAAATGACTTAATTAATCAAGCCTGTCTTAGGGAATTATGCATTTATTAATGGTTTCTGCACTCAAGCACATTATTAAGGGATTTGTGCTAAGCACCTGACATAAAGCAGACTAATTTTGCTTGCTTTGCTTAATGTATTGAGAAACGGCATGTTGATCAGATTTCAAAACATTCAAGCTATGAACTAATGTCCTATTTAGAGGATTTAAAAATTCAGTGCATTGGCAATCCAGCCTTCTAATGCTTTTTTTTTACAAGGCACTCTACAACGGGGAAGGAAGAATAACTTGATGGGAGGAAAATGCATTAAGAAGTGAAATAGGGGCGCCTGGGTGGCTCAGTTGGTTAAGCGACTGCCTTCGGCTCAGGTCATGATCCTGGAGTCCCGGGATCGAGTCCCGCATCGGGCTCCCTGCTCAGCAGGGAGTCTGCTTCTCCCTCTGACCCTCCCCCCTCTCATGTGCTCTCTCTCTCTCTCTCACTCTCTCAAGTAAATGAATAAATAAAATCTTTAAAAAAAAAAAAAAAAGTGAAATAGAAGGGAAGAGTCGAGGGGGAAGCCCTTGAGGGCAGGGCCTTTGGGTATTGAATTTGTGGTTCCTTGCTTTGGTCTTTCCATAGTTTAGGATGGTCTTTCCATTCTCAGGTTTTGGTGATCCTACCTGAATAACTCTTGCAAAGCCTCCCCACTGGGTATATCAATGGCTGAAGCGACTAGATTACACCTACTGTATCATGTAGACCTTGTCAGAGGATTGAGTGTGAATCCATATTCGAATGGCTAATTGTATTCTGAGCTCCTTAGGTTACTGACCATTTTGATTATTTTTAATCATGACTGTGATTAAAAATAAATTATCTGGTGTGGTCAGTGTCATTATTAAAAAGACATTATATGTTGAACCAGGAATTCCTCCACGTAGACCATAAAAATTTAATGTTTCAGGGGCACGTGGCTCAGTCAGCTAAGCATTGTACTCTTGATTTTGGCTCAGGTCATGATCTCAGGGCCATGAGATTGAGCCCCCCCATTGGGCCCCATGCTGGCATGGGGCCTACTTAAGATTCTCTCTCTTCCTCTCCCTCTGCCCCTTCTCCTTGCACTCTCTCTCTCAAATAAATAAATCTTTTAAAGATTTAATGCATCAAAGTTCTCCTTCTCATGGCTTCAATAACAAAAAATAATATGAGAAACACATCACAGAATTCTCTCTACACATCTTTAGTGAAAAGGAATCTGGTTTGATCAAATGGAGAACAAGCTTCATGAATTCATGGCATTTTTCAAGTGTCTCATTTGCACCAACAGTGGCTAGATGATGTTATAGAAGAGAAGCGCTCCACAGGCTACAAATATTAAAGTCCTACAATTCAGTACAATCCTAGGAAAACAGAGAACACAGATGACCTGAATTCAGTGTACCATTGTAGTTCAAAGAAAGGTCTTTTGAGCCAAATGGCTGGCCTGTATTGGAATCTTGGCTCTGCTACTTAACCATTATAGCAACCATGCACAACTCATGTAGCTGCTCTAAACCTCACCTCTAAAATGGGAATAATAATAGTATTATTAGACTAGTGACTGAATAAGACAAGTAAGCATTCCAATTATATTAACATTATTATTATTAATCAGTCATCAGCCATATGCTATGGAATTCACCTTGAACTACCCCCTTTTTATTTTTTTTATTTCTTTTTCTTTTTTTTTTATTATGTTATGTTAGTCACCATACAGTACATCATTAATTTTTGACGTAATGTTCCATGATTCATTGTTTGCTTGTAACACCCAGTGCTCCATGCAATACGTGCCCTCCTTAATACCCATCACCGGGCTAACCCATTCCCCCACCCCCCTCCCCTCTAAAACGCTCCGTTTGTTTCTCAGAGACCGTAGTCTCTCATGGTTTGTCTCCCCCTCTGTTCTCCCCACCTTCATTTTTCCCTTCCTTCTCCTAATGTCCTCCATGCTATTCCTTATGTTCCACAAATAAGTGAAACCATATGATAATTGACTTTCTCTGCTTGACTTATTTCACTTAGCATAATCTCCTCCAGTCCCATCCATGTTGATGCAAAAGTTGGGTATTCGTCCTTTCTGATGGCTGAGTATTATTCCATTGCATATATAGGCTACATCTTCTTTATCCATTTGTCTGTTGAAGGGCATCTCAACTCTTTCCACAGTTTGGCTATTGTGGACATTGCTGCTATGAACATTGGGGTGCATATTGGCCCTTCTTTTCACTACATCTGTGTCTTTGGGTAAATAGAACAACCCCCTTTTTAAACAAAAGTGACAGCCACTACCACTGCTCTCTTGCTTTATCTTATTTTTCAAGGTAGCATGCCTCATTATGAAAAGACTTCTTGAAAGAATAATTTACCTTTACTGTTTTTAGTTTCCTCAATTCTCAGTGATTCCTTAAACAACTTAGTTTAGCTTCCTTAGATATCATTGCATCATTTAAGCTGCTCTCGGGAAGGTGGTTCATAGCTGATTTGGTGTTCAGGAGATACTTTTTAGAACTTGTTCTACTTGATTTCCAAATCTGTATTTCTGAATAGACCTCTTCCCTCACCTCTAGATTGGTATATCTGAGGGTCTAATATATGTGTCACCATGAGGGAGGCACTGCGGAGAAATGGAATAGACAATCTGGAGTGGAATCTGGGCTTCCGCATCTTAAGGTGAATTCAAGAATGATAGACAACACTGAAAATCTTTTCTAGGCTGCCTTAGTGTTTTAAGTTCCTATGATTAGTCATTAATTTGGGTTCTGGCAAGGATATACGCTCTTTGAAGGAAATCCATTTATGATATTATCAATCATTATTAGCACTCCAAAGAGCTAAGTTATGACCCCAAGATAATGGGACATAGAAAAGATACATTTTGGATAAATAAGGATAGAAGGGTATTGGAATGACTGGAGCATGTTTCTGGTAGTGGGATGTCAGTACAAAGTCAGGTCACAGGTACAATGAGAGAAGTACATTATTTCATATATTTTACCCTGCCATCTAATAATAATAAGAAAAATAGAAACCACCGCTTATTGAAATCTTTGTCAGTCACCTTAGCAAATGTATTATATGCACAACCTAATTTAATAATTACAACAGCTATGCAAAGTAAATAAAATTAACCCCCTTCAGAAGAAACTGAAGATTAAGTGATTAAACAATTGGCTGAAGTTCATGGAACAGATAAATAACGAGGCTTAGGTTTGATTCATTCATTTATTCATTTATTCAACAAATACTTTGTAATATTATATGACAGTTACTTTTCTGGCTTTGGGATATAACAGCAAGCAAAATGTATGCTGTCATGGGGCTTATATTCTGGTGGGTGAGATAAAAAAGAGTTTTTGTAGCACTTGGAAAAGATTGATTGTTCATAACATCAGATCAGTTTTAAACCAGTTTAATTTGCAAGCCAACCTATTACAGCTTCTTGCTTTTGAAAATCAGCCAGTTATAAACAGACTCACTCTATTAAACACACCCTGAGTGCCAACTAAGCACCAGTCTCACCTGAGCTCCCATGCTTTTATAGATGATGTCAGCTTTTTTTTTTTTTTAAAGATTTTACTTATTTATTTGAAGGAGAGAGAGAGCAGAGGGAGAGGGAGAAGCAGGCTCCCCGCTGAGCAGGGAGCCCGGTCGGTCGCTCAGTCCCAGGACCCTGAGATCATTACCCAAGCTGAAGGCAGACGCTTAACTGACTGAGCCACCCAGGCACTGGGTGTCAGCTTTTTAAAACATCTGATAATCTGCCAATCCCTGAACTCCACACTTCTCAAAAATCTGATCTAAAATCAGCATATGATTTGCTGAGGGAGATTGGGCCTGGCAGTGTAGCTATCTTGTTTTCAGGAAGGGAATTGCTGAATATGAAGGCAAATATATAGAAGGCAAATAGAAGGCAAATATATGAAGGCAAATATATAGAAGTTGAACTTAAAATACTGGTTTAGAACTGCATGAAAGCTATAATGAAAGATTTTTTTCTAAACATCAAGAATACAGACAAGTAAGTGTCTATTGCAGAATTCAGCATTTTTTTAGATACTTCTAAATATCATATTTTGAATAACAGATTTGTTTCAACTAGTTAATTCATTGTTAGCCTCTCAATCAAAGAGAAAATAGATAAAAGAAGCAAGAAGGGAAAGGCCAGGAGAAGATTTAAGTAATCAAATTGTACATAACTGAAATAAAGAAAAAAATAGAAAATACATTACATAAGTCCATGTTAGAAGTCTTTTCCTTAAGCGATGATTAGTCAAAAATATAAAATTATAAATAAATAAAATAGAGACAAATTAATAGATGAGTTTAAAATAGACTTAAGGAAATTTTCTTTTCTTTTTTTTTAACATTTTATTTATACTTTCAAGAGAGACAGAGTGAGAGAGAGAGCATGAGTGTGGGTGTGGGGGAGAGGAAGAAACAGGCTCCCTACTGAGCAGGGAGCCCAATGCAGGACTTGATCCCAGGATTCTGGGATCATAACCTGAGTCGAAGGCAGACACTTAACCGACTGAGCCACCCAGGCATCCCTAGACTTAAGGAAATTTTCAAATGGGTTCTGGGGTAGATTGTACAGCTAGAGTAAAAGAAGCCTTGTCCTTTCTTTTCATAAATGTGCTCAGGCTGAAGTAGTCAGAAAAAGGAAATTGGAAGTGGAAATTGCCAATTTAGAAGATCTTTAATATGTGGTAAACATTTTCAAAGAATATCAAAAAACAAACAAGCAAGAAATAAAAACAAAGTTTGAGATAAAACCACTAGTCCCTGAAAAAAAAAAAAAAGAACAAAAAATCTTCTATTGTCTAAGAATGAAGAGCTCATAAATAAGGACACCTATTAGATCCTGTAAGGAAAGTAGTCTTTGGAAGAGCCAATGTCCCATATTATTCAAGAAACAAAAAGTCAACTCTCCAAAATATGTCCAGTGATGCTACTTCAAGGGAAATATTAGTATCCAGCAATTCCCTGCCCATCTTCTGAACTCACAAGGAGTATGATCTAGAAATATAGATGACCAACACTCTAGTTTCTTATTTATTTGGTCCACTCTAGTTATCATTACTTTCACTACCATAGGCTATCAGTCCCCTTAGAGTATTGAAACCACTCAAGTAGTGGGGACTTATAACAATCCTAAGCCTTTCCCCTGACTAAACTTTTAAGTATTGCTTTGGGACCATTATCAGAAGAACACTCTTTTCTTCTTTGTAACTCTCCCTATGCACATGTACAGATTTACTTTGCAAATAGAATTGCCAGATAGATTGTACTGTAAAAGGATTTTGGTAAAAGTCCCAGACAGTTCTTCCCCACACAATTAAATTATAGGTGATCTGAATTTACAGGTAATACACATATTATGTGTGATTCAAGAGAGAGCTGAAGAATTAAATATGGTTCTAGAATCTCTATGGAAAAATGACTCGACATAGGCAAGGTAACTGGAGCACAACTCATATTTCAGATTGATTTTTTTTTTTTAAAGATTTTATTTATTCATTTGAGACACAGAGATACAGAGAGAGAGCATGAGCAGGGGGATAGGTAGAGGGAGAGGGAAAAGCAGGCTCCCTGCTGAGCCAGGAGCCCGATATGGGTCTCGATCCCAGGATCCTGGGATCATGACCTGAGCCAAAGGCAGATGCTTAACCATTCAGATTGATTCTTCAATATCCCCTTAGAACTGAAGCCAAGGAAGGATATAGGCCATTTGTGAGTAGCTTAATAGAGAAAGGACTAATTATTACTTGTATCAGTTCTTATCACCCTTAAAATGTGAAAAAGTGGAAAGAACAAATAGAATATTAAATCTGAAGTTATCTAAATTATCAGATACCCTTGAACTCCTGTGGCCTAAATCCTTAGCTCTTAGCCCTGTGCTATTCCCCTTCAAGAACTTATAGATTGTCTTCCTATGAACTACTCCCTGACAGGCTCATGGGACTAGGAGTAGTTCCATCTAGATTTTTTTTTATTATGGTAAAATTTATGTAAAATGATGTTTACATTTAGCCATTTTAAAGTGTATAATTCAAGAGGGTACTAAGGATTATAAGGAAATACAATGAACAATTTTATGTTAACAAATTAGGTAACCTGGATGAAATGGATATAATCATACAAAGGCATAAACTACTGAAACTGACTCAGGAGGAAAAATAAATGTGAATAAGCCTATAGCAAGTAGATTGAGACTCAGGGAAAGAGCATTGCATTTAGAAGGAACAGCAAAGCCCTAAGTGGGGAGAATACTCAGTGTGTTCAGAGAATGACAGGGAGGCTGCCATGGCTACACAGAGTGAATGAATGGAATCTTGTTGGGAGACACAGTCAGAAAGATAAGGAGGTGAAGTATAGGCTAGGTTAAATTTCTATAACATCTTTAACTTCATATCCTAATGGATTAACAAAACAACAGTTTATTTCATGCTATTGCCATTTTGGGTTTTCAATGACTCTGTTCTACATGGTTTCTTAAGGACCTAAACTGATAGACCACTGACATCTTGTAGTGGAACTATTTGGAACACATTTACTCCTTGATGGTTGCAGAAGAGAAGTAGATATTATATCACGGAACTTCTATATCTTGGCTCCACCTAATTTCAAGTAGTGTGAGGAATGTGGTGGAGCAGTAGACTTTTTGATGAGCAGGGAGCAGGATCTTTGAAGGCCATTGTAAAGATTGGCAGCCCCTGGATGATCTTAACTTAATGTGTTAGCAGGATCATTCTGGCTGCTGTGTTATATGGAGAATGACAGAAGGAACTTAAGAGTGGAAGCAGAGAGAGGTAAGTTGAGAGCCAATTGTGGTAACCTGGGCGTGAGATGATCTTAGAGACCAGCGTGATAATGGTGGAAGTAATCAGAATTGGTCAGATTCTGTGGGTATTTGGGTGTGGTCCTAATATATTCTGTTAATTAGCAGAATGTCATATGAGGAACTCATACTAGCATCATTAATCATATTATTAGAATCACTAATCTTTAGAATTTGAATGTAGGTCCTTTCAGTTCTAAAGCCCAGACTCTTTTTTTTTTTTTTAATTAACATATATTATTTGTTTCGGGGGTACAGATCTGTGATTCATCAGTCTTACACAATTCACAGTGCTCACCATAGTATATACGCTCCCTAATGTCCATCACCCAGCCACCCCATCCCTCCCACCCCCCCCTCCACTCCAGCAACCCTCAGTTTGTTTCCTGAGATTAACAGTCTCTTATGGTTTATCTCCCTCTCTGGTTTCGTCTTGTTTCATTTTTCCCTCCCTTCTGCTATGATCCTCTGTCTTGTTCCTCAAATTCCTCATACCACTCCATATGATGCTTATCTTTCTCTGATTGACTTATTTCACTTAGCATAATACCCTCTAGTTCCATCCACGTCGTTGCAAATGGCAAGATTTCTTTTTTT
>NW_022589740.1:20173583-20266643 GCF_004348235.1 Phoca vitulina | reverse complement strand
AGCGATGTTGAGCACTTTTTCATGTGTCTATTGGCCATTTGGATGTCTTCTTTGGAAAAATGTCTGTTCATGTCTTCTGCCCATTTCTTGATTGGATTCTTTGTTCTTTGGGTGTTGAGTTTGATAAGTTCTTTATAGATTTTGGATAGTAGCCCTTTATCTAATATGTCATTTGCAAATATCTTCTCCCATTCTGTCGGTTGTCTTTTGGTTTTGTTGACTGTTTCCTTTGCTGTGCAAAAGCTTTTTATCTTGAAGTCCCAATAGTTCATTTTTGCCCTTGCTTCCCTTGCCTTTGGAGATGTTTCTAGGAAGAAGTTGCAGCCAAGGTCGAAGAGGTTGCTGTCTGTGTTCTCCTCAAGGATTTTGATGGATTCCTGTCTCACATTTAGGTCTTTCATCCATTTTGAGTCTATTTTGTGTGTGTGGTATAAAGAAATGGTCCAGTTTCATTCTTCTGCATGTGGCTGTCCAATTTTCCCAACACCATTTGTTGAACAGACTGTCTTTTTTCCATTGGACATTCTTTCCTGCTTTGTCGAAGATTAGTTGACCATAGAGTTGACGGTCCATTTCTGGGCTCTCTGTTCTGTTCCATTGATCTATGTGTCTGTTTTTGTGCCAGTACCATACTGTCTTGAGGATTACATTGTATTAGAGCTTTGTATTAGAGCTTGAAGTCCGGAATTGTGATGCCACCAGCTTTGCTTTTCTTTTTCAACATTCCTCTGGCTATTCGGGGTCTTTTCTGGTTCCATACAAATTTTAGGATGATTTGTTCCATTTCTTTGAAAAAAGTGGATGGTATTTTGATGGGGATTGCATTGAATATGTAGATTGCTCTAGGTAGCACAGACATTTTCACAATATTTTTTCTTCCAATCCATGAGCATGGAATGTTTTTCCATTTCTTTGTGTCTTCCTCAATTTCTTTAATGTGTAGTCTATAGTTTTCTGAGTACAGATTCTTTGCCTCTTTGGTTAGGTTTATTCCTAGGTATCTTATGTTTTGGGGTGCAATTGTAAATGGGATCGACTCCTTAATTTCTCTTTCTCCTGTCTTGTTGTTGCTGTATAGGAATGCCACAGATTTCTGTGCATTGATTTTATATCCTGCCACTTTACTGAATTCCTGTATGAGTTCTAGCAGTTTTGGGTGGCGTCTTTTGGGTTTTCCCCGTAAAGTATCATATCATCTGCAAAGAGTGAGAGTTTGACTTCTTTGCCAATTCGGATACCTTTGATTTCTTTTTGTTGTCTGATTGCTGTGGCTAGGACTTCTAAATACTATGTTGAATAGCAGTGGTGATAGTGGACATCCCTGCTGTGTTCCTGACCTTAGGGGAAAAGCTCTCAGTTTTTCCCCATTGAGTATGATATTCACTGTGGGTTTTTCATAGATGGCTTTTATGATATTGAGGTATGTACCCTCTATGCCTATACTCTGAAGAGTTTTGATCAAGAAAGGATGCTGTACCTTGTCAAATGCTTTTTCTGCATCTATTGAGAGGATCATATGGCTCTTTTTCTATCTTTTATTAATGTATTGTATCACACTGATTGGTTTGCAGATGTTGAACCAACTTTGCAGCCCAGGAATAAATCCCACTTGGTCGTGGTGAATAATCCTTTTAATGTACTGTTGGATCCTATTGGCTAGTATTTTGGTGAGAATTTTTGCATCCATGTTCATTAGGGATATTAGTCTGTAGTTCTCCTTTTTGATGGGGTCTTTGGTTTTGGGATCAAGATATTGCTGGCCTCGTAAAATGAGTCTGGAAGTTTTCCTTCCATTTCTATTTTTTGGAATAGTTTCAGAAGAATAGGTATTAATTCTTCTTTAAATGTTTGGTAGAATTTCCCTGGGAAGCCATCTGGCCCTGGGCTCTTGTTTGTTGGGAGATTTTTGATTACTGCTTCAGTTTCCTTAGTGGTTATGGGTCTGTTCAGGCTTTCTGTTTCTTCCTGGTTCAGTTTTCGTAGTTTATACGTCTCTAGGAATGCATCCATTTCTTCCAGATTATCTAATTTGCTGGCATAGAGTTGCTCATAATATGTTCTAATAATTGTTTGTATTTCTCTGGTGTTGGTTGTGATTTCTCCTCTTTCATTCATGATTTTATTTATTTGGGTCCTTTCTCTTTTCTTTTTGATAAGTCTGGCTGGGGGTTTATCAATCTTGTCAATTCTTTCGAAGAACCAGCTCCTAGTTTCGTTGATCTGTTCTACTGTTCTTTTGGTTTCTAGTTCATTGATTTCTGCTCTGATCTTTATTATTTCTCTTCTCCTGCTGGGTTTAGGCTTTATTTGCTGTTCTTTCTCCAGCTCCTTTAGGTGTAGGGTTAGGTTGTGTTTGAGAAAGGTTTCTTAAGAAAGGTTTGTATTGCTATATACTTTCCTCTTAGGACCGCCTTTGCTGCATCCCAAAGATTTTGAACAGTTGTGTTTTCATTTTCATTTGTTTCCATGAGTTTTTTTAATTCTTTTTAAATTTCCTGGTTGACCCATTCATTCTTTAGTAGGATGCTCTTTAGCCTCCATGTATTTGAGTTCTTTCCAACTTTCCTCTTGTGATTGAGTTCTAGCTTCAAAGCATTGTGGTCTGAAATTATGTAGGGAATGATCCCAATCTTTTGGTACCAGTTAAGACCTGATTTGTGACCCAGGATGTGATCTATTCTGGCGAATGTTGCATGTGCACTAGAGAAGAATGTGTATTCTGTTGTAAAGCCCAGACTCTTAACCACCTTTATAACTGTACAAAAAACTAAGGAAGGAAAATTCTTCTAAATCTTGCACTTGATAAAAGTATAATTTATATTATTCTATAATTAACCTGAATGCATCCTACTTCATCTAAAATAATAATATCACAGTATCAGCCAACCAACAATTAGCTCTGTTTTGTGGTAAGTTTTTGTTTAGCAGTGATGGCTCATATATGACAGTCTGTATATTTTATTTTTTAATCTTAAGGTTAAGAAATTGAGCAAAGCATGTTTATCCTATTTCTTCTGAAGGTAAAAAGTAATTTCTGAGGCACTAAATACAAATGATTGGCCAATCACTTATAGAAGAGGAACCTCCCCTATCAGATTCTATAATCACATCTGGTTTTGGAAAGAAAAAAAAAAAAATCTCTGTTTAAAGAAACATTTTCCTGTTAATATCTAAGGTTCAAAACTCCTTAGATATGAAATGAAGTCCTGAATGGGGTTTGGCTAGAATTATTTAAATAATTATTTGCTTTTAAATCAAAAGTGTAAGGATTTGAAAGTAATTTCAAGGGATGGCTGTCAGTGGCTGTCAAACACTTTATGGACATGGAACTTAAATTTTCATAGCATTTCATTTCATAGAATTATTATGTCAAGACCAACCAAAAATAGGGTGATAATTCCTCTAGTTTGTATCATTAGAAATCTTTTCTAAGACATATGCTCATAAGATGATTAAAATTTTGAATCATGACACAAAATAGATGATTCATAAATTACACATGTATCTGCATTGTTACAAAATTGTTTTGGACTTTCTGTGTACATAATGTATTCTCAGTGTCCATAACCTACATTTCATTTTCAAAAGAAGCCAAAGTTTCAAAAAGAAGCCATGCATACCTTATCTTCATAGAGAGTTCATATGCATCCATTTATGTCTGCAATGAAGAAGGTGATAACAAATGAAAAAAAAAAACAGATAAAGAAAACTACAACTTTCTTATTTCCTTCTGGTCCCATGTAGTTACCCAGGTAAAGGGCTTTGTATAGCAGCAAGAATTGAATTCAATAGGCCTGTGTACTGTGAAATTTAGGATTAGAAATGAATTTAGGAAGACATCTGCTTTCAAGAGAATCTCATCCCTTCACTGTCCTAAACTTATGGCTTTTTCTGGCTGCCGTGTTCACCCTGTTTTTCCCCAGAGGACATTATTACTCTTCCTTCATGCCTGAAAAAGGAGAGTGGGTCACCGATTTTTGATGTAAGTATTCCTGACTGTTTTGAGAATCAGCTGAAGTCTGTGGTCACTTTCCCTAACAAAAGTATATGTAATTAAAGATATAATTGTTTATAAATGATATTGTGGCTCACATCTGTGGATCTCAAATTTCAACTTCAGGTAGATCACATTTATTCTTGGTCTTTGCAGATACTGTATCATTATTTGTATTATTTAGAAGACACAAGTGGATCTAAATGGAATTATTTCAAGCAAAAGTACAAAAAACTTGAATTTCATGATATATATGTATGTAATTTCATTATACATAAAATTTCACTATACATAAAGTCTTATTCTATATTAAGTGCACTGGAGGTTTCATGAGCTCATTGAATTGTAGCTGGAGGGTCCTTGAGCAGGTGAGGTGGAAGTATGGATTATGGTGGACATAGTGTAGTTGTTTGACATGGATGTTTTAAAGGTGGTGATGAAAAGGTCTAGGGTTTGTTCATGAGATGGGTATCTGAAGAGGAATGGAGGATAATATTATTTTAGGTTAGAAAATCAAGACACTGAGTCAGGGTATTACTTCATTCATCCATATGGATGTTGAAGTGACTGAGAAGTGCTAACAGGTGTAGCGGTTGAGAGCCAGGGGAATGACAAGATGTTGGTTGATGGCAGCTACAAGATGAGGTAGTGGGTGGTAGAACCAGATGGTACAGACTTTAAAGATCTGTTTTTTGTTTTGTTTTGTTTAGTTTTTATTTTTGTTTATTTGTTTCTGATGGAGGAAAAAGAAATAGTTTGGAAGTGGCAATGGGGAAGAAGAACAACTACTAAATTTCTTGTGGCCAAGGTATATGGGTTATGAAAGTAAAATATTTCTACTCAAGAGCAATATTCTTAGGGAACAGCCAGGTTTCAGTTAACAAAACAACAATAACTCACCTTTATTGAGTAGTTAAGATGTGTCAAGCTTTGTTCTCAATGTTTTATAAGAAGATTAAAGGCATGCTCAGTAGGATTTAAAATGGAAGGGATTTGTAGATCTCACATTAGGACTCAGTGAAAGGGTTTGTGAAGGAGGAAAGGATGATTGGATCATGTTGCTTAGTATATGCCTATGGGGATAAAAGCCCTTATGACTTGTACTTGTTACTCAAAGTGGGGTTCATGGAACTGCAGAGTCAACATTACCTAGGAGAGTATTAGAAGTGTAGAATTTTATGTCTCTTCTTAGACTGACTGAACCAAAGCTGCATTCATAAAATGTATCCCCCAGTGATGGATATGCACATTAAAGTGTGGGAGGCATTGCTTTAAAGGACTAATTGGTCTTTCAATTAAGAGGAATAACCTAATAAGAATTAGGAATTTAGAGGATGAGATTTTAGGGAGACTATGAGAATACATGTCCACTTTTAAGAGACTTGTAAGTAAATCTTTGTGCATATGATGTTAGTATGTGCTGGGTACAAACAAAGGCATAACAGAAGCATATTACAGTCAGTTGACTTGAACATAGGCTGCCACTCCAAGGAAACCACTGATTCATAGGTAGTTGGCATTTACGTGGACATCTCCCCCAGCTACAACAATACTGCTCATTTGCTTTGTGGTTTGAGTGAGTGCGTGAGCTGGACTTGAGTAGAAATTTCCAAGATAAAAGAAAACTGCCTATATGAAACTCTGACAATAAATAAAGGCTTGAAAATATTATGATAAACATTATCTTGTTTCTTTTCTCTACTTATTTCATCATTTAGACTTATTTTAGGAAGAGCCTCTCTGAGCCCAGAGAACAGAATAGGGATTTGTCTTAGATTAACTTTTGTTTTTAGGGTATCTAACATAGTATTTAGCCATTATGGATACTTGATGGATATTTGCTTATAAGAACAGAAAAAAAGAAATTGTGGAACGCTTTCTATCTGTGCCAAAAGCATACCTCAAAATCTTTATATATAATCTGATAGTGTAGCTAATAAAAATGAAATAATTCTGATTTCTTTGCAAGGAGTTACATCGTGATGAGATATTACAGTTAGGTTCTTAAGATGAAGATAACAGACAAACCCACTACTGTATTAGGAAGTCCTTTTAGACCTTAGGAAATGCCAAATTGACTTTTAATTACTTGGACAATTACTGAAAATCATATAATCTTTGATTATTTTGGAATATGAATGATACTCTCCGGTTTTCTAGGAGTAAGATGATTTAAGATTTGGAAGGTGGCACATTTAATCAGAGGCTAATCCATTTTATATAAAATTGAGTAAGAATGTAGAAAAATGGAAATTTCTCAGTTACTTACAGCTACTAGAATTTAAATTATTTGAAAATAAATACATGTGACTCAATGACACAAGTGTACTCCTCCTTTTCAAGAAAGAAACATTTGTCAAATTAAAAATCCTAGTGATTACGAGACAATGAAAGATAGTGAGTTTAATCCAAGAAAAGGAAGTGCTAAAATTTATTAAATACAGTTTCAGTGGCCCCAATTAATTGCTTCCCTCTATCATGCTGTTTGTCCTGTATTTTTGTGGTCCCTCGTACTCTGACTCTGCGCTTGACTAAATGACTTGGTCAGTGGATGCTATGCCACACAACACATAGAAATGTGCATGACTGGCCTTGCTTTCTCTCCATCTTCTGCCTTCATCATGAGAAAGTGCCTGGGTTAGCCTGATGGATAATGACATGGAATAGAGTTGAGTCAGCCCAATTGTCCCAGTGGAGGCTCAGACCTGTGAGAGAGCCCAGCCAAGTTTAGCAATGCTGCCTAGTCAACCCAAAGCTGCCAACTGACCATAGGTGAGCTCTGCCATGCACAGCTCAGATGAGCAGAATACCTACCCAATTAAAAGAATAATGAGCAAAAATAAATACTTATTTTTATATGCACCTGACATTTTGTGGTTGTTTGTTATGCAGTACTATCATGGCAATAGACAGCTGATATAAAGAAAGGGTTAGCATCCTACAGTTTACTTGCAAGATATTACCCTCATGTTTTGGTTTGTGTTCAGAAATTACACACACACACACACACACGCAAATGGAAGCACATGGATTCAGGCTGAGTAAAATTCCATTAGAATATTTTTAAATGTGTGAAAATAAAGAATAATAGAAAACATGATATAAGTGGGAAAGTGGTTTCAATGCATGCATAAAAGAGATGCCTATTTTTAATGAGACTTTGGGCTTCAACATTTGCTTACATTTGTGCTGATATATACTTCCTGTATGGGGAACTCTCCCAATAGTGTTATTTCTATCATACATGATATATATGTATGCTAACAGAGTCCCGCTTATAATGAGTACAGTGTGTTCAAGCTATAGTAAGATCATTTGGTAATTATTGTTATTGATGTTATAAAATTTTACCTTAATGCTGATACGATGAAAACAATAATAGCTAACACATATAGCATTTATTATATGCCAGGTACTAGTCTAAGTTTTTTATACATATTAAATCATGTCATCTTCATAGAAATCCATTGTGGTAGCTATAGTGACTTTCACCATTGATAGATGAGGAATCTGAGGCACAGAGTGGTTGAGTGACTTGCTCAAATTCACATAGGATAATAATTGGTAGAGCTGGGATTTGAATCCAAGTAGTCTGACTGTAGATCCCACACTTGAACATGCTGCCTTTCAAATTTGTATTAGGGATATCTTTTCATTTACTAAAAGGAACACCCAAGTGAGGAGAGAGCACAAGTGAGAAAGAGCAGTATCTATTATATTTGCTCAATATAAGACCGTTCTTTTTTTCCTTCTAAGTAATTTAACTTAGAAAATGAAATAATTTTACATGCCTTTGGTAAGAGGTCACTGATCAGGTTTCTTCAGGGTAATAACTCTTTCTTCTGTTTTTCTCATTGTTGTAGTTAGATGTGCTAATTTATATGGTTCATTGGTAATGTGTGATATAGCAGATTGGGTAGGAATAATAGGCAGGAATACAAGAGGAATAATGAAAAGGCATAAAGTAGTTAGGATTAAAACCTTAAATCTATGATGAGACTATGTTAGGGACCTCATTCTTTAACCCAGTAGTTCTCTATTTTTAGTACACATATGACTCATCCTGCAGAAATCTGGATTTCACCTTCAGAGAGAGTCTAGTTCAACATGTTGAGATAGGTGAAGAAATCTGCATTCACAAAGCACATCAAGGCAGTTCTTATGCACATAGTCTCTGGAGCAGCACTGTCCAATAAAACTCTCTGTGGTGATGGAAATGGAATGTCTATATCTGTGCCATCTACATTTAACACTGTTCAGTTGAGGAACCAAAGTTTTAATTTTACTAAATTTAATCTTAATTTTAAGTAATTTGAATTTCAATTGTAATAACCACATGTGGCTAGTAGCTTTTGTATTGGACAGCTTTAGAGTAGGGGTCAGCAAATAATGCCCATTTATTTACATATTGTTTATGGTTAGTTTCACTGTACAAGAGCCAAGTTGAATAGTTGTAACAGATACCATATGGCTTGCAAGGCCAAAAATATTTACTATCTTTTCCTTTACAGAAAGCGTTTTCCATTTCCTGGTTTGGAGAGAAAGGAAACAATGCTCTGTAATCTGGGTTTTCTTTTGAAGGTAATGAGGAACCAAAGAGATTTTTTTTTTATAGGAGGTTGTGAATGGGTTGAATAATTTTATCTATTTTGCAAGGTGCTATCATGGGCAGTTTTGGTATATTTTACTAGAATCACAATAATCAAGACTTCAAATAACTGGTATTTCAGACATTGCTTTTTTTTCATATCTTGATATTCTTGGGCATATGTATAAGATTTTTTTAAAAAAGATTTTACTTTTAAGTAATCTCTACACCCACTGTGGGGCTCAAACCTACAAATCTGAGATCAAGAGTCACACACTCCAGCAACTGAGGCAGCCACATGCCCCCATATATATAAGATTTTGAAAATTGTCTTAAGGGCTTTGCTAATTCTATCATCTCCATAATTTTGGATCTATTTATATTGGTTGACTTTTCTCCTGGATAGAGATTGGATTTTCCTCCTTTTTTGTAAGCCTAGTTATTTTTCATTTGGTGTTGACATTGTGACTTACTTTTTTGAGTGCTTGATTTTGTTAGATTCCTTTAAAGAGTGTTGGACTTTGTTTTGGCATTTAACTTGGAATTAATTCTATCTTTTTGAGGCTTACTGTTAAGCTTTATAACGTTAGTTCTGGTAGTCTTTGTTCAAGGACCATTTTAGCCCCACTAGTAAGGTAAGACACTTCTGAAGACTCTACCTTAGACCCTATGTATTATGAAGTCTCTCTACTCTGGCAGGTGAGATGCCAACTATTCTCCACCCTGTTTTGGCTCTGGGAATTGTTTGGCCTATTAATTTCCAGTTCTTTTTTTTTTTTTTTCTGAGGTCTCGTAAGTTTTCATCAACACATGCATGGATCAGTACTCAGGCAGACACTAGAAAGGAACTCTCTTCAGGTCTCCAGAGCTCTTTGAGTAGTTTCTTCTCCTCCAGCACTGTGTCCTGCAAATTCTAGCTGCTTCAATTTTTTTGAACTCTGATCTCTGTTTCCTTAACTCAGGAAGACCTACCTGCTGGGCTCTGAGTTCCCCCATCTCTGCTCTGCAGACTAAGAAATGCCTCCAGACAGAAAGCTGGGGCAATCATGGTGTTTGTTTAATTTGTTTCCCTTCACTCAGGAATCAATTTCCTGTGCTGCAGATGTGTTGTTAATGTCTGAAAACAGTTATTTCAAATGTTTTGTGTGTCTCTAAATGTTTATAGTGGGACAGCAGTTCCCATAAGTTAATTCTTCATGGGTAGAAATTAAAGTAAAATAATTAATATTTAAATGGCTTAAAATATCTTTAATAACAAAATAAAATTAGTTTAAAACAGGAGCATGTATTTTTAAGTGTTTAATTATTTAGTTAGAACATTAATATAAAGTTTAAATTATAAATTAAAAAAATTTATAAACCTTTTAACCAAGTCAATAAGAAATTTTACATGTACAATTTGTTCCTCATTTTCCTTTTCATATTTATTCATGATCTGGAGGAGGAATACATTCTCTATTAATTCAAACTGTTCCTCAGCTTGAATGATTTGTCAAGGGAAAAAAATTCTTTCTATGGTTGTAGAAGGAACTATTCTTGTAAAACTAGCTGGTTCTCTGGCTGTTTTATAACAGTTCTTGAGTCTCTGGTGAATGTAGATGTTTTAGTAATTTCTTTTTATCAGTGAATCTCTTTAAAATCTCATCAGCAAATCTATATTTTCCTGAGTGACTCACCTTTAACCTTCAAATCGATTCTAGTTATCATAATAGATGAATTATTATTGGAGTTTTATGTCTTAGTTAGTCTGCCATCGTAGTTCAAGTTTGACCCTAGAAGCAAGTGTGAGAACTTTGGCAAGGCAGTGAAGTATAGCACGTACTTCTCTTGCCTATTTGTCAAAAATTTCTAGAATATCTTCTCATATACCTTTTTATATCATTAGCAGTTAGAAGCATAATTCCATAGTAATACTGTGACCTTTAATGTATCTTAAAAACCCCTTTAATGTAACATTCAGTGTTTTAATGAAGTGTTTTAAGCATAATTAACATGTTCTCTAGATGGAAAAAGATGTTTAGTCATTGTTTCAGCCACCCTGATTTATTTTCTCCTTGGCATTTTGAAGGAGAAAAAAAAATGATGAGATACATAATAAAAACAAATTTCTGTTTTGTTGATTGATGGAGGCTTGTCAGTTTAAGGCCTATCTCTTAGCCAACTGAAAAGGATGGAACCTTCTGTGAAAGGGATACTGCAGCTGAAATAGATCAATGAATTGGAGACTAACGGTTCAATCAAGATGCTGAAGTCTGAGATTGGACACCAGTGTGAGGTTATAAATCTTATAGCTGCTATATTATTGCAGCAATGTTCCTATTGAGGAACATTGAAAGAAGTGGGAAAATAAGATACAGTACAGGTAGACAACAGATCATGGAATGGTCATGAAGAGTTTAAGAACCAGAGGAATGACAGAAACCCACTTCAATCTAATTTAATTCACTGAAAGGCTCAGCTGACCTGAAATGACTATTGAGACAATGTATTTAATTTGAGACAATGTATTTCACAGGGTAGACATCTGTAGAATACTCTGTTGGATGTCACTTATGAAACTAATGTTTATAATATAATAGCATTATATACTATCACTTTTTCAATTTTTGTTTTTTTAAGTAGGCTCAGTGCCGGGCATGGAGCCCAATGTGCACCTTGAACTCATAAACCTGAGATTAAGACCTGAGCTGAAATCAAGGGTTGGATGCTTAATTGAGCCACCCAGGCACCCCCCACTTTTACAGGTTTATATCTATCTATCACCTATCTCTGTCTTTATGGCTCTCCATCTAGTGGGAAAGAAGATATCAGGGGGAAATTTTTATTTACTTTATTCAACATTCCTCTTGTTCTTCTCATAGTGCTTTGTATTCCTCAGAAGTGCTGTGGGAACATTATTTAAGCATATCCTGATATGTGAAGCCTCTAAAGGAAGAATTTACTTTTGTAGCTTAAAGCATGCACATATATGAATATATGTGATTGAAGGTATGAAATTGCTCATATTCAACCAGTTTTGACCTACAGAAATAGCAATTTCATATGATTCAAGCTGGTATTAAGCTCACATATGAAAATGTTAAAAACAAAAATGTTTGGCATTTGCCAAAACGGTAAATACACTTGAGTCTGAGTTGGTGCTATTTCTAGATAAAGAGCCAATAGCTTAGCTCCTGTATCTTGCTTTATGCTTTGGACTAAATTGAAGGGCTAAACAACCTCAAACAAATCATCCCTCCCCCAAATACAGAAGTTTCACAAACTACTTCCAAACCACCTTGGATTTTCTGTGTGGATCGTCCCAACTTGATTTCTAAAGAACTCCCATGTTCTCTTTCATTTTCTAGCTTAAGAGTCAGATTAACAAAAGAGTCAAAGATTCCCATTACTCCCTGCCATTTTTCTATTTCATTGTTTTTTGGATAAATAGACCTGTGAAGAAAAATAAATATCTTAAAATTTTCCATTGTAATTGTTGATTTTTAAATTTCTTTTAATTTTTTCTTTATTCTGTCAATGTTAACTTCGTATATTTTGAAATTATGCTTTTTTAAAAAAAAAGATTTCATTTATTTATTTGAGAGAGAGCAAGCACAAGCAGGGGGAGTTGCAGAGGGAGAGGGAGAAGCAGGCTCCCTGCTGAGCATGGAGCTCCACACAGGGCTTGATCCCAAGACCTTGGGTTCATGATCTGAGCAGAAGGCAGATACTTAACCGACTGAGCCACCCCGGCACCCCTGAAATTATGTTATTAAGTGCACATGTTTAGTATTTCTATACTTCACTGTTGAATTAATCCTAAATCATTATTATTTTTTCATTTTTGGTAATACTACTTGCCTTAAAGTCTACTTAGTCTAATGGTACTATAGGTATACCAGCTTTTTTTTTTTTTTAAGATTTTATTCATTTGACAGAGAAAACGAGAGAGGGAACACAAGCAGGGGGAGTGGGAGAAGGAGAAGCAGGCTTCCCGTGGAGCAGGGAGCCTGATGCGGGGCTCGATCCCAGGACCCTGAGATCATGACCTGAGCCAAAGGCAGATGCTTAACGACTGAGCCACCTGGGTGTCCTGCATACCAGCTTTCTTATTGCAGTGTTTACAAAGCACATCCTTTTCTTTACTTTTACTTTCACCTATCTTGGTCCTTTTTTTTATAAAGCAAATAGAATATATTTACGTTTGTTTTTAAAAATCTAGTTGAACAATCACTGTCTTTTAATTGGAGTATTTGGTATATTTACATTTAAGGTAGTAATGTGGTTCATTTTACATCTACTGTCTTGCTCCTAATTTTTTATTTGAAGCGTCAGTCCTTTTTCCCTTTCATCTTGCTTTCTGATCTTCAGAGAGTTTAAAGAGGGTGTTGTATGATCATAGTTGTGTACCAGAAAGATCACATAGCAGTTTTGGAGGGAGCTGTTATTTGGATAATGGGACAAGTCAGCAGGCTATGGGTAGTGAAATGATGGTGGCCCAAGTGAAGGCACTGATTATAGGAATGAGAGGAGGGACCATGTTTGAGACATATTTTATAGGGAGATTCTATAAGACTTGGGTGTTGACTGGAGATAGGGACTGAAAGAGAAGTCTAGAATAATTTGTTTTCTTCTTGCCTTCCTTTGTTCATCTCTGGTGGTCTCAACATGTTGGTCTCAGTAAGTTGGGGGCTTTTCTACTTTTCAATTGGATCTTACCCAGTTGGGTGTGGAAACTCCACCTAGTAGTTGATATCTACTCTACTCCCATGACCTAACTGTAGAATCCTGGCAGTGATGCCTTTTTCCTCATAGATCCACCATCATTACAGGACTGTTTCTGAGCTATCTCACTGCTTTTCTCCATAAGCGTAAAGGGCCGTGCTGAGGAGACGGATTCCACCAATGTCTTTGACAGTCAAATTGACTTTCTTAAGGAGCTTTCTCCCCCAAGATTTTATTCATCAAGGTATCAAAGTATTTCATCAGAGGTAATTAAATGCAGCAACTCCAAATTGCCTCAAGCAGGAGACACTGGAATGCACTATACAGGTTTGTGTGTTCCCAGCGTTAAGTATCCCAAGAGGAGAAAAGAAAGCCTAATCTGTCAGCAGTAGCCATACAATTCTTGGTCCCAGAGACTCATATTAATACAGTGACTGCCTTTGGCCCAGATGTCTGATTTTGTAAGAAGCCTTGGGGGGATTTTTAAATATATTTGTTCTCATGAAAATGTTAGCAATTGGTTAAGTAAGGCTGGAGCCAGAAAAATTCATTTTCAGTTTATTTGGAGATTTTATTTTAAAGTCTCTCAGTTTCTTAGAGCTATCTGCCTCAGTATTTATTTAGGCTAATAATATAATTTCTAATTTTTATTTAAAGGGATATCTCTGGAGTTTTGCCCTATGAAGATACTTGGATCATTTTGGAATGCGGACTAAATGTTGCTGCCAAGAGGCTACTGTTTTGGTTTATATGCATATGATTTCAAAGGAATTGATAAGTCCCCCCAAAAAATAAGTGGTGGAATGAGCCCATCTTCATACATGGGAATTTTGTCTTCAGAACAGCAATGGTGTTGCTGTGATTCAGTGAAATAAATATCAAATGTGTTCCTCCCAAACTTGAGGGGGTGTAGCTTGTTCACCTCTCTGTTTTGGTATAATATAGATAAAATATCTGCTATTTCAGAGTAAGAAAGAAAATAGGGGCTCAAGTTATATGAGTAAGTTGCCCTAGTCCAGACACCTTGGTTGCAAGGAACAGAAATTTGCTACCTAAATTTGTCCAAGTAAAATAGGGGCTTATTTAGAAGGCTAAAGGAAACTCTCTTACATCAAAGAGCAGGACCCATACCTGGTTGGGACTCACTGGCCTGGAGCTGCATTCATGGAGACTCTGGAGCCCAGTTGCTGCAGGTCATGAGATTTCATGCTGATGTTTGGCTCTTAATATGACTTTGCATTCCCTCTGTATTTGTGTCCTTTTTGTTTCTCAGGCCTGATGAAATCACATATGGGGTTGGAAGTAAGCAGGAGAAAAAAAGCTGTGGCTGGTGACTGGGGGAGGGCTGAATACAGAACAGTCAAAGAAAGAGGTTGAGATTGGTTCTAACTGAGGCATATTGCTTTTAAATAAAAGAATTTTTATAATAATGCTAACATCTACCTGAATGAGCCATAATGCTAAACGTTCTACCCATTTTTTCTTATTTAATTCTGAAACAGTTATTTAAAGTTGAAAAGTCTATACCTATTTAAAAGATGAAGAAACTGGAACTCAGAGAAAGAAGGCAAATGATTGACCTGAAGTCACATTGCAATAAATGCTGGAACCAAGATTCAAATTCATGTCTGTCTGACTTTAAAGACTAAGCTTCTTAACCCCTATGCAATATGGTGAATTTGTCTTAATTAAAATTTACTCTTTGGAGGGAATTTTGCCTGTTTTACCCAAAGAGAGGAAGGAAGAGTAATATAAGAGTCTCCAATTACAGTATTTTGGAATCTGACCTGACAGTGTTGGGATAGTCAGGATAACAGAGTAAGTTGTACTACCGCTATAACAAGCAACTCTAAAACCTCAGTGGCATAAGAAATTAAGTGCCTATTTTTTATCACTCTTTGTGGGCCCTAAGCAAATATTCCTGGTTGTGACTGTCTAAGGTAGCTATCCTGCATTAGGTGACTCAAGAATCCAGGCTTCTTTCGTTTTGTACCTCTACCATTTTCGACACATTTTCTTCGAAGTCACTGGAGAAAGGGGAAAAGTGAGTGGTCTTAACTGCTTTGTCCTGGAAATGTCATTGTTGCTTTTATTCACAGTCTCTTGGTAAGAACTAGGCACACAGCACTACCTAGAAAAGATATGGTGAATATCTGATCAGTTTCTGCCACATCAATGTGTAACTTAGAAGTATAGTTTTAAACTTCTAAGTGTACAATGGTTTTCTAATCATATTTTTGTTATTCTAATGTAATTGGATTGTATGAATAAAATGTAATCTGTAAAAGTAATAATCCTTTGAAGTTTATCAACATTACTTTATGACCCTGTATTCATTTTTCATAAATATTCCACTTACGCTTCAGCAGTAGGTGTATTTCACCATTTGGGGCACTAGTGTTCCAAATATGTCCATTCGTTCAAGCTTATTCATTGTTGGTAAAATTATCTGAATTCTTTATTTATTTATTTGCATGTTTGAGAGAATTGGGTAAAAATCTCCTATCATAGTAGAATATTTGTTTATTTCTCTTTGTAGTTCTGCTATCTTTTTTTTTATATTTTCTGGCATTCTGTAAAATATTTCACAGTTGTATTACATAGTGGCATATATGTATAATGGAATATGATTCAGTCTTAAAAATGAAAGAAATCCTGCCATATATACCAGCATGGATGAACCAGGAGGGCATTATGCTATGTAAAATATCAGTCATCAAAGGACAATAGTGAATGACTCCACTTATATGAGATATCTAAAATAATTAAATTCATCAAAGTAGAAAGTGGAATGGTGGTTACCAGGGGCTGGGGCGGGGGGAGGGAAATGAAGAGTTGTTTGCTATTCAATGGGTATAAAGTTGTCCTTACGCAAGATGAGTAAGTTCTAGAGATCTGCTTTACAACATTGTGCCTATAGTTAGCAATACTATATTGTGCACTTAAAGTCAGTAGATCTCATATGAAGTGTTCTTAACACAAAGAAAGAAAGAAGGAGAAAGATTGAAAGAAAGGACGGGAGGGAAGGAAATGCTAAAAAAGTATTACATAAGTCATAAGTGGGTGATCAAAATTAAACGATTAAGACATAAATATTAAATTTAGATATCTAATTTAAAAAATACAATGATTTGAAGATGTTGGAAGTCAATTTGTCTTTCACATACTAGTCCTGTGGTAAGTGGAACAGTTGGAAAAGTGGATCCATACAGTCACTAAATAGAGACTAGATAGTCACAAAATAGGGACCTAGGTTTCTTTTCATTCGTTTGTCCATTACCCATGTGGTGTTGTCTATCAGTAGGGACAAAACAGGGGTAATGGGTGTGTCCATGCTCAGTTCCTTGAAAGGGGAAAAGAAAAAATTGTTACTTCTTAACTCAAACCATAATACTGTTATTGTGTCAAGTAGTCAGCACTTGATTGGAATTTATCCATATATTTGGTTCTTTCTATCTTATTTTTATGTTTTCTATGCTCTTCATTCTTTGTTTCATCTCAGACTTTCAGTCTCTAAGATCTTTAATTCTGTCTGAAAATTATCATTTAGAATGTTCTTATAGTGTCATGTTAGTTTCAGGTGTACAGTATAATGATTCAGCAATTCTATACATTTCTCAGTACTCATCAAGATAAGTGTACTCAATGTACTCTTAATTTTTTTGGAATGTTTTTGTTTTTCAGAAAAAGTCTTTATTTTAATCTCATTCTTATAAGACATTCAATTTCTCAATCCTATTTATGTCCAGACTGGTTAAGATTTCCTGTGTTGTGTCAAATTAAGCCACAGTTTCCACTCCTGATGCCATAAAATTCTAGGTGACAGTCATTTTCTCACAATACCTTTGAATATATTCTCCCATTTATCCTCTGGCTTCATTGTTGCTGTTGAGAAATTGATCCAATCATCATTTCTTTGAAGATATCTTTCTTATTCCTGACAACTTAAATTTTTTTTGGTTTTGCTTTTGTTGATAGTAGTATTCTTCAAATTCAGTAAGATGGGTTTGAATGTGGATTTATTTTTATTTACCTTGGTTGGGTTTTACTGGATTTTCACAATCTGTAGATTGATATTGTATAGTCAGTTCTGGAATATTCTCAGCATTCAACTATCACTTCAGCCCTGCTTTTACTTCCCTCTCCATCTGGAAATGCCAAAGTGCCAATTAGATATATGATAGAAATTACAACTTTTATTGCTATCTCTTAAATATTTTTCATATTTTCTGTTTCTTTGTTTCTATACTGCATTCTGGATAATCTTTTCAGAAATATTTGCCAGTTCTATAAATTCCCTCTCCAGTTGCATCTTATCTTCTATTAAATTTGTCACTTGTGTTTTTAATTTCAGTTGTTACAATTTTTATTTTGAGAAATTCTTTTTCTTCTTTTTTTTAAATTTTGGTAATTTAAAACAGTTTCTTATTCATATTTTAATTACCCTTCTAATGTATTTAAGTATATCGAACATGTTTATGATAAACTCTTAAGGGAGGTTTTTACACCATCTGGTTTATACAGGCACTTTTCTTATAGACCTTTGGCAACTGATTTCAGATTTCCCTTGGGGTTTCAGTTTTAGAAGGGGCGGGAAGTTGATGTCTCCCATCAAATCCCCTCACCTTGGATATGCCCTTAGATATGTCTTCTATTTGCAGAAACCTGAAGGTCTTGAGAACCAAGGACAAAATCACCTGTATTAGGCAAATGCTCTCAGGGTAGAAGCTAGCTTCAGTGATAGGCTTATATCTGTGGATTCTTCTTCACTTTGTTTTTGATCCCAAGTATTTCTTTCTTTCCATATCATTAGTAGATTAAAAAGTTTTACAAAAAATTTCTTCCTGCATTTTTTTTTTAGCTGTTTTCAATAAGAGGATTGTTACTGGATAAATTGTATCTCTTAAAATTCATATGTCCCTTTAAATTCATAAATCCTAAGGTACTGGTACTGTGACTGTATTTGGTGATAAGGCCTTTAAAGAGGTAATTAATGAAGTCCTATGGGTGGCCCCTAATCCAGTATGACTGATGTCTTTATAGGAAGAGGAGATCAGGACACAGACACACAGAGGGAATATCATGTGAAGACACCATGATCAAAAAGAAGGTAATCATCTATAAGCCAAGAGAGGCCCTCAGAAGAAGCTAATTTTATTGACACCTTGATTTTAGACTTTTTGCCTCTAGAGCTGTGAAGAGACTTAAACAAATTTCTTTTGGTCAAGCCACCCAAGTTTTTGTACTTTGTTATATCAGCCATAGGAAACTAAGACCAGGATCTTTCGATATATTTGAAATGGTGGTCTTTCTGCCTTTCTTTAAAATAGTCTCTAAAATTAAAGTTGACCATCATAGCACATCCCTGGAACCAAAAGAATCCAGAATATTCTATTTTTTGTAACATTTTAAAAGATCATTTAAGTTAAATTATAGAACCATCAGTATTATATTTATCTTCTGCTTCTTTTTCAAGACTTGAATATCCTTTCTCTGTGGCCTAGTCAGATTATGGATGGAATAACAGCAGTAATTTCAGAAATCCTCTCATTCCTGTTTACTGATGTTCAAAAAGTTTAAACCTGTTTGACCATTATTTTTGTACATTTCTCTGTCATCTGCAAAAATTTGGATGAAGGGATAATATGAATTGGAAGGAGTATGATGATTCTAAGAACACTTTCTTTCCAGGTTTAGCCAGTTCCCATTTGTGCTTAAATAGGAGACTAAGTAAATCTCCACAAAATTTCATCTATGTAATTTGAAACCTTAAGCATGGGGCCAGTACCTACCCCCATAACATCATGGAAGTCATATAATAAATCTTTAGGCAAGGATATCTCTCTCTCATTTTTTCTTGTTGTATGCCAAGTTAGATGAAGACTTAACCTGCTTGCTTTATCTGTATCTTGTAATGTGCATCTTCATATATATTGTATTTCATTGTTCAAGGTGCACATTCTCTGTCCTGACCTTTGTGTGCGTATATATATGAGATTTCTGAATCTCTTGGCAGTCTTCATCTTTCTTTGTCTTTTTTTTCTTTTTTTAAAGATTTTATTTTATTTATTTTATTTGAGAGAGAGAGAGCACAAGAGGGGGTGCAGTCAGAGGGAGAAGCAGACTCTTTGCTGAGCAGGGAGCCTGATGCGGGACTCAATCCCGGGACTCTGGGATCATGACCTGAGCCGAAGGCAGTCGCTTAACCAACTGAGCCACCCAGGTGCCCAGTCTTGATCTTTCTTGATGCTGGGGAATTTACCTGGGGTATGCTTTTAAGCTGAAAGGCATCTGCTAGAAATCATTTTCTCACTTAATTACTGAAATGGCCCTTCAAATGTAATTTGATATTAAATTCCTATACTATATTGTACGTTTCACTTTTTAAGAACACCAACACAATGGACAAATGTTTTCCATCAAATATGTTTGACGACTGATATTTTGATTTGCCAGTATAATGAAATGAGATTAGTGCTGCCAGATTTGCTTCTCCTCCCCAGCCCCCCTTCATTTTTGTTTAAAGAAATGACTGGTTAAATTACTAGGATTGGAGAAATGCAGCTGCTTTCTTTATGTGCTGCATAATTTTGCTCTCTTGATTTCCTGGTTTACTTGGCAAGGTTTCTAAGTCAATGTTTAAATAGGAAAATGTCCTGACCAACTGAAAAACCCTTGTGGTTCCTAAATACATTTATGAAGCAACAGTTGATAATTTCCCAAATAAGACAGTATTATAGTTGCTTGAAATGTGTAACTTACGCTTCTCTGGGGATCAGGACATTTTTAAATTTTGAATTGTTTTCTTGGTTGGGGCTCATTGCTGGCACTACCTTTTAGAATGTAAAGTCTAAATAATATCAGCTTAAGTTAGAGAAATGGCAATTTTCAAGATAAACAGTTTTTCAAGAAGGCTTTATAGCAATTGGTTCAGAAGAGGCAGGACGTAGGGTGGAGGAAGTTTCTTAGAGGAATTAAAGCTGATGATCTTTGACAGGCTAACATTTGTGAACTTTGTTCATTTCTGCCTCCTTAGGATCCATAATAATAAACTTTTCAACCAACATACTGGCCAAGACATTTCCATTTTGACAGCCAAATCAATTGGTTGTGCTGATAGAGTTTCTTTTTAGATGGAAGTAAGCAAAATTTTTCTTTTTAAATGTTGAAGCGGACAATCCTGACTAACTTTAAAAAAGGAAGTTGTAACTACAAACTACTTGTTTTTCTCTACTGACGCAGAAGAGGCTGACTCTACCCTCGACTCTGCTCATTAATTATGCCCCTTACCATGCTTGGCGATTGGATATTTGAGTCGTTCCCTGTCTTGGCCCTTTCTGCTGTCACTGTCCTGATTAACTTGTGTCAAGGGGGAAATATGATCAGGTAATCTTGGCTGTAGCTATGTGACTCATCTGCTGGTTGGACAGAATAAGAAACAAGTGAAAATGTCTATTACTCTACTTGCTGTCTTTGCCAGGCTGCCTGAAGAGTGCTAGAAGGCTGTAAATAACCCTTGGCTCATACTTGAGTCCTCCTTCTTTTAGGTCAGACTCTTGGCTGATGTGCAAGCCTTGCTGTCAACATAGAATCATGAGCCTACCTCTAAACCCCTTGATACAAGAGGAGTTCTGCCTGATGGTCTCAGTTTCACTGAAGGTGACATGACCGCCTGCTTAGGCCACAGGATGTTCTGCACTGATGAGAGTCTAGGCTTGTTATGTGTGTCAGCTGTGGGCTTAGATAGAGCTTAGCAAGTAAATTCCAGGAGAGGATTCACTGTGGAAACTATGTTGAGTATGAATACTCTTTAAAGCCCCTTAAGTCAGGGTTTTATTATATGACACTATGTCTGTGTGAAAGAGTTCACATTAGAGAGGGAAGAGCAAGAAGAGATGAACAGTGAAAGGTGGTATGTATGTGTTTAAAAAAAAAAAGTTCTGGTGTAGTCCTGCTTCCCAACTATGTTTGGAGGCTTTCTGGCTTTGTGGATGAGGGTAGATATCAGACCACAGATGTTGCATCTTGCTTTTTTACAACACAGTTGAATAAGCACTGAATAATTGGGTGGCTTGTGGTAAGCTGTAATTATAGACTATGGTTCCATTTGCAAGAGGAAAATATTTGGACCTGATTAGATGCCTAAAGCATCCAATAAGTTACTAAAATATAAAAGTGACTTCAAAAGATGACTATTACAACTTTAATCCAGGTCACAATAGAGACTAAAAATCAACAGCCAACTTTCAAAATTTTTTGCTTGTTCTTGTATCCTCATTATTTAACCTGTTCGGTTAAAGGTTAGTATTTGGAATATGAGAACTGAATGTTGAGTGAAGATATAGGCCTATACATTGCCCCCTGATGATATTTAAATTTCATGTTCTCATCAGGTGCTATGTAGAGGGATAGTTGTTGATTTATGAAAACTGTCAGCCAATGATTCTTACATGCTTGTCTAGCCTTCTCCCCTACACTTACTCCATCTCCTCTCACTCTGCTGCCCTAGTCCTCTGTGCCAGTTCTAACCTCTCACTCCTCAGCCCCCTCCCCCATCATGTGTGGGAATTCCTGCTTCTGGTCTCGGGAATTCCTTCCTATCAGTAGGTTGGAACTAGAGGTCCTGACTACTGCACTGCACAACTGCGGGAGGCAGCACTCATACAGAGGACAGTGTGAATGGTTTTCCCTGGAGTTGTACAAAACACCTGCCTGCTCTCACTTGTGGTTTCCTTGGTGGCAAGGAGGTATGGAATGGGCCTAGCAGTGCCCAATGTCACTGCTACAACTCAAGTCGGTGGCCCTGGCTTGCCTAGATGGAACTCAGGTTTCCTGTTGAATAGCTTCTACAGAACTCATTGTACTCTATGGTCTGGGGACATTATGGGGTAAAAAAGAATTACGTGGGAATCTGTATGTGTCTAGGCAGATGGGATCCAAGTTTTAAGCAACAAATTTAGGTTGGAAATTTTGGAATATCCCTCCTTGGTAATAATGTGGTTGTTCCCTGTGATAAATGCAGCTGGTTCCTCTTCTGTGTGCTGGCTTTTTTCCGCCCTTTAATTGAATTTTATTACTACTACTATACATAATAATATTTTAGAGAAATGCGTAAGTGTGACATTATCATATATACTGGTGTGTTGTGGGTTTGGGGGAGCATTTTTTTCTTTTTTCTTTCCTTCCTTCCTTCTTCCCTCCCTCCCTCCCTCCCTCCCTCCCTTCCTTCATTCGTTCCTTCGTTCCTTCCTTTCCCTTCCTCTCTCTCTCTCTCTCTCTTCCACCCCCCCCTTTTGCCTTGGCTTACCTCTACCTCTATTCTGCCCCTACCCTGAGTGATTTATTCCTCTCACCCCCGTATCCCTTGAGAGCCCAAGCCAGAAACCTTGTATGTTTCTCCTGTGTGTCTATGCTTATATGATTGCAGAGAAATATATGCTGCACACATACTCATATGTCTGCTCATATAACCATATATAAATATAATACAGTTTTTGGTTAATATTTCTCTTTCTTTTAAAAATATTGTATTATATACCCTTTTCTGCATCAGCTATTTCTTCTTAATGGCTGTACAATAGTTTCGTGGTGTAGATAGATGAAAGCTACCCTGTGGATGGACATTCACTTTGTTTCCTGTTTTGACAGTGTTGCAACAAACACTCTTGCTCATCTTTGCTCATATTTCTTGTGGTTAATAGTACTCAGATAATGGTACTTTCATTCACATAATTTCATCCATTCACATGGATCCCTAGGAGTGACTTGGCTCTGTTGAAATACATGAGGATTCTTAATTTAAATATAGATATTGCCAGGTTGTTTTCCTCAAAGTCTTTAATATTTCATTCATATTCTCACCAGCCATGTGGGGAAGTACTTTTGCCCCATATCCCTGGCAGCAATATGCATTATCAGACTTTTTCATTTTTGCCTGTCTAATATCTTCTTGTTATTTTAATTTGAATTTTCCGGACTGCTAGTTTATTGTAATATATTTCTTGGTTTTGCTTTTCTCTGAATTGCCTATGCTTCCCATCTTGCCCATATTTCTATTGGGTTGTTTTTCTATATTGTAAATTTAGAAGACAATAAGTATATTATAGATATAAATGCTCTGTTTTCCCCATTGCATGTTTTTTTTTTTTTTTTACATTGGTTTTTTTTTATTTAATAGATATTTTGCTGTTTTCCTACACATTTGAAAAACATGGAGCCAAATAGGTTTCTTTGTTTTTATAGTTTCTTAATGTCTAATCTCGGTTAAAAGGGTTTCCTCCACCTAGATTGTATAGCCTGTAAATAGCTATATTTTCTTTTCTTTTTTAAAAGATTTTATTTATTTATTTGAGAGAGGGAGAAAGGGAGAGGGAGAGCATGAGCAGGTTGACGGGTGGAGGGAGAGAGAGAAGCAGGCTCCCCTCTGAGCAGGGAGCCTGATGCGGGGCTCAATACCAGGACCCTGAGCCAAAGGCAGACACTTAACTGACTGAGCCACCCAGGCACCCCAGTAGCTATATTTTCTTATAGAACTGTAGTTGTTTTATTTTTTTGCCCTTAAATTCTTAATAAAACTAGTATTTTAAAAACAAACAACCTCCTTTTTCATTGAATTAAAATAGTGTATCTGTGCCACTAAATTTTCAAATATGTTGGCACCAATTTTGGTTCTCTATTCCATACCAATGATCTTTTGTTTATTCCTGGACCAATACCATATAGACTCAATCACAGTTGGCTTCATAGAATCATGTAATATCAGGTAGGGCAAGTTTCCCCTAGCCATTCTTCCATTTTAAAAACTTATTTTCTGGGATTTATTTCTGGGATTTATTGCTTCCATAGAAAATTTTAAGGTAATTTTATCCAATTACAAAAAACTCCTTAAATTATATGTTTATATATGTGTGTATGTGTATATGCCTGTGTGTTTTTAGGTGCATGCATGTATGTGCATATATAACCTGTAATATGTATTTCATATATTTTATATACATATAATCTATAATAATATTTTCTATTGTTTTTTTTATAAATTTTTAAAAAGATTTTATTTATTTATTTGAGAGAGAGAGAGAAAGAGCAGTGAGGAGGAGCAGGGGGAGAGAGAGAAAGAAGCTGCTTCCTGCTGAGCAGGAAGCCTGATGTGGGGCTCCATCCCAGCACTGGGAGATCATGACTTGAGCCGAAGGCAGACACTGAACCGACTGAGCCATCCAGGCGCCCCTTCTGTTGGTTTTTGTTAGTAAGCATTGTTACTTTTAAATGGTGTCCTTTAATTCCCATTTTGCTTGAAATTCCTAATAAGAATGGCATTTGAATTTTAGGAAATCAATTTTCAGCATACTTGACAGGACTATTTGCTTTTCCTCCTTTAATAATCAGTGCAATTAATTCTGTTGATCTGCATTCCCTGATAATGGTCTGCCCATGCATTTTTGAAATAAACCCTTCTTGGACTTAGTGGCTTATTCATTTTCTAAAAATCTGGATTCTCTTTGACAATATTTTATTTGTAAATCGTACGTTTATATTGAGAAGAAAGTTTTTTTGTGCTATCTTTATCAGGTCTTGAAGTTATACAGGATTCATATAATGAATTGGAAGAACTCTTTATTTTTCTGTGACCTGGGTTAGTTGAATTAACAGTATTTTATTTAAAAAACTTAACACGTAGTGAACTTAAGTTTTGGTGTACAGTCCTATGAATTGTAGCACATGTAATTCATGTAACCACAACTACAATCAGGGTACGGAACAATTTCAGCACTCCAAAAACTCTCTTGCAAATCCTTCTGTTAGCCCCCACTAGCCCTTAGTAAACACTGATTGTTCTCCATCTGCTGGCCCAACTGCTAGCCCCTGGTAAACACTGATTGTTCTTCATCCCTATAAGTGGAGTGTTTTCAAGAATGTCATATAAATGGAATCAGAATATATAATCTTTTGAGACTGGCTTCTCTGAGACTGGCTTTTTTTTACTCAGCATAATGCCTTTGAAATTCATCCATGTTGTTGTGTGAATCAATAGTTTGCTTGTTTATTCATTCAGCTGTTGAAGGACTTTTGGGTTGTTTCCAATTGTTGATGATTATGAATAGAGCTGCTGTAAACATTCCTGTACAGGTTTTTGTGTGAACTTAAGTTTTAATTTCTCTTGGATAAATACTTAAGTCTAGGAGAGTAGGGTTGTAAGGGAAGTGTATGTGTAACTATAAAGTTAAACACTGAGAAACTGTTTTCCAGAGGGGCTGTGTCAGTTTGCATTTCCACAGCAATGTGTGAGAGCTCCAGTTGTTGTCCTTGCCAGGACTTGATATTCTCAGTATTTGTAATTTTAGTCAATCTAATAGGTATGCAGTAGCATCTCATTGTAATTTTAATTTGTACTTCCCTAATGGCCAATGATGTTAACATCTTTTCATGGGCTTATTTGTCATCCATATATCCTCTTTGGTGAAGTGTCTTTTCAAGTCTTTTGCCCATTTTAGAATTGGGTTGTTTTCTTACGTTGAGTTTTTAGAGTTCTTTATATATTTTGGTTAGAAGTACTATTTGGATGAGTGGTTTGCCAATATTTTATCCCTGTCTATGGCTTGTCTTTTTACTCTCCTAACAATGTCTTTCAAAGAGCAAAAGTTTTAATTTTGACAAAGTCTGATTTATCAGCTTTTAATTTTATGGATGTGTTTTTGGTGTCATATCCATGAACTCTTTTCTTAACTCCAGATCATAATGATTTTCTGTTATGTTTTATTCTAAAAGTTTTATAGTTTTTTTGAAATAATTTGATTCTCAGACCCCGCCTCAAATAACTAGATAAAAATTTTCTTTTTATCAGGACTTCATGTGATTTCCCTGCACATAAAACTTTAAGAAGCCTGTGATGTTACATTCTCTCTATTCCTAAATCCGTGTAGCCCTCCTGAGTTCTCCCTCTGTTTTACTAGCATCTTTAAAGATTTTCTTAGTGATCCTATCCTAATTTCAGTCTCAAGTATTTCCCTTATTGCTATTTTACCCTATCGCCCACAGTATATGAAGCTGCATGTAGGAAGATATTACTCTTTTCTTTTCTTTCATCATGATAAGTGTATCTTTAATTTCCATCCCCTATTTCCCCCATCCCCCGACCCACCTATCCTCTGGTAACTATCAGTTTGTTCTCTATAGTTAAGAGTCTGTTTCTTGATTTCTCTCTCCCTCTCTCTCTTTCTCCTTCTGCTCATTTGTTTTGTTTCTTAAATTCCACATATGAGTGAGATTATGTGGTGTTTGTCTTTATCTGAGTGACTTATTTTGCTTAGCATTATACTCTCTAGCTCTATCCATGTTGTTGCAAATGGCAAGATTTCATTTTTTATATGGATGAATATTCCGTTGTATATATATACCAATGTCTTTACAACATGGGGCTTGAATTCATGACCCTGAGATCAAAAGTCCCATGTCTTACTGACTGAGCCAGCCAGGTACCCCATCACATTTTCTTTATCCATTCATTATCCATTCATCGAGCGATGGATACTTGGCTGCTTCCATAGATTGGCTATTATAAATAATGATGCAGTAAACATAAGGGTGCTTGTATCCCTTTGAATTAGCATTTTTATATTTTTGGAGTAAGTACCCAGTAGTGAGATTCCTGGATCATAAGACAGTTCTATTTTTAAGTTTTTAAGGAACGTCCAAACTGTTTTCCAGAGTGACTGCACCAGTTTGCATTCCTACCAACAGTGTAAGAGTGTCCCTTTTTCTCCCCATCCTTGCCAAGACTTGTTGTTTCTTGGGTTTTTTAGCCATTCTGACAGGTGTGAGGTGATACCTCATTGTAGCTTTGATTTGCATTTCCCTGATGATGAGTGATGTTGAGTATCTTTTGATGTGTCTGTTGACCATCTGTATGTCTTTTTTGAAGAAACATCTGTTCATGTCCTCTGCCCATTCTTTAATTGGATTATTTGTTTTTTGGGTATTGAGTTGTGTCAGTTCTTTATATATTTGGGATACTAACCCTTCATCAGATATGTCATTTGCAAATATCTCCTCCCTTCAGTAATTTGCCTTTTAGTTTTGTTGATTGTTTCCTCTGCTGTGCAGTAACTTTTTATTTTGATGTAGTCCCAATAGTTTATTTTTGCTTTTATTTCCCTTGCCTCAGGAGACATATCTAGAAAATGTTACTATGGCCAATGTCAGAGAGATTACTGCCTGTACTCTCTTGAAAGATATTTGTGGTTTCAGTCCTCACATTTAGATCTTTAATCCATTTTGAGTTTATTTTTGTGTATGCTGAAAGAAAGTAGTCCAGTTTCATTTTTTTTTTTTGCACGTGGCTGTCAGTTTTCCCAATACCATTTGTTGAAGAGACTGTCTTTTTCCCATTGTATATTCATTCCTCCTTTGTTGAAGTTTACTTGACCATATAACTGTGGGTTTATTTCTGGGTTTTCCATTCTATTCCATTGATCTGTGTATCTATTTTTATGCCAGTACCATACAGTTTTAATTACTACCACTTCGTAATATAACTTGAAATCTGGAATTGCGATACCTCCAATTTTGTTTTTCTTTTTCAAGATTGCTTTGGCTAGTCAAGGTCTTTTGTGGTTCCATACAAATTTTAGGATTGTTTGTTCTAGTTCTGTGAAAAATGCTGTTGGTATTTTGATAGGGATTGCATTAAATCTGTTGACTGCTTTGGGTAGTATAGACATTTTAACAACATTTGTTTTCCTAACTCATGAGCATGGAATGTATTTCCATTTCTTTGTGTCATCTTGAATTTCTTTCATCAGTGTTTTATAGTTTTCAGAGTATAGATCCTTCACCTCTTTGGTTAAGTTTATCCCTAGATATCTTATTGTTTTTGGTGCAGTTGTAAATGGGATTCTTTTCTTAATTTCACTTTCTGCTGCTTCATTATTAGTATAGCAGTGCAACAGATTTCTATACATTGATTTTGTATCCTGCAACTTTGCTGGATACATGTATCAGTTCTAGTAGTTTTTTGGTGGAGTCTTTAGGGTTTTCTATACATAGTATCATGTCATCTGTAAATAGTGAGAGTTTTACTTCTTCCTTACCAATTTGGATGGCTTTTATTTTTTTATGTTGTCTAATTGCTTCCAGTATTTTGTTGAATAAAACTGGTGACAGTGGACATCCTTGTCTTGTTTCTGACCTTCGAGGAAAAACTCTCATTTTTTCACCATTGAGGATGATGTTGGCTGTGGGTTTTTTATATAAGGCCTATATTATGTTGAGATACATTCCCTCTAGACCTACTTTACAGAGGGTTTTTTTTATCATGAATGGATGTTGTACTTTGTCAGATGCTTTTTCTGTATAGTTTTTTGTTTGTTTTTAACATTTAGGTCCATGATTTAAAAGATCTATGAGTATATGTTGTATAAAGTATAATTAAATTTTGAATTGGGCTGGGGTTTGTTTTTTTTTTGCATATAGATGTCCAATAGTTTCTTTCTTTTTTTAAAAATTTATTTGAGAAAGAGAGAGCACAAGAGTGGGTAGGGTCAGAGGGAGAAGCAGACTCCCTGCTAAGCAGGGAGCCCGATGCGAGACTCGATCCCACATGACCTGAGCTGAGGGCAGTCACTTAACCAACTGAGCCACCCAGGCACCCTGTCCAGTTGTTTCAATACCGTTTTATTTATGTCTATCTAGCTATCTAGCTATCTATTTATTTTTTTGACAGAGAGGCAGCGAGAGAGAGAACACAAGCAGGGGGAGTGGGAGAGAGAGAAGCAGGCTCCCCATGGAGCAGGGAGCCCGATGCGGGGCTCGATCCCATGACCCTGGGATCATGACCTGGGCTGAAGGCAGACACTTACCAACTGAGCCACACAGGCACCCCTGTTTCAATACCATTTGATAAAAAGACTATCCTTTCTCAATTATATTGGCTTTGCCCCTTGGTCAAAAATCAACTGACCATACTCATGTGGGTTTATTGATAATCCGTTCCAGTCCATTGATTTGTGTGTCTGTCCCTTTGTGAGAACACAGTGTTTTGGTTAATGTTGTTTTATAGCATGTCTTAAAATTGGGGTAGGTTTGTTCCTTTTAAAAAATGTTTGGCTCTTCTGGTTCCTTTGCCTTTATATAAAATTTAAAATCAGCTTCTCTGTATCTACGAAAAAACTGACTAAGATTTTGATTGGCATTGTGTTAAATCTGTATATCAGTTTGGGGAGAATTGACATCTTTAGTGTATTGAGCCTTCCAGTTTATGTATATAGTTTGCCTTTACATTTATTTAGGTCTTCTTTTATTTCTTTCATCAGGATTTGGTAGTTTCATCATACAAATCCTGTGCATTTTTTTTTAGATTTATACCTATGTACTTCATCTTTTATAGCTATTATAAATAGTATTTTTTTAAAATGTAAGTTTCCAATTGTCCATTACTAACATATAGAAATTCTTTTTTTTTTTTTTTTTTAAGTGAGGGAGAATGAGATGTTCCTCAGAGGTCCAGAATTATACCAGGCTGTTCCACGTGTGTGTTTTTTCTTGACAACCTGGCTTGGAATTCATGAACTCTAGATCTTTTTTTACCTTAAGGAAATGGTCTGTCATCTGTTAAATTGTGTCCTTGTTTTAATTTTGTGTCTTCACTTTCTGAATCTGTACTATTGGCACCGTAAGTCTCCTTATCGTTTTCCTCAGAATTTTCATGATTTCATTATTTTCACCCCTTTATATTTTAAGATATTTCTTTCATTTGATCTCTCATGTCCTAATTTTGGTCTCAGTGGTATCTGGACTATTTAGTAAGAATATATTTTTTTTCTCCCCCAATCATCATTTTTAATGCTGTAGTTGAATTGTCTTTTGTGTTTCTGTTGAATTTATCATTTGTCTCTCCTAGCAGTCTGTTCTCTGTGCCTGAATACTTTCTGTTTAGACTGGTCTTTGTCTGTCTTCCAGTTGGCCTCTGTTTTTGTTGGATTCCTGGGACTCAGGTATGATTGAGGTATGTTGAGATGCTGAATGCTGAGACAGTCCTCAAATAGGTTTAGGAATAAGTGGTCTCCCTTGTGCACTATTGGTGTAGAAGCAAGCAGATATGAGTTCACTGTAGAGGCACCTGGAGGGAAGAAGCCTCTGGGTACTTAAGATTCTTTGTTTTGCCAGGGTGAAGGAAAGGAAGGACTGGGTCCATCCATGTGCTCCTTCTTGGACTCTTAGGGCTGAAGAAATCAGGCTTTTCCTGAGGGTTGATCCTACCTCTCCTGGAAATACACAGATCTCTGCAGTCCAACGGTCTCTCTAGAGCCCACCAGTTTATGACAGTCACCCTTGGGTCTACTCTCAGGTGCTTATCTAGTGTAAGAGGGAGACATCCTGCATCTAGTCCTCCATTAGGAATTCCATAGAACCCAAGGGCTTATTCACTCCTGGAGGCTCCTAGGCCTGAGCAGCTATTCAGTGCAGAAAGAGAAAGACTGAAGTCGGTGTGGGGGAGGAGAGAGTTATAATCAAGCCTCATCTTCCTGGGTTACCTGCTCGCTTCCTCTTCTCTGATAGCTGTGCAAACTATAGGGTTTGGGGGTTTAGTTGTGCCGTGAAAAATAGACTTGATTTTTCTTCATGTTGCCTCGTATTTTCATTTAAATTAACAATTTTAAACATCAGAATTGATATTTGACCTGTTGACACATTAAAAAGCCTAAACAAAGATAGTAATGGTTATCTGAAACCAAATTTAGGAGGTTTAAGTCAAGAAAATTGTTATAAATTAAGCCAACTGCCAATTCTAGACTCATTTTGGCTTTCCTTGTGATTTAGCTTATTTGTAATGTTCCTAAAACAGAATATTCATGTATTCTGAATACATAATACATGAATATTAATATGTATTAATAGTAAAAATATCTCATTCTAGTAAAAGCAAACCATATGTGTGTATGTGTATAAGTAGTAATGATTAAAAGGTCACATTAGAACTTCCTTCTCTCTTAGAAAGTAAACAACCTTGCTTTGTATAGAACTAATCTGAGGACAAAAGGAAAAGAGCTTTGATTTTTTTTTTTATCCCTTGTGACCTTTTAATGACCTTTGGATGCCAGCTACAGCTACAGAATATTCTGAGGGTTAAAGTGAGAAATTCCTTGGGGGGATTTTTCGGGTATGTTTTTGTTAAGTGTTCAACATCCCTGAGTTCTCAGATCTTACATATTTTCATGACACAGGACACAGACTCTAAATGCAGGTGTATTCTTTTAACTGCAAGTATTTATTTAACGAATTTCCTCTCAAATCTTCTGGTGTCAGACACAGCATGACAGTAGTTAAGGATTCTGTCACCGTTCCCATTAAAAACCTTATTGTTTAGGCTTTGCTTCCTTGACTATTTCAAATTACATCTAGCTGAAACTTGCCAAAGAAGTTGTCAGCTGAGATATGACTTTGATTTTGAAAAACTGTTGAAAATAGGAAAGCCATTTATAGTGACAGAAAAAAGAGAATTTGGCTGGCATCAAATGTCGTTTTTGCTGAAATATACTTGTTCATGAAGTTTTCTAAACAATTGCAGTATATGGATTAGTGCATTTTGACACTTTAAAAACAAGCATGCTTTAAAATAGGATAGATAATTAACTGGAAAAATATATGTCTCCATATATATTAGAAATGTTTCCTGGCTTTATTTTACCACAAGTGTCCAATATGTCACTATGGTAAGACTCAAATGGCGAGATTCTATTTATACAGAATATGAATCAGGAGCAACTCCTGAAACATCTCACACAAAAAGAACATTTGCATAAGAATATGCATCTTCCTGTCTTTGGTATGTTCAGGGAATTAGGTTAAAAGTATGGTTTTTGTGTATAATGCTTAGATTCAGAATTCAGTAAATAGGTTAATTAGTAATTAGATCTCACAAGACAAGATTTTTCTGAATTGTAAAAATTGTTCAGAGAGATAAAGAGGTGGGGGAAGTGGAAGAGAAATTAAGAGGTATAGGGGAAAGAATTAAAAGCTCCAATGTTTATCTAATGAGCTCCAGAAGAGAATAGAGAATAGGAAAGGGTTAATATTTGAAGAAATTATCGCTGAACCTTTTTTGAGACTTGAAAGACAAGGTTTCTCCAATACAACAAGCAACATTAAGTTGCAAGCAGGATTTGATAAACAAGTCCGTTCCTAGAAAATCTTAAAATGACCTGAAAAAAGAAGCCAAATAAAGAATTGTTATTCCTTTCCAGCTAATTTTACTGATGACAGGCTTCTCACAGCAAAAAGTAGATGCCAGATATTAATTAAATAATTTTTTCAGGGTCCTGTGAAAGCACAAGCTGGGATTCTATTCCCAGCCAAAATGTTGGTCAAGAAAGAGTATAAAATATAGGCAAAAGTAGATATACAAAGACTGAGAGTTTATTATTTATAGAGTGTATTATTCATTTATTATTCTTTCTGGGGAAAAAACCACTGATATATTTTACTTCAGTAAGAAGCAGATTGAATCAAAAGGAAAAAGTGGGAGGCAAATAAAAGAGGAAAACCTGCTGGTAAATGCAAACGAGGACTGACTCTGCCCCTGGAAACCTTCAACAGCAAAATGAAGGAGGGGGCTCTTCGAGTCAGAGCCGTGCGAAGGTTCTCTTCTATTTGGAGGAATCAAGATTTTGATTAAAAATAACATTTGCTAAAAACACAAGTTAAAAATGTAAGGGCAGCCATAGAAAGAATCGAAATAGAATTAGGAAGTGGAGCCAAACCAACCTCTGAACTATGTGATAATCTCTAGTTCAAGGATACACTTTTCAGTCCTGAGCTCCATATGGAGGCTGGTGTGACTCTAGTTCCCTCATTAAAACAGAAGCTCACCTGATTGGTTCTTTGTTTCCATGCAAAAGGAGCTTCAGGAAAAGTTAAGAATGTAGACACTCTTGTCAGGTTTCTGTAGACACATGCTGAGGGTTAGGAAGATATTTTTTTAAACTCAATTTGACTGAAACTCAATTTGATATGGGGTTGCTTTGGAGAAGAGAAAGGAAATGCTCAAAAAATGAAGTGTCTCTAAAATGACAGCAATGAGGATAGTTACTATTTATTATCTACATATGCCAGGCACATTACATTAGCTTATTTAACTCAAAAAATGACCATGCGCTTTAGATATTATCAACCCCATTTTGAAGATGTGACAGTGTAACAGCTTGTAAATGGCAACCCTGAATTTGAGCCCAGGCACCTCTGATTCTACCTCTTCATTCTCTCTATTCCATTATGCTATATCGTCTGTAATATTCTCACATGTAAGTATCTTGTCCTAATGCTTGCTGTATCTTGATCTTTGGAAACTAAGGGAGAAATCAATGTACACAGCAGGATATAGTTTTGCATTCTTCAGTAGTGTTTTTATTTTGTGTGTGTGTTTCATTTTCAGTCTTTGATGTACCTACTGTGTGATAAGTAGAATGAAAAGAATATAAAATAGGGCTTGTCCAGAGTGGGCTAAATCTTAGTTCTGTTAAAAATATTAGTGGATTTTAAAAAGGCATTCTATACTGCTGTTTGATACATACATTATTTTATTTTTTTTGTTATTGGCGGATGGTGGTTGATGGTTAGTAATTTCTCCAGGAGGGGAGATAGAACTAAAGTGATTTAAAAACACAAAAAAATTATGTTATGGTAAACCAAACTATAGATAGGCAATAGCTCATTAAAGTCTAAAGGAAAAGTTTCCCCTGTTCAAGAGGGTAATGTTATGTGGCATCTGCCTATCTAGGAGTGCTGGAGGTTAGGAGTTGCTTTTTGCTTGTGTGTCCTCACCTCTGAGTTCTAACCAACATAGAGATGGATGAAATTGTTTGGCTATTTTAATGTTCCTCAAGCTGCTGTTGAGAAAACCATACAAAACTGGGAGAAAACTTTGTCCATGTGAATCTGTTGCTACCTAAGAGAGAGGCCTTGGGGCCTCCTAGATGCGTCGCCATATTCTGATGCCAGAACACATGTGAATTGTACAATCTCTTCCTCAGAATTTGGCTTCCCATGTAGATTTCACCACAGGGAAGAATATACTAAGCAACATTCTGGCTGTTACATTAGTCTCTTATGAATCTGAATTATGTTCTTCTGTTTTTGAGATGAATCTCTGCTTGGGATAATCACAGAATCCAATTTCTGAGCCTTTAAAACTGAAGCCCCATTTCTGGGTTGGGATACCCCCTTCTGAGACCTCTTGGCAACCAGCCATTTTAGCTCTCCCTAGTGATGACCATTCTCTGCCCATACCCCTTCAATGTACACAATTCCTTTGGCTCATCTGTGTTTTATTGTTATTTCATTTGTTCTCTGTGTGTGTTCACATTTCTCCAGTATTGAGATTGTTATTTTTAGCCTTACTTTCTCTGATTGTTGGGAGACTTCTGGAAGCAACCCTTGTGGGTAAATTAAAAAGAGTGCGATGTACATTAGAAACAAAGAAAAACTTACATGGCAAGCCTAAAACAAAACAAAAGTCATTTAACCTGTATAACATGGACCTAAACTCTGCAATTGAAGTGTGTGTGACGCACAAATTTCTAATCCTCATGTGGCATATGTGTGTGCTTTTACTTTCTGAGTGCTAGAGGTTGCGTATTTACTTTAAATTTTGATCTTTTAAGGTATCTCTTTTAGAATCCTCAGAGTTATAAAAAATTGGGATCTAACCTTTGGGTTAATGTGTGTGAAACGATAAGCTTTCTGTTGCACAACCACCAGTCAGTTGGAACTGACTAATAATGGATTAGAAAAATGATGTGGCAGGATCGTGTAGCATTTATTTTGAAAAGAGCATGATATAAAAAAAAGACAATTGAGAAACACATAATATGAAAAATAAAATACTGACTTCCTGTGACTTTACATGTCACAGGACATGTACTTTGAGGTGATTACCACCAAAAGAATTTATCTTCAAGTCTACATCATCACACAAAGTAGACAGATCTAGGGATCAGAGAACATAGAAATTCATACAAAATGGTAATGATTCAAGTTTGTCAGGGTGAAAGATGAGTTACATTGGGTTCGCTCAAAAAACCTTTCTCTTTTTTTCCCCTGGGGTGTGGTAATTTCTAGAGGGCAAATTTTCATCCCCATTTCATTGGAGGGCAAACTCACATGATACAAATAATGGAAAACAATTATAGCACCACAGTGACAGAGCTCTCTACCATGAAGAGCCAAAGGTCAAGAAGAAGCAAGTCCTCAGATATGAATTCTACTTCCTTTTTGGGCTTTCCATCTTGTACTTCCTGCCTGGATCACACAGATGAGTGATTTCATGTTTCTATACCTCACAATGATGTTGGCTGTCTGAGCATCCCTCTCCTCCTCAACAATATGGGGGTAATAACATCTACTTCCAAGCTCTTGAGGGTCAGGTGGGTCAATATATCCAAGGCATTTAAAGTAGTCCCTGGTAGGTAGAAAGCATCCAGAAGTTCCTCCACCACCTCATCACATCACCTTGTCATCAAATCACAAATCCTTTGGGAAAAAAAAGCAACCTGGTTTCTTTCTAAAATCTGGAAAACAGGCTGAGTTAACTTCAGTGTATTTCTTCTGTTCACATTCCTGGCATATTTGTTTGTGAGAAGATGTCATAGCAAAGTACCACAGACTAGGTAGCTTAGACAAAAAATTAATTTTCTAACAGTTCTGGTAGCTGGAAGTCCAAGATCAAGGTGTTGGCAGGTTTGGGTTCTCCTAAAGCTTGCAGATGGTCAGCTTCTTGCTATGTCCTCAGAAGGCCTTTTCTCTTTGTGCACCCATTTCTGGCATGTCTTTTTTTTTCTTATAAGGACAATAGGGTCCCATGCATATGACCTCATTTAACCTTAATTACCTATTTAAAGGCCCTATTTCAAATACATGGAGGATTAGGATTTAGCATATAACTTTAGGGGACACAATTCAGTCCATAAGACCCTATAAGATATTTTAAGGCTTGCATTTAGGTGAACTTTGGTTACAGTTACCAAGCATGGACTTTAACTTTCTAGAAGATGTTTGCAGGTTAGCTTTCAGCCTCAGTGAAGGTAGATACAATGCTCTGAAAGTTGGGATTTAGCTCTGTGTGGTCACCCCTGTTACGCCATTATGCCTGCTCCTGAATACTCCTGTGTGGAAAGGAGTTTCTTTTGGTCATGAGGTGAAACATAGTGCCATCAGGGTGCCAGACTGAGTACCAGAGTATAATCAGACCCCTATCTAGGGCCCGAAGGAATCATGGGTATTTACTGTCCTATGATATATAGGTCTACGATGGGGATTCACTTTAGGAACAAGACAAAGTAAGCAATTTGAGTGGACATTCATTAAGTTCCGGGTACTTTCTATGACTATAACTGTTGGCTACATGTTTGGCAAGCTGGAACTTCAATTTATTTACTTTTGCCAGAGAAGCTATTGGTAGGTGGAGCTAGAAGTTTGCATGGAAATTGATAAGCCAATTAGCCTAAGTAGCTCATGAGTTCCCAAGATGCATAGTTATGGTTTGCCAGTTAGGTGTAAACTGAGGTAATCCTGACCAAGGCCCATTAGACCCTGAGATGAGGTCACCCAGAGAATATAAAAAGGAGAGACTGATGGCCTGGCCCCTATTCCAAGTTATATCATCAAGAGAAAATGATTTTGTGTCTGGGAGGCAGTGGGGCCAGGACTCATTTGAGCAAGTCCCTCAGATGGCAGGTTGAGATTCGGAGGCTGGCTGTGTGAGGGAGTCTGAGGAGTTGTGTCCCTAGGTGGCAGGCCTGGTTTGGTCTGGGGCACCACTGGGTGAGGTAGCACTGAGAGGAGTGTCATTATCCCTTCATTTTGCAGGCCCTGTGGCAGCCATATTTATTCAGATGCCACTCTCTTTGCTTGTGTGAAGGCCCTTGGGTTTCCCAGAGTTACCTGTTACACTGGGTCTCCAGATTGGCAATGTGGAGCTCATTTGGAAGCAGCAGCTTCTGTTGGGTAGTGGAGGGCAGTGCCTGAGCTCTAGAATCAGTGGGGAAAATGGGAGGTAAGACTGACTCAATGAATACTAGTCAGCTCTGGGAACTTCTTAGAAGTTTTCAGGGAAAGGGCATTCTGTAATCTAGGTGCCTAGGATTGTGCTGGAACACTCTGATATGATTATTCAAATCCCAAATGCCACCTTCCATGGAGAGGTAGGTACATATACTGAGTCAGAAGTGTGCCTGGCCCAGTCTCCCACTGCTTTCAGTGGTCTTTCAAAAACATCACTGAGATCATGTCACTCCAGATCTTTCATTGGTTCCCAGTTCCTGTACTCCAGAATGGAATCATCATACCCTTGCCTGGCATGCAAGCTCTGGCATAATCTGTCCCTTGCCCACCTCTTGTCCAGTATCATTGTCATTATTGGCTTCTTCTACACTCCTGCCAAATGCACTCTGTACCCTTACTGATGCTCTTTCCTTATGTCTCAGCCTCCCAACCAAATTCCTACTCACCTGACATGACATAAGTCATGGATCTTCTGGAGACACCTCTGAACCACTCAGAGGATTAATCATTCCCACCTTCATTTGACTTCAGTGTTCACACTCCAGTTACAGTGTTTACCTAATTTTGTCATTGTCATTTGCATCCTTTTTTACTGAAGCTGCTTCCATACGCTTTCGGCTCCACAAAAATCTGGATCTACTCCAGGATGTACAAATCAGGCCTGGGATTTAATCATAAGGGTGACAGAGCTGCACAGGAGACTGCATGTGCATCTGTGATGTATCCCCTAAGCTAAAGGCAAACCTCTGATTGGGAAGTAGTGAGTATGGTGTAGAGTCTACTTCTAAAATGCTAGATCCTTACAAACAAGAGCTTGTTCATTTTGCAGTTCTTTCCATCAAGCACAGAGCATGGCACTTTGCAAACCCTGAATAATGGTTTAGAGGCGAAATGAACATTGTACTTGATGTATGAAGTATGATACAGAACTTCTAGACATTTAGAGTAGGGTTTTTCAATAGAAATATGTGAGGAGCCTACGTAATTTAAAATTTTCTCGAAGCCTTTGTGTATTTTACATTTACGGCACATCTCATTTTGGACTAGCACCATTTCAAGTGCCCCATAATCACATGTGGCTAGTGGCTACCACATTGGACAGTATAGAGATAGAGTATGATTTTAAAAACAGTGCTAGGAAGAAGAAAATGTTTTTGATCCAGCAATTTAATGATGGTTGCATTGGTGACTTCTAAGTTCCAATGATATTTCCTGCCTCCTAAAAATCACATTAATTTTATGTCAAAATGCCCTCCTCCCCAAAACTGTACAGTAGATTTAGAGTGAAAAGTGCACAGGTATCATTATTTAAATGTAAATGTAGAGGTCATAGCATTCTTAAAGGTGTAGTGGAATAAATGCAGCCTCCTGGGGTCAGGTGTTTTTAACATGCAAATAGCATTGTGAAGTCCTGAAAGAGATAGAGTTCTCATTTATGAAGCATTACAATAACTCCAAGACCCTTCATTTCATAGCAGAATTTCCTGAGCTCATTATGTGAAAAGGAGCGTATTGTCTAGTACATTCTGTCCTGGGAAGCTCATCTGCTCCAACTCCAGTAGATGTGAAAGCTATATGTTTACATGAGAAAAAATTTCATTAGACATCCCTGGTGGTAAATTTTGTAGGCAGGGAGCCTTGTGTGAATCACTGGTGTGGCTTTGCTGACTTCCTAGTCCAACTCAGGCTGTGTGTCACTGCGTGCTGCAAATTAAATTTCGATGAGCTTGGGAAAGTAATTGGGCTGTGAATGTTACCCATTACTCAGAGAATTGTAGATGTCCGGAAATGAAATCAAATGATGTAAAATCTAATTAATGTTTTGGGGGCAACCAGGACCATAGAGATATAGAGCAGTCAGGGACCTAAGTTCAAGCCCTAATATTTCACATTAAAAAAGCTCAAAGCCTAGAGGGGTTTGAGAGGCTCAACCAAGGTCAAGCAAGTGCTCTTGGCTACAACTGGATTAGGACCCAGTTCTACTGACTCCTTTACTTCGAGGTCATTCCTCTTCACACAGCTGCCCATGTTTCCCTGGCACCTCTTGCTTTTTGTGGCTCTGGCCATTTCTCTGAACTATGTTGTCTTCTGGAAGGAGAGGGAGAGGAAGAAAAGCCAAAAGCCGTCAGCATTAGCTCCTTCCATTATTATGTAGCATATAATTGCTCCTATCCCTGCCATAGCAGAATAGAAACATATGACATTATATGTAAATGTTGGTTTTGGGGAAAATACTAATTTCCTGAGCCAGAAACTGATGGAAGAAAAGTGAAAAAAACAAAAGAAGTGGGTCAGACAGCTAAAGGAATGCGGGACGAGAAGTCCAATTCTGCTTGGAACTCAGCTGTTGAGAAAGGTAAATAGGTACTCAGTCAACATTGATTTGATCAGTGAATTCAAAGGGATGACACAGGAAGGAGAGGAATTGCTGGTGGTCCTTTACCAAGGCTTGGGGCCTTTTGAATTTGGGGAGTTTGGGGGTCCTGAGAGTAGATAGGGGTGCCTTAACTGAGGTGATATGAGGGTAGGTGGACAACTTGTCTCCTACAGATAGACGTGGCACTGGCATCGGTGGGTCACACTCCCAGATAGGCTGTTTCCCAGCTGCGTGCCCTTAAAATAGCTTCTTGTCCTCTTTAAACAGTGACTGTTTCTGGAGTTCCTACACCAGCCCTGTCATTCTAGGATCTGTGGAGCGGTGCGGGGGGGCTAGTGTCACTGTTCATGGAAAATGGAAGAATTCAAGGAGTGAGCACGTCGACAGAAAACAGGCACATCATGCCATCTTTCCCTTTGATACGAAGAAATGTGACCTTTCCTGCCTCTCTTGGTGGCTTAGAATAATAGGCTGAGGGGGACAGAGGGGGCCTGGGTAAAGCCAACAGAGGGAGGTTTTCTTCCCATCCTCTGAGAAGCTCTAACATGGCCTCTCCTCTCCCATTAAGTTCTGCCTTAGAAACAAAGTCATCCCTGTGCCTCTGTACATGGGTCCTGTAACATTCATTTAAGAGCATGTTTATTTTAAGTCTCTGACTCGGCACTGAGGAGAGATTGAAAAGCGCCAGCCTCAGGCACTTTTGATCTCCTGCTCCTCATGAATGCGGCATTCATCACTTAAACGTAATATATTTATAATCAGGGTCAAGGCAGCATGACCTTGTTTTATTCTAAATGGATCAGAGGCAGCTAGACATGGGGGCTTCCTGCTTTAAATCAGATGCAAGACATGTTAGCCCTCAGGGACTTCGTTATAATTCAGTTGCTCTCTTTAGGTTTGATCTGTTTCTTTCTTTGTTACTTATATACGAAGAAAACAGAAAATTGGTGGTGGGTGAAGGGAATGTGGTAGGGGCTCCCCATAAAACCAAACTTGAGGGGAATGGAAAATTGATCAGTGTGCCTTTCCATCAGAAGGGGCTGGGGCAGGAAGACAACATCATGTCCAAGGCTTAGATCTTCCAACCCAAGGTAATTAATTTCTAAGCCACATTTTTTCCTCTCTGGAAACATTAATCATGAAAATTAAAAAAAAAAAAAAAACACACAGAAAAAAACCACCCTGAGTCAATTGTTATTTATCACTTCTCTGTGCAGCGGTGTTTAAAGAGCACTCACCAGGAATGTTCAAACACATTTTTTTTTTTTTTTTCTTCCTCCCAGGACTTAGTCTGGGGCCAGCCCTGTATATAAATAACATTATAGGGCGACAATTCCAATCTTCTTCAGCCTCATCTTCTACACTGTTCTGCCTTACTCTGCTTTAACTGTCTCTACTAGATAAAGATGCAATCCCTTTCACTGACTTGAATTGCCCTTAAAAGTCAGAATGGGCAAGTACTGCTTATTTTAGTGATTGTAGCAAGTGAGAATCAAAGATCCAGAACCGAACATTTACACAGAAAGAAATCCATGGGGGTGTTGTTGCTTTAAGGCATCTGATTATTTATCCGCCTACAGCTGGTTCCTCCACTCTCCCACTCCACCCACCTACCCACCCACCCACTGTTTCCCCTTGTTACAAGGTGTTCTATCTTGGAGATGAAGCAAGTGAGGGCTAAGCTAATTAACTAACCAGCAGTGATCTACAGCTTCAGCACCTTGCATTCCTGAAGATTTATCCCATTTCGAATTCATTGCCATTTCCCTCCAGGGAAATAAAGATTGCTGCCTATTAAAGATGGGGACAGAAAAAGGCACCTTCACTGGAGACAGCCTGTACAAGAAAATAATACTGTAATCATTCCCTCCAATCAGCTGAAAAGGATTAAATCTTCTGCTTCTAAAGTAATGTTCCAATTGAGCCTTGGGGAAGAATAATTCATGATTAGGGAGAAGGCTGGTCTAGCAAATGTGAACATTATGTCCATTACTTAAACACACTTCCTGGGCTGACTGCTAATGTACCCAAGGGACTCCAAGCCCCAGCAACTGATAGGCGCAATGAAACAGGCAGACAAGGACAAGAAGTATTATCATCTGCATTCAACAGCACTACATAGACTTTACCACTGCTAAATCACTGCCTTTGGTAAATAGCCCAGATAACTCATTTTAATAGAAGAATTCTTCTCTTCTTTATGTGTATTAAACAACAGACTCTTATGAGCGGTGGCAGTGTATTGATTCCTGGGAAAGGCCGTGTGAATACCAATTCTGTAATTTATGCTGTTTTGTGGCTCTGGCTGTATTTGTTATGCATAGTGTATTAAACATTCAATAGCTCAATTTAATCTTTGCAGCCAAATTGCACAGCACATCATGCCAGATAGTGGTTGTTTCATATACACAGCCCATCTGCTTCCTGTTCTATAATTCATTCAGCAGGCAAAGTTTCTGGCAGCCTCGGGCTACCAAAATATATATATATCCTTAGGGTACCAGAAGTGCTTGGCACTCAATTAGTTTTCCGGGTTTCTAGTGCTGTGTGTGCCTGAGCATGGGTATGTGTTTCCACTTTTATGAGAATTAAAAATGGGAATAGTTTGCTAGGTTCTGTGTCCTCATCTGGACAACTTTTCATAAACTTGTGGGGTTTCACAAAACCCAAAGAGAAAAAAAAAAAACATTAGAAATGAAACACAATGATCCTCTCTCTTGGGAAATTATCTATTGCAATAAAATGTGTTCTCTCAACCATCCCTATCTAAATAGATTGATTTATATCTTGTTGGGTGGGGGGCGGGGGATAAATAAAACAAACCCCAAGGTACTATAAACTCTTGGCTCCTTTCTCTGGACAAACCATTTGGTATTAGCTCTCTTATGGTGAATGTTTATTTTTCCTAAATCCCCTCCTCTCGTGGAGGCCTGCCCCTGTCTCAGCGTCCATGGTAACTTTGTCCTTGCCTCATCTCCACTTCCTATTTGCTTTTAAAGAAGTCAGGGCCTAAATATTGCCCAGTGGAAAACTACATAGGCAGTTTATTGAAGTCTTTCTGCAACTCCCACTACAAATGCCTGATTTTCAGAGCATATTATGGCCTTCATACCACGCACAGGGACATGGACCACCCTTGGTTTTGGGTGATCATTTTATCCCTTTTCGGGAAAAGTGACTGATGAACCCATCTTATGGACTCGAATTACAGCCTCTCCGAGCGGAAGTAGATCATCCATTCCAGTGACCTCATTTTACAGGTAATAACAGCTAACACTTGTGTAATGCATTAGAGCGAGATCAAACATGCGGATGCCAACAGGGCACAGCAAGGCCTCTCAGACGATTGAAGTGTGAAGCCTGAGTGGTGGGGACGGTGGGGAACTGCAGCACTCATGCCTGAGTCTGAGGAGGGAGCTGACACCGAGCTACAGAGAATCCAGAATTGCCACCACGCAGAATGCAGGCCCAGTATTTCCAGATCTTTTGGTTTTTCAAGAGAAGCTGAAACCTGGATTTTTTTTTTTTTAAATGGGAAATGTACTGTTGTTGTTTTTTTAAAAAAAATGTTGGCATTAAATGATATTATATTATATTTTTTAAAACACTGCATGGGCCAAACAAAACACATCTGTGGGCCTGTCAGAGCATATGGGCCTCCGGTTTGCACACTCTGTTTTAGAGTTTATGCCACCCTATTCCATATATTCTTAGGATATTCCCCTGGTAGGACACTGAGGTCTGGGGAGATAGAGTCTTGCCCAAGTTTATAATCTAAATGATAGGGTAGAACTGGGACCGGGATTCAGTCTGTTGGCATGTACCCCAGGGCTCCTTTGACATGATTGTTTTCCCCTGTGGTATACAAAGATTCACCCAAAATTCTTTTTCTAGTAATTGGGATCTTCTCTTTGTAGCAGAGAACTTCACTTTACTTCTGCTTTTACTGTCCCTCTCTGGTCTTACCGTCATCAGTACACATTATTTTGGTTTGATACATGCCAGCCTTTCTCTGGGATTATGATCCTTGGGTAAACTTTATGTCCAGCAAGTACAACTCAGGATGCAAACAAAACACTTAACGCTTTATCCCACTGTCCTTCACATTTATTCCCTGTCTTACCTCTTCTCCCCCTGATGGAAACTACAGAAACCATAAACTTTTCTGTTTATTCTTCACTAATTGACAGGTCCACCATTCCTCAGTGTTGCAAACAGACCCTTGATTTAGTAATTTGAATATTCAGACCTGAGGAGCAATCACAACTTCCAATCTCACTTGTTTGTGGTAGGCAAATTTCTAAGAGTGACCTCCAGTGACCCTGAGTATTATATCATACCTTTCCTTTTGAGGGTGGGTGAGATCTGGAAATATGATGAGATATCACTCTTACTATGATTGTGTTACTTTATGTGTCAAAAAGGAGATTATCCTAGTGGGCCAAGTCTAATCACATGCTACCTTTAGAAGCAAAGTTTCTTCTTACTGGTAGTAGAAGGGGAAGTGAGAGAGATTCTAAGCCTGGGAGGGATTCCATGTGCTTCTGTTGGTTTTGGGGCCACATACAAGGGGTAGAGAGCCATAAGTAGCTGAGAGTGGTTACCAGCCAGTAGCTAGGAAATGGAAACCTCAGACTCATAGGCCCATAGAACTAATTTCTGCCAATGACCTAATGAGTTTGGAAGTAGATTCCTTTTTAGAGCCTCAAGATAAGAACCTAGCCAGACAACACTTTGATTTCACCCTTGTCAGACCCTAAGTAGAGAAACTAGCTGAGGCTTGCTGGACTTCTAGCCTCTAGAACTGTGAGGTAGTAAGTGGATGTTGTTGTAAGCTGCTAAGATTGTAGTAATTTGTTATGCAGCAGTAGCAAACAAATACAGTTTTAAATCTCTCTTCCCCCTCCCAGGCTTTCAGTGGTAAAGGGGAGCCTCTTGACTTATCCTTTTCTTCTCTCTAGGCTCACCCTTTCCCTGCTAGCTAGCCGTGGTTTTGCTGGGGAGGAGGGATGTAGGGTAGGAGGAAGAAGATGTAAAAAGTAGGACAATTCTTACTAGGCTGGTGTCTTCTGCCTTCTGGGCCTGCAAAGGCTCTGAGTGGGCTCTGTTTGGGATATTTTGCAGGGACTTTGGAGGGATAAAAAACCCTTCTCTTCCATAGCCCTTTTGGCCTAGACAGACGCTTTCTTATTTTAAGTGACCTTATTCTGAGTTCCTGTGTGAGCTTGCTCTCCTGCATGGCCCACAAGGAACATGTGTTCCTCACTACTTTCTCCCCCCCCCCCCCCATTGCAATGAACACAGTTGCAGATGGATCTGTGCTGCTGTGCATTTCTGGCCTTGCCATCAAAACAGTCACTTCTTTCCTTACCCTTTTACTTTGTGGGCTGGTGTCAGGTCACAGTCCACAGTCTGCTTTGTCTTTCTGGGGAATGAATCAGGCATCAATTCTTTTTGGGTCTCAGTGACAGGCAATCCATTTTTCAAAGCTCTGAAGCAAACCTTTGCAGATTCTTTCCTTAGGATGTGGAGTGAAGGCAGCATTCCCCACCTCTTCCCCTAAGGGACAGCTGGTATGGTGGCACCAGGCTGTGGCTTTGTACAGTTCTGGGGATAGTATTTGTACTCATTCAGTGTATCTCAACAGCTTCTGGAACTCTGGAACACATAGAATGCAATTGGAATGGTGCCCCTGGGCTGTGCAATGGGGTCCCCTTGTGATGGGGATTCACTGTAGGGCACAGCTTTCTTCTAAAAAAAACCCTTCACCAATCCTTTCTTTCTACTTTCTCTTCCCTTTTATCTTCTCAAAGTAGGTAGCTGGGGTCAAGACTGGTGGAACAGATTCTCTTGCATTGCCACTGTAAATTCTGTGTGTGAGGGGTTGTGTCTCGCACAAGCTGTGGTATCTTGTCGTATGAGCCCCCTATTGACAAATGCAGTATGAACAACCTGTTAAACTTGCTGTTACACTTGTCTATCTGAGCATCCACATCACTGGCCAGTACCCTGCAGTACTCACCCAAGGAAGGTAGAGGGGTGGATTTTTAAAAATAGCATCTGGATTGGATGCCTAAGCCATGCTGCTCTCTTCCTCCACCTGTTAGTCAGAGGGTTCTTCTACCATCTAGGAGCTGGAGCTGTTGGTGGTCAGACCTGGTGGCTTATTGCACATCTCTGGAGGGCTTTGGGTTCCTATCTCAGGCCTCAGTTGACTTTCCTCCTGGGCCACCTGTGCTCACTTAAAAGTTCTTTTTATTCCTGAGCAGTTCTTATTCTCTGAGTGTGTGCCTGTGTGTGCATGTGTGCGTGCGTGCATGCGTGCGTGTGCGTGTCTTTTTTTCATCTGTGCTTTCCCTTATTTGGATGCTGGGAGCTTGGTGGTATTTCATTCAGGAAACACAGTCTGGCTGACATCCATGATCACTCTCGCCTGCTTTTGCTTACCCACTGCCTACACTTCCTTCTTCTCAGTGTCTGCTTACCTTGTGCCAGGCTTAGGCCCTGGGAGATGAGCTTGTTGGCAAAACCTGCTCATGGAGAACATGGGTTCAGATGGTGAAGCGGCTTTTTGACACAGCTGGCCCTCTTCATGTGGGTCACCTGCATTGCCAGAAACACAGAAGCATCTTGTTCATGAGACTTAAAACAGCCGTTCTGAGTGACTGAGCGAGCGTCAGCCTCACAGGTTTTGGGTGAGTGTCTGCTTTAACCAGCCAATGATTTCCTAGTCTGGAAGATCATACCTGCACAACTTCCTTGAAGGGCATCTGAACTTTTTTCTTTTCCTAGCTGAGTCCTAACCTCTTACTCTTTGACTTCCAATTAGATTGATAGTACCTGCCTTCCTCTTCCCTCATCTTTATCAAAACAGGTACAGGAACCATTCACACTACGTGACTGACAGCGTAGGTGTTAGTAGTCCCATGGTGGTCAAAATGTTCAGTAACATGGCTTTCAAATTTATGACATCAATCCAGTGTGGTAGGTGAGAACTGGGTGGTGTGTGTGTGTGTGTGTGTGTGTGTGTCTATGTGGGTGTGTGCCAGCCCAGCATTAACCACCTACTATTATGTAAGTCGAGCTTTTGTTGCCTTCCCTTCTTTCCTCTAGAGCTGTTGAGTAGATCATTGCCTTGGTAGAAACTGAAGATCTTCCTAAAGACTGACAACGGTGATGTCTACTCTAGGGCCTGCCAAATACCTATGATTTCAAACAGGAAAATCAGTCATTTGGGTCAGGAAGATATAAAAATCCTCATATTTATTCTTCTAAAGTTGCATAATAATAATCCACCAGTTCTCATTGTCTAGTTGTGGTTTTTTTGTGTCAAGCTCACAGAGGGGTCAGATAGACCAGAATTCAGTCTGGTGATGTGGATAGGGTCTCTGAGAGCAAGGGATGGTGGTGTTCCACACAGTAGGAATGGATGGATGGGAGGAGACTGCTGGGCGCCTAAGCATTGCTAAGAGCAATGAGAGGTGCATTCAGAAAGTGGATAGACTGTAGACCACCTTGGCTTCCTTTATGATTTTGTCCAGGCCTTTTCTTTTATATCTGTTTTACAGCCTCCCTTCTCCTAATCTCCATCTCTTCTTGGCACTGTTGCTTCTCTTCTTCCATCTCAGTCTCAGTCTGGTCCTTCACCACCCTCTTTCCCATTGTGCTCATTGTCTCTAAACTTGCTGCTTCCAGAAGGGTAAAGGGGAATGGAGACCTAAAAAGGTCACACCTTTCATTTTCTCCATATGCTATTCTGACTTTAAAAGAAGAGAAGGAAATTTGACCTTAGATGTTAGGCTTTTCTTTTTTCCTTAAGCAGTTCCAAATTCCAATTTTTACTCTCCATTGAGGAGAGTGATCATGCACTAGGATTGAAAGAAAGAAGGTGCAGGGACGCCTGGGTGGCTCAGTCTGTTAAGCATCTGACTCTTGGTTTTGGCTTGGTCATGGTCTCAGGGTCCTGAGATTGAGCCCCACATGGGACTCCACACTCAGTGCAGAGTCTACTTGAGATTCTCTCTCTACCTCTGCCCCTCCCCCCACTCATGCTCCGCCCCCCCCTAAAATAAATAAATAATTCTCGAAAGAAAGAAAGAAAGAATGAACGAACGAACAAACAGAGGGTTGGTGACAGGAAGTGGGATTTATAGCCTACCTTCTCCCAGGCTAGTTCTCCAAGAATTCTCAAAGAGCAACCCAAGGACAGAACAAAGCACATGGTAAGTTTACAGTGGACACAGATCCTTACGTTTCAGGAGGCAGATGTGAAAATTGCCTCATCTGCTTATGGCTGTTTTTCTGTTATAATGCCTCTTGCTTTTCATCCTGGCCTGCAAATGAGTTCCTAACACAGATACTTGTCATTAGCTGGAGTGTGGGAGGGGCAGTGCACAATTTTTGTGGCCTAAATTAATCCCTGCACTCATTTTGCACCAGAAAGAATATAGGACTTGCTTCACTATTGGGAAGCAGGCACACCTTGACTTGTATTCTCTTTCACAGGACACAGAACGAATGGTTTCTAAACTAATGTCCAGTGAGGAAACAAGAGACAGGGCTCCTTTCTTTGAGAAGTGATTCTCATTGTGAGCGCGATAAAATATTTACACAAATTCCACAAAGTCAGCCTCCTTGGCCAGTGAAACAGAAGGGAATTAAACACAGGAAAACAAACCTAAAACAAAACATTATATAAAGCAATAATAATGTTGGTGCTAATTGTTCTCCACATGGAGATCTGACACCTCTATGCCACCTTCCTTAAAGAGGAGGATGGTTTTGCTAAATTAAATGGGCTTGGCATAAACCAGACTCCTTTACACTGAATGCTTCAGTAAAGAGTATATTCGGAGACGACATAAACTCTCAGTGCATCATAAGGCAAAGGGCTGTAGGGAATAGTCCAATAAAAGGAAAAAAGTCTGCTCAATGAAAACACTTTACAAGTGAATATATATATTCGCACTAAAAGAGATATCTTAAACTCTAACAGAGGTACCATTCAGGTGATAACAAGTGGTGGCAATAGTTATATGCATTTTCCCTGGCCTGAACAGAGAGCCAAAATTGGAGGGAGTGCAATGTACAGGAAATTATAAGCACTTTATTCCCACTTTAACTAGATTTTCCTGTTCTGTAAACACATGAGTTTCTGACATTCCCACCCATTCTGGGAGGAATGCATGCTCTTTCTCACTTTAACCATTTGGTCGCTCAATGAAAAGCATCACCATTGCCCTGCTCAACCCATTTAGCACCTCTAAAAGTCACTACATGGATTTAGTGATTAATGATGATTGATTTTTTCTTGCCAGCTTAATCGTCACACTTGAGTGGGGCTGATGTAGACCCAGCTGTGCTTAATTAGCCCACAGGACTTAGAAACCATATTTTAAAGACAGGCTTGTAATGGAAGAAGCCTTCCTGATGATGCAGCCTGCTGAGGTGAACCCAGACATGTGGCAGGCACAGTTTTTCATTAGGTCCAAGGAGCATGTTTGGGAACTGTATATTGTATAAAAAAGACCTATGTTTTCCCTAGATTTGGGAAAGCTATTGTTGCCTTCTAGAACATGGGTTATAAAGGGAGATAGCTCAATAGAACTTCTTTCTCTGTGGCATAATCTTGGCTGATTACCTAAGGCAAATGCTGGCTTCAATCTAGAAGGTAGGTGTGTTATACTACACCATTCTATATGGCATCTTTCATTTTTAAATTTTTGGTGGATTTAACCTTCACTAGTATCCACCTTAAAATGTGAAACTCCTTATTATCCTTGAAAATGTTGCATGTCTATAAGGCTGTTTTCTTTTATTCAGGATCTAAAATAAAAAATCAACCTTCTTCATTCCCTTTCTTCTTTGTTTGGCTTTCTTCCTTCCTCCCTTAATCCCTCCCTCTGTCCCTCCCTTCGTCCGTCCCTTCCTTTCTTCTTTCCACTAGATACATCCTTTGTCAATAGGAAAATTATTTCTAAACTCAGCTTGTTCCCTATCAGTCAAGAGGCTTCCAGTTGACCTGTGTAGCATGAGCACTTGCCCAACTGGGCATAGTCCCCAAACCATAATCTCATTTCATACACACTAGAGAAACTCATCCAATCATTATCATAGCTTGTTTCAGGTAGCATCTGGCTTGAGTCAACTAATGACAAAGGAAAGCCATGACTCTTATTAGTACTTCTCTTAACCTAGAAGGCCCAGGGAAACTTTATGAGGATAGGATGCTAAGTGAATTTTCAAGGAGTATTTATAGATACTTAGAGATTTTGCTGGGAATTGTGGAAATGTTCATATGCGGAAGTTGTAAGGAGATAGAGAAAAATCTTTTGCAAGGCTTGGTCCCATACGATTGGGCTCTTGACTAGGGAAACTTGTGATGCAGTTGGAGTAAAGGGAAGACTAGTGAGAACATGGGGTGTGGGAGTGGTTAGTAAGGGGGTTTCCACAAGATGCCCAGAAGCTTGGAAATTGATCCTCAGAGAGTTGCCTTCCAAAGGTGGTGGAAGTTCAGATTTGAAACTGCTACTGGGTGCTGGTGAAGAAAATTGTTGGTGTGAAAGGTGATATTGTGTTGTTGAAGAATAGTATTGTATTTAAGAAGAATGCTACATTTATTCACAGCTCTTTGGGCCACAAGTGACAGAAACTCAATTTTGACAGTTTAAGCAAAAAGGCTCACAAAGCTTGGAAGGAAATAGAGTACAGCTTATAAGACTGAAGTTATAGTATAGGATCCAAGGCCTCAAGAACTGGCACCAAGCAGTTGACTTCAGGTATCTTTCTCTGCCTCTTGCCACCATCTTCATCTGTCTACTCATCTGTCCACATATGCATCTATTTATCTATCCATCCATCCATCCATCTATCTCTCATCTCTATACTTGACTTTGTTCTGCAGATAGAATTTCTCTAAGTGGCAGGGTTTAGCAATCACAGTCAAAAGGGCTTCTCTGGCCAGTCATGCATATGACAATTCAGGGGAGGGACACTGTATGGCCCTGTTGGGTTATCTGATACTCCCCTAATACAATCCAGGGGAATAGGGTATTATTTGGCTAGGCATGGGTCATGTGCCCATATCCGTGTGAGTGATTATATTAGCACAAGAAGGCATAGAATAGCTTGCTGGGCACACAAAAATAATTTAGTCCCCTGTAAATTCCGTTGTAATATTACCGTGTAGTAAGAATACTTCTTTTTGAACAACAGTTTATTCCATATAAAGCATTTTGACTTACATATTACCTAAATTTTTGCTGACAGTGACTCTATGAAGGGTTAAATAGACTTTGTCTTGCTTTACTGAGGAAAAACCTGAGTCTAGACTAAATAGTAGTACATGCGTAAAAGGGCATAAAAATAACTGAAATAGTTTTAAAAACCTAGGAGATCTAGGTCTAGGTCCAGTTCTGCCACTAATGTGGCTCTTGATATTAGCAAATTAGTTCACTATTTTGGGCGTCAAAGGGAATTGGACTAGATCAGTAATTCCTAAACTTTAATGTGATCATCTGCATGGTTTATTAAATGCTCATTGTTGAGCCCCACCCTCAAGAGTTTCTGATTCAGGAGGTTTGGGGTGGAGCCAGAGAATTTGCATTTTTAGTAAGTTCCCAGATCTTTAACAGAGAATGTTACCAAAGGCAGTAGCAATTGCAACTTTATTAAGTTCCAATTGCTACTGTAACATTTCACTACAAACCTAGTGGCTTAAAACCACACAAATTTATTGTCTTATAGTTCTGGAGATGAGAAGTTTGAAATGAGTTTCACTGAGCTAAAGTCAAGGTGTTGGCAGAGCTTGGTTCTTTCTGGAAGCTCTAGAGAAGAATCTATTTCTTTGCCTTTTCTAGCTTCTAGAAACTCCCTGCATTCCATGGCATGTGGCCCCTTCCATCTTCAAAGCCAACAATGTATCTCCTTTAAATCTCTCTCTGACCTCTCTGTTGCCTCCCTCTTCCATGTTAAAGGACATTTGTAACTACATTGGACCCACCCAGATAATAAGGATAATCTCTCTATTTTAAGGTCATCTGATGAGCAACCTTAGTTTCATCTGCAATTTTAATACCCCCTTGCCATGAAACATAGCATATTCACAAGTTCTGGGAATTAGACAGGGACATCTTTGGGGGCCATTATTCTGCCTATCCCATTAGGGTTCCCTCACTGAGAACGACTGGACTATAGCTATTATTCCCTTTTTACTCAGCTACAAAATTGCAGTACTGAGGTAGCTCTGCAGCAGCATGGTTCTCACTTCTTTGAAAATGGACTAATGCTTACGTGTTTTTACATTAATCCCTTCCATTGGTTGAACGGTAGTACAAAAATAATTTGCTCTGCAGTTAAGGTGCTCCTCAGACAAAAGCCATTTATTCTCTCTTCTAAACTGGAAGAGACCCAGTAAAGGGCTATATCCAAGGGGTTTTCTGTCCACGAGACCAGATCTCGCTCGATGGTGAAGTAACATGAGCCCTGAGGCTTAGAAGATCTGTATTCTCAAGGTTTACATCAAATAGCCTGTCTCATGTTTATTTTGTGGTTTCAGGTTATCTACTCCATTCTTGAGTTAGAAGTTTTTCTAGCATTATCAAAGTGCAAGCAAGAAGGGCCTGAGAATGCAGAGAATGTTACAAAAGGCTTCAGTTTCTATCCACTGGGCTTAAGCCAGTTATTGGTGAGATAAGGTTTTGGGTCAAATCTCCTAAGAACTGTCCAGAGTTGCTATGGGAACTGCTCGCTTGCCTACTTTTTCCTGCTTCCTCCCTCTTCATCATTTTGAATCTGAGTAGACAAATATCTGTCCAGCAGTGTCTCACATGCGTATCTTAGATTCTGGCAATGGATGGAGTAATTCTCACATTCTTCCTTTCCCTCCCTTCACCTCATCTCTTACTTGCATTTAAATCTGAGTGAATCTAAACTTCCCTTTGCTGTGGAAATCCACTCCCTGTGTGGTAATCTATATTTATAGTGAATTAAAGCTTGATTTCACTCTGAAGTCATGATATTATAACCCACTCTATGAGACTCTGCCAAAGTAGGTGCTCTAGTCTGGGCAAAGCCTCCCTGGGGCCATTTTTGTTTCTTCTTTTAGCTCCTTTTCATCTTCTTCCTATACTCACCTCTTTTCCCTTTCCCTCAATTTGCTCTGAATTTAATGTGTCCTTCATTAAACATGGATTTAGGCATTTTATAGGGGAATGCTTGAAAGTCTAAAAAAAATAAGCCCCTAATAACAGAATGGGGAGGAAAATTTCTGTTGGTATTTAAATAACAGTATGTTTGCTAACTTAACTGTAATTTTGTTAACATGCGTTAACAGGAACCCTGCCAATTTTGGAATCTTTTCTTTTGAAACCACTAATTACCTTGATTTAAATTGATAAGTACCCTACTGCTCTAAAATATTTAATGTATTTTATTGAAGATGCATATTTTCAAATCTATAAAAAATACATATAATACATAGATAATATGTATATATTATATGTAATTATATAATATGTATATCTATGAATCTAGGTTAGTATAATTAGTGTAATTGAGCATTACATTTAATTCTGGCTTTTCTGACAATGAAAGCAAAAAGGGAAACTCAATTTACTGTAATTGTCATCTGGAAAAATGTTAGCTTAGCAGTTCCTTAGGAGAACTAGTAAATTCTTTAGATATGATATATATTAAAAGTATTTTCAGGGATATACAAATCCAAATGCTGATGCTCAGGATGTTTGCTATAGTATTGCTTATACCAGCAAAAAAGTAACTAGAAGTAAACACTGAGGGAATAGAGATAGAATAATATTCCATGCCACTATTTCATAAAGTAGTATGTATTCATATAATATGTGTTCATATAATAGAATCTTATGATGGCATAAAAAAACCATGTTGAAAATGATTATTTTTCACTCTGTGAAAATGTTTATGATGATACACATGGAATATGTATACGCACCCTATAACAAAATATCAACAATATCTTTATTTGGATAGTGGAATAATAGATCACTTTTATTTGCTTGCTTTTTTTGTTGTTATTTATTTGTATTTTCTCATGCAAACATGTATTACTTTCCACCTTTTTCTTCTTCATTAAAAAAACTGTTTTCTTCCATAAGTCTTTCAAGCAAGAGACATTTGACAGCCTTAAACAATATATGATGCCTTAAACAATGGTTTTACTAAAAACCAGAACATTCTTAATGAGACTTATTGAAATCCGATGCAATAGCTTAGTGAAGGCATTTCTTTGCATCATGAAGCAAGGTGGTGGCAATCCATGAGCACTAGGTATATAACTTCAAGTGACTTAAAAGATATGCAAACAAATCAGAGAGAAGTGCTTCTGGAACTTTACTGCCCACACAGAATACCTGGAGATCCTGCTTAAATGCAGATTCTGATTCAGTAGGTCTGGGGTGGGGCCTGAGAGCCTGCATTTTTAATATGCCACTGGTCCATATATGCTTTGAAGCGTAAGGATTTAGAGCATCTAAGGAATCAGATGGGACTTACTGATTTCCACCCCAGGCTGTTCATCAGAGTCACCTACAGAACTTTAAAAAAAGTACAGATTCCAGAACCCACCTCAGATCTCACAAATCACAAGTTTTTGAAGTCGACCTTGGGGATATATATTTTATAAAACCTCCTCTGGAGGTTTTATCCTCATCTGGATAAAGTTGGATGGTAGACAGAGTGTGTATGAGGTTTATTTCCTGAGACAGTCTTATCTATCACTCAGTCCAGTGGAAATTTTGATAGGAGCAGCACAGAAGCCTGCTTGGAATATGGCCTATCTCTCTGGTCCTGTGTAGGAATTAGCCCCATGCCTTGATAGCAGACATTTAGGCGGCAAGATTGTCCATGGCATTATAAGTGAGAAGCCAGGTTGGTATTGCCACCATATCTCTGCCCACGGTGGGCCACTGTGGTTGTTTCTAGAAGTAAGATACTAATTGTCCATAATTCACTGTAGATTTGCTCAAATAAATATATTGCCAACTGCACAATATTATCTAACTCTGTCAATGAGTTTATCTAGTAACGTACTCAACAAACCTATTATTGAAACAGAGTCATCATTTTTGTAATTTCATCTCTCCCGCATTTAACTTCTTAGATAAAAAAAAATCACATAGGTGATGCTGCAGCTGTCTATTGAGAGTGGACAGATTAATTATATTTGCCTGAGATACAGGCTGGACTCTGATTATGAAATACACTGAACAAATACCCAAATGAGTTCACTAGGTAAGGTTTACATGGAAACTGAAAAACGTGTGAGTTGCCAAGGAGGTCACCGTCCTTTGGGACGTCTAGTGCATGCAGAAAGCACTGTGTGACAGCATGGAACACGTCAGTTTATCCTCTGGTGAGGTCTGACCCAGCGACTCATATATGCCAGCCTGTCACTCAGGACTATGCTCATGCTACTGGTATCTACATATGCTTGTATCCGAGAGCAGCAAAACCCTGGCTTTGAGTTTTAATAAGGCACACCTGATTTCAGCATACAAATTGCAGGTCAACCATGCTAGCATGTGGTGGGCGATTTCCATCTCATGTGCAAATTTGCTTTCCCCAGACATTGCCTTCCGACAGGTTTCTGAGAAGCCCACGTAACTGTAGTGTGTAGGATAGCTAATGAACAATTCCGTGATTAATAGATTAACCGCGGCTTTGTAACAGGCAAATCAGTGCCTCTCACCAGCATACATTCTGACTGTCGGGTTTTATTTTCCTGTTACCAAAGTTCAACTTTGTACTGCAAAGGCAGTATGATCTGGCCCCCTATGGTAAGACTTCTTTTTAGTGAATCGAGCCTTGATTTCTCTGAGATGCTTTTTATATTATAATCCCTATTATGATAACCTGCTGAGCTAGTAGGTTGTATGAATGCTCAGTACAGCTGTCCAGGAATGATTACAAGATGAATAATTTTACCTCTTGGCAAAAGAGAAGAGTTTTCTCCATTTTCCCTGTCCTCCTTGCCCCCTCTCTCCTTGGCTGTACTCTCGGAGGCTCCCTTTCTCCTTCGCCCCAGGCACCGGTAATTATTCACATCACTGTTAAAGAAGAACTATGAGCTAAAGTTTAAGGCCAAAATGATACTGATGAACATCATTTAGCTTCCCATTTGGAGTCCTTTCAAGTTTATTTTTCTCTTGACTGCAGCTGCCCAGCATATGTGGTTCACCCGGCCACACAGCATTTCCTCTTTGATGGGGACCATTTATAATCAGGCTCTAGGTCTCTCCACATTTCCTTCCTTCCCAGCCTCTGCTGCTTTCTCTTCTTGGTCCCATTCTCTTTTTGTGTCCTCCATTCTTTTTCCTCTTGCGCCTTCCCTGGTTGCAAATAGAAGCTGGAGCCTGGCTCCTCCAGGGTCAAACGCATAATGTAACGGCTTACCTCCTGTTTGATTTCAGCCCTGGTCCCTGGGGGGACACCACGTTATTGTTGTGGCCCAGCTTTGTAGCACCACAGGCTAATGGATCAATTCAGCCTTCAAAGCATCCTATGGCCTGTCGATATGAAATTCTAGCAATTACTGAAGTGGGAAGGCTGGGAAGCGGCTGAAAAACATTCCCTATTGATCACTCTAGAGTATGATGAACTTGTTTAAGAAAAATTGATCTGACACATTGATTTTTTTTTATCAGAGAATCTCATGAATGCAATTTAAGTCACAATATTTCTTGCCTTGCAGAGTGTTTTCTTCATCAAGAAACTGTGAGGCAAGCCAGCCAATGAGAGATACTGAGAAGAGTTGCAAAGCTTCCCACCCCTTGCTTGCTCCATCCAGAAAGAGAAACTGTTTCTATGTTAAACTGGTTTTTAAATGTAAGGTCTCTTTTGTGCTTGATGCTTTTTATCCTCTCATAAACCTTCTTAACCAATATTCCCTTCCTCCCAGGCCCTCAGGTCCTCTTCACCTTCTAAGTGGAGGTTTTTGTTGGAGGAGCAGGCCCTCGGATACAGCATATGCTTTCTCAGTTATTGCATGGAGAGTAGGTTTTGGAAAATGAGAATCTTTATTATGGCCAAAGGTAGCTCTGTCCCTTGACATATCCAAAACCACTTGGACAGTGATGATGATAGATTGCAAACCCTGGAGCCATTCACTCTCTGAACAGTGTCACACCTGCAGCTCATGCGCGGACAGCTGCTGTGTCAGCTAGAACTGCACCAGGGACTTGAAGAGCTGCCAGAAATCCTTCCCTACTTCTGAGTACCTCTCACCATGCATCTCTGTTGGGTGACTCTTTCCCTTCTCCCTTACTCCCTTACCTGGCATTCTCCTAGGGAGTAGATTACTAGTTTCTAGACTTGGATGATCATCAGCATCACTTTCAGAGCTTCCAAAAATACAGATTCTTGGACCTTATTCCAGACCTGTTGAAACAGAATCAGGGAGTAGAGCCGAGGAAATTATAATTAAAAAGCTCCCTGGTTGAGTCCATTGACCAGCCATGTTTGGAAACCCCTGGATTAGATAACAGAGGTGTGTGTGTGTGTGTGTGTGTGTGTGTGTGTGTGTGTGTGTGTTTGGTAAAGAAAGAGTTATTTAGAAGCACGAGAGGAGAAAGTTGCCAAAAGAAAAAGTGCAATATGTAATTCATCCTTTTAGAATTCCTTATTAGCACTTTGAATTTGAATGTGTATGTACAAGAATTGGTTGATCAGAGGAAGCTAGCTGACACTAAGTCCAAGAGAATAAGACAGAAAGGATGGAGCAGTTTCCAGAGAGAGTTGTACTGGGGGTAGAGAAGAGCACAGGGAACAAATTTGGCACACTTCAGTGTTGGGTCAAAAAGAAACTCTCCGGGCAGGGCTTCAAGACTGCATCACAAAGGCAAAAAGATGCCTATGTCTAAAAGTTCTGACGGCTCACTCATACTAAAGCCTACACCCAGCTTCTCTGATGTGAATAAAAGAAACTAGTTTCCCTCCCATCTAACAGATTGTGTGAAAGTGAAGAACCGTACCCAGACCTTTCAACACAAGAATTCAGGAGCTGTGTCTTTAATAACTTTGTCAAGCCTCACAGAGAAAGTTCTAAAGTGGTTGACCCACAAGAGAAATGCAGGTTGCCTATTCAAGAATACATCCAGGAAATCTGTTCCCAAATGATTTTCCATTCCATTATCTCAAAGACCTGCTTTCAAGGGTGAAATTTTTAAGCAACTTCGCTGCTTGCTTGGTGAGTTTGAATAAGCTGAGAGGTGGGTCAAAAGAATCTTCTGCAAGTCATTTAGATTGGAGATGTTCATGTACTTGGAAAATAATCTAAGTTGTAGTGCAGTCTAGTAAATTCAACTTTTAACCATTTAATTCTTACCAGTTGTTACCTTTTTCTCGGGGCTCCTGGTAGCCTATACAAGTAGACTGTATAATTTGCCGCAGTTGTTCTCATTCTTGACTGTACTTTATAATCCTCTGGGAGCTTTAACTAGTACTCAGGCCTGGGCCCGCCCCCAGAGATTCCGACTTAATAGGTCTGAGGTTAGGTCTGAGCATTCCTGTGAAAGCTCCCCAGGTGATTCTCAGTTGTGGACAAATTCGAGAACCCCTAGGTCTATTTTGATTCAAAGATAGCAAACTGAAATTCTGCCAGAGTTCAAAATATTTCTTTTTAATTTTCTGCCTGCACACTTCTGGACTTCTGGAGAAGACAATGCACAGCAGAGAAAGGAGGTACCTTCTGTTTGCCAGATTTGTGAGGAAAACAAAGGCCTCCTGTTTCAAGTACTTCTCAGATAGCATGTGGGCTCTCCTCAATACACGGCTCTGCTTTCAGCAAAATTGTTAATTATAGATCATAATAAGCTGTTAGGAGCAAAACACACACATAATTTGAAAGTGAAATGAGGCACAGTACATAGATAAAGCAATTGTTTGTTTAAGAGGTGATTAGCAGCAGCAAAACAAGCAAACTGATCCTTGAACCTGAAAGAAATTACACCCATTTGGAATTGTTATACTCTCTGGTTATTTGTGCATTGCACCCTAATGCAAAGGTGCACGTCTGTCGCTGTCAGTTTTCTTTTTTTCTGTGTGTGATGTAGGGAAGGTACGGTCTATGCCATCTTAGAACTAAGATGATATTAAAAGAATAGCCTGTCAGGAGGAATAAAGAAAGGGAAGTGTCTTGGTTTCTCAAAGGAGCACAACTGAGATTTAAACTGTTCTGAGCTATGATAAATTATAAGGCTTTAAAACCACTGTGATCACTGAATGAACAAAACAGTTTGCTTTGGGTAATTATGCCTTTTTGGTCTCCTTCACTTTCAAGTTATTTTCCCCTTGTAAATGTTACACTCTGGCACTGTGTGCTGTGTCAAAGAGTGTTAATCTCAGTGTGAAACGCTGGGGTTGTCTTTAAGAGTAAGTGAGCCCAGAAATATTCTCAGCTCAGACCAACTTAGATGAAAACACTAGCAGCACTCGAACATGACATTTGGTGACAAGAGTTGCTAACTCGCAGCTCCACCTGGGGTAAGGTGAGGCAGGGTTTGGAGTTTCATCTGCGGGTTTCACACAGGAGTGTTACTTGAACGGAGCAGTCTCCTGGGCTCAGCCTTGGCCCTGGAAGTTCCCAGGACGGCAACTTCACGTGGAAAGATGCCAGTTACTGAATAAGGGCGTACAGGCTGAGGATAAATAAGCATGTTATTAGGCGAGATTGCAGTGCTCAAGATGGGAGGGTTAATAAGCAACTAAGGTTAACAGGAAATCCTTAGCTTTTTGTTGCCTGAAAATGCATTCCGATTCTGCAGCTTGTTGCTTGGTAAAGTTGAGGAAGGGCTTAATTGGGACTTCTCAGAGGCAACACAGTTCAGAGCCCACGGTCCAATCCCAAGCACCCTATCTGATTCTAAGGTTGGCAGCAGAGTGTGAGGCTGTTCCAGTGTGCCTCATCTGGTATTGTTGTCTTTAAAAGTCCCAACAAGAAAGCCTCTATTTCATGTGTTGAGTGAGAAAGTGGAGGCAACAGGCAATTCTGGTGCTGCCAGATTGTTAGATTGCCTGGCCTATTTGGGTTAATGTTCTGTTGTGTTCAGGGGCAGAGCCTGCAACTTTCCATTTCCTCGGAGATAACAAAGTCAGTGTGATTACATGCTTGGAGAAGTCATGTTAGTGATAAGAGCTAACATGTATTGAGAATTACTTTGTGCCAGGCATCATTCTACGCACATCACATGTCTTACTTCCTCTAACCTTGTCAAGTATCCTGTGAGGCAGGTACTTTCATTCTCTCCATTTTATGAAAGAGGAGAAGGAGGCAGGAGTGGTTGGTGACCTTGCCCAAGGACACGGATAATGGAACTGAATTAGAACCAGGCGATCCAACTCCAGAGTACTCAGAATGGACCACTAAATATACAGCTTCAAAGACACAGACCCTCCCCTCTCTCTCTGCTGCCCAAACTCCCTGGGGCAGCATTTAGGCCTGGTTCGCCCACCTGCCCATCTCCTCCCTCAGCTTTCTCACGCCCCCAGGAGCCCCAGGACCTAGTGCATGTACAAACAGAAGTGCACCCGTCTCCCCTTCTGGCCCCTGCAGGAGGCTCCCAAGTCCGTGTTTCAGAAAGTTAGTCTTTATCTGACCTTGTGCCTTTGTGTAGTTTGGTTTGTAAAATGCTGGGATTTATGAAATTGCTCTGAAGCAAAGGACTTCAGGGAGAATCTGTCGATGGTGTTTGTTGTAACTTCCGTGGATGATGTCAGAATGCATCCTCTCTAAAGAACTGTGCACGAGCCTCCTGCTAGTTGTAAACAATACAGCAGACCAGGGGATTTTAAAATCCTGTGAGATTGCAGCTGGAGCTGCAAATGTATAACCTGAAAGGCAGGGAGACAAAATGAAGTCTGATAGAGATGCATGGATATATGAGAGAGGCCACCAAGCCTATAAATGCAGTTGGACTTTTGAATTAGTTGTGGCGACGGACTTGTCATTCTGCGTGTTTTACGCAGCCTAACTGGCTACATTCAGGATTGCATGCATATTGGCCCTCTGTGAGATTGGTCAGCCTAGGCCAGTTATTTTGATTCAGACCTTCTGAGGTTTGCTCCTGGGGTGGCCTGCTGCTGCTGGCTCTCCTTTTGCTGCCCTCCTGGAGGGAGGGAGCAGATCTCACTCCTGAAAGTACAGTGGCCTGGTTTACCTGGGAGACCAGGTCTCCCTCTCCTTCACCATCTAGGGCTCTCAGAATATCCCCTCCCCTAAGTCTCCTTCTGTAGCTTGTTTTAAATCTACTGTGCCTCCTCCCACTTCCTCCTGTTACTAATGAGGCACTCTGGGTGAGGGACTGTGACATCTCGGGGCCTCGGGAGTAGCAGAAAAAACTGTAGGTCTGTCCACAGAGGAGTCCCATGACACTGACCATTTATCTGGTGACCATGTGGGCCCAGTAAACAAAGCAAATCTGTCTGGTTCTCCCTCCCTCTGTGGCTTTTGGGCCTGTGCGTTTGCATTTCCCAGGACAGTTGCAGGAGACACCAAAACTTGTCTTCATTACGGCTCTGACTCATAACCCAATTAATGGTGTCAAGACGTGAAACATGGTCCCCAAGCCCAGCTGCCTTTTGAAAGCAAGCCCCAGCCTGTTCAGAGCAGCAACGAATTGTGCTCCAGAGAGGGTGGCTCCGGATCTGTCCTGCTAGCCAAAAGCAAAGGGGAGTGTGGTGTTCCAGAAAGGCAGTGTGCAGTGTCAGCTCTCGGTTTTGGGGCTTGAATGCACTTGGTCTCAGAAACAAGTGAGAGGGCCAGTGGGCCAGTGGGAGGAGGAGAAAAAGTTGTCCCATGCTTGCCCTGACTTCAAAGAAAGGCCGTCTGTCTCATCGGCCTTGGATTTCTCCAGTTTAAGGCATACAGATCTCTCACCCCGTGGTCGGAGTTTCTTTAGGGAGACTCCTCCTCTCACATGGGGGCTTGTACATGGGCTGTATACTATGGGCCCTTCCTTACAACACTGGTTTGTGTTCACAAGGCCAGCACCACAGGACCATTTCCCGACTTCCATTATAGAGGTTATTTTGTGAGCTCAGACATGCTAATTTTCAGAATGGGGTGTGCTGGAAAGGGCTCTCAGCAAGACCAGGGCTTACTGTTCCTTCAGACACCTGCCTGAATGCACGTAATTTTAAAAACAGGCTTCCTGTGACTGAGTGGTAATGCTTCTTTCTAGGAAGCCATTTACTTCTTTCTGAAAAAAATCAAACCTCTTTACGAACCAAATGCAGAGCCCCCATTTTTTACGGAGGAGAGCTGCCATTTAGTGCCACGGTGTCAGACTTGATGAGAGAGCTCTGTTATCTTGTCCCTGGCGCTCAGAGCGACCCTTCCAGTGGGAAACTGTGCCCCCATTTCTCAAGTGAGCACTGTTTTTCATTTTGAAGGAAGCAGGGTGAGAGAGGAACGTGGACGTGCTCTGCCTTAGAAAGGAGACGGGAACTCCTGGGTTCACGGTTAAAAGCCCATCTCTTCTTACTACTTTCTCACCCTCTCTGAGTTGTGGTGGGACTTTTAGTATCCCAAGGGGTCTGAACCTCATTTCGTGTCTGCAGGAGACAAGGCAGTATTTCTAGGAGGGTGGGTCTCTGGGGGGAGGTTCAGAGGGGAAAGAGAGACCGCAGCGACATCACCCCAAACACCTGCAGGATCTCAGGTCTTCTTCAGTGACCCTCCCCCTGGTGCGGACTGAACCCAGCTTTCCCTGGTTTATGGGCTCCTGACAAGATGACAGCCTGTGGTGACAAGAGAGGCAGTTGAATGCCCAGCCCCCGCCTTTCCCCAGGGATGCCTTTCTTCTGTTGCAGCCAAATGCTTCTCAGTTGAGAGCTCAGGAAACAAAACAGTCTTTGTTGCTTAAACTGAAATCATTCCCATGGCTGATTGTCCCAGTGGTCTTGTTGTTAACAATGCTTCCTCCTCCTCCTCTGCTTTCTCTGCCCCACCCACGCCTCGCCCTCTATAATTCTTAGTCATTATCCTTCTGAAACATGACAAACCTAACAGAATCCTGCCAAAGCTAGTGGCCCTAGGGAGTTAGTACAAAAACTAAAACAAGAGCCAAACTCATTTGGAAAGGTTTGGGTTTCATGGGAATGGTTTGGTGCAGTGAGAAGGAGAGAAGCCGGGAGGCTGCCCAGTTGGTTGTCTCCTGGGATGGTTGCCAGGGAGTGGAGCCATAACTGGGATCGTGAATGTTCACCTACTTTAGATCGTGGATGTCTCTGGGAATTTGAGGAGCACACACCACACAAGATTTGGGTTCACAGTTGGGTTTTTCTGAGTGCTCAGTCCAAGGGCTATTGCTCTGTACACTCCGACTTCCTTCCACTGGCTTCATCTATTTTAGTTATAAACCCAATGGATACTTGCAGTTAGGAGATGTGAGCATGTCATTTATTGTCTTCATTGGAACACTTTTGAGAGGGACAGAGGCACTGTTAGTAACTATACTAGGACGACATGCATCATCATTCAAGATGGTCCCAGGCAAACTGGGATATAGTATCTCCCTTCTCCTGTCATGGAGTTTGGTGGCAAGATCCAGGACTGGGAAGTGGGTTCTATTACAAACTACTTAGAATCTCTGGGGGGACTCTTAGCTTACCCAACTGTAAAAATAAAAGAATCAGACTATCTTCAGTGTTTCCTTGGGTGCTGGTGTTCTGAATCCTGTTGGTTAAATCAATGCATCTACTCAAATATCTGGGGGGAAAAAAGGCACTTGGACTTGTGAGAATAATGTGGTGCAAAGAACCTGGGAATATATGAGGATTTTTCCTTTTCTGAAAGAACAGGGCAATACTCTTATGAAGCGTCACCTTTTTCCAAGTTACTGACCATGGTGTTGAGTACTATTCATGCAGGGAGTTTACACAGGGCTTTCATGGGAGCATCTGAGAGGCATTCTCTGTCTCAAGGGCCTAGCCTCTCAATTATATGGAAAAAACAAGCCTGCATTTGAAGATAACCCTAGCTGGGAAGGCACGGAAATCCCAGAGCTCTTTGAGGTCCAGGTGTAGGGATAATTTGGGAGAGATTCTGGCATTAGGATTTCCCCAGTCACCTTGTACATCTTGAGCAAGCAGGAACCAGAAATATGAAAGATAGTGAGGGGCTCATGGGCGGGTGAAAATGAGTTCGGTGCAGAGAGCACCAGATCCTGGGATAGGCATGTTCGCGGTTATTCTGGGTCCGCCACTGATTTTCAGGATGCCCACAGGCAGATCCTTTTTGCTTCTTTCAAAGGTTTCATTTTCTCTTGCCATTCACGCTGAATGAGAATTGAGACCAGAACATTGTAAATGGCTCAGCCACTCTGTGTTTTGACATTAAAGGGCACACAGTGAGGCAGGCAGCGGGGTGGAGAAAAAGCAGTGATCCAAGAGTGAGGAGGACACTGTTCCAGACACTGGCCCGCACTCAGTCTGGATTAACTGGCCCAGTCTTTTCGCTCTAGAAATCTCTGTGTTCTCATCAGAGTGTTTTGTTTTGTTTTGTTTCTTTGTTTCTTAAATCAAAGGAATCCTTTAAAATAGAAGAAATCTTAGAGTTCCCCCAATATAAAAAAATACGGAATATATATATATATAAAACTTTGTAAGCCCAAGATGGAGCAGCTCCTGCCCAGGATGCCATGCCAGCAGACCAAAACTTAGATAGCTTTCCTGTCCCTGGAAATGCTCTGATCCACCAGAAATGCAGCATCTCCAGTCATCCAGTTCCCAAAAGCCAAGCCAACTCTGGGCTTTTTGCTTACTTCCTTGCCCCTTATTCTTTACCCTAAAGAAACGATCCTGCCTTCTGCTACATGGTGCAGTTCTCTGGACCCTTAGCAATGGAGACTGCCCGCTTCATGAAGTGTTAAATACAGTTTGTTTGTGTCAGCTGAATTGTCTTCTTGAATCATTATAATATATCTGTAAAGCTGTTTCAATTGCAGAGGTCTCAGGACCCGGACTGGCTGCCTGGCGGACTAGCACCAGCTCCGTCTGCCCCCTGGCAGCCCACATCGCGCCCTGAGGCACTTCCTCAGCTTGGCTTCCGCTGGCCCTAAGGTTGGGGTGAATTTTTAAAAGGTGCCACGCTCCAGTTTGTGCAGCTTCTGCACCAGGTGTTGGCGCAGAGCAAGGGCTAGGTGGAAGCCCCTTTTCTCCCGTGGGTGTGTGCAAATTGCCCATGGCCTGCCCACTGACCCCTAGCACTTGAAAACCATTGAACACTTCTCTAACACACTCCTTCCGGAATTTGGTCCTCTGTGTCATAGACATGGCTTTCTGGATTAAGGACTGGAGCCTGGAGTGTGGTCAACCCCTGGAGTTGTCCGATGAAAACAAGGGGCCGGAGACCAAGTGCTTGCCAATCAAGAAGACTGGCTCAGTGTCGGGGCCACCTCTGGAGACATTCACTCAGCCTCCAAGCTGGCCATCCCAGCTCTCTGGCTGCCAGATCTGCTGTTCCCTCGGCAATGCTGGTGCTCAGTTTGATTGTTTACCCAAGCGGGTTATCCGGGACTGTGAAATATGATTCTTGAAGGCTGGAGTGAAGTGAGTGGCCCTCGGGGACCAGACACCTTGGGTTGTAAATCAATCTTCGCCATACAGACGCTCTGGCGGTTAGACATTACAAGGTGAGGAGTGGCCCCCTTGTGGGACACCCTGCAGCGATTGCCATGTTAGCCGAGAAGATTGTGTTACTGGAAATGCTCAGATGGAAGATACAGAATCCCCTCTTGGGACTGTGTTTTGGACACATGGGAGCATCTGTTAACAGGAAATGAGTATAGCTGGGCACTGGGAATGATTTGAGGAGTAGCTTTTTTCTTTTTTTGTATGGAAAGGAACAGATGCTTGCATAAAATATATTTCTTGATAATTCTGTTCAATGCTTAAGAAAACAAACAACCCGGAACCTACCCATCAGGAAGTGGTGGATGCTTTGTAACTCGTTGAATCTCCTTTGTGTTCTAGCACACTGAATAATTATGTCTCCTAAAATTTCATTTTTTGGATGATTTCTAAACAGTCAGCTAATTCGTTTGCTGTATGTTTGAGTTATACTTGGGAAGAGTCAGCAAGTGACCGGAGTTAATGAACTGATAAGGCCAGAGACTGTCCCATGATCATATCTGAGAAAATCCAGACTCCAAATGTGTTGATCTAGTGTTGAACTTAAGTTTTTCAGTTTGGGAAAATGAAAAAGTTCTGGAAATGGATGGTGGTGATGATGGCACAACAATGTGAATGTATTTAATGCCACTGAATTGTACACTTAGAAATGGTTAAAAAAAGCAAATGTTAATCTCTGTGTATTTTACATTTAGAAAATGAAAATTTATAAAAACCTCAGGTCTTCATTTTTATTTTTAGGCTTTGCTTACTCCAAACCAGAGGTAGTTTGGTTTTGTTTTTAAATTTATGACCCATGAGGATCTGGCATATTTCATATCTCCCCAGACTCTTCCGCTCACTTGTGAGTCTCAAGCTCCCAAATGTTAATTCTCATTCCTCTGTCACATGATTCCTGCTCAGCCGTTTCAAGTCCCAGGGAGCAAAATAAAAAGCAGGCAATGCTTCCATTGCAGAAATCCTATAAAACCAGTGCTGTGAGGGCCCTGCAAAGATTTCAGAATCTGTGTTTACTTTGGCCAAGGATCCCAAATTTGGAATGCTGGGAGCTTCTAACAAATTCTTGCCACTTACTGACCAGTTCATGCTTTATTTACCTGTCTTCCTGACTCTGAGTCCTTCATTCAATACATGTTTATCACGTCCTGCAGTGTTCAAGCTACCATGTTCAGTGCTTTGAGAAGTATCAGACTGACCTACCCTCAAGATAGAGGCACTAGAGATAATATACCTTTTTAAAAAATTTATTTATTTATTAGAGAGAAAGAGAGCAGCGTGCAAGCCAAAGGGGGGGTAGATGGGGGTGGGTGGAGAGGTAGAGGAAGAGGGAGATAGAGAAAGAATCCTCAAGCAGACTCCCGGCTGAGTGTGGAGCCTGACGCAGCACTCCGTCCCAGGACCCTGAGATCATGACCTGAGCCAAAATAAAGAGTTAACTTTACTTAACTCTTTACTTAACCTAACTCAGCTTAACTGGTTGATCCACCCAGGTGCCCCTTGGATTTTCTATTTTTGGAAGTACCCATTAGCCTAAACTAGAAACTTGGAGTAATCCCCAGCTCTTTTTTTCCCCTAAGGACATCTCATTAATGATCCAATCTTACGGCCTTGGTTTCTTTCATATGTCCCATCCTCTTCATTCGTCTACCACCCACATTGGCCAGATCACCAGAATCCCTTCTAGATTACTGTAATAGCTTCCCAATGAGTCTCCCTGTTTCCTGACTTACACCTTGAAATCAGTGTCAGAATAATCTTTATAAAAACACAAAACTGATTATGTCACTCTGGTTTAAAAAAAAAAAAAAATCATGGGTGCCTGGGTGGCTCAGTCATTGGGCGTCTGCCTTTGGCTCAGGTCATGATCTCAGGGTCCTGGGATCAAGCCCCGCATCGGGCTCCCTGCTCGGTGGGAGGCCTGCTTCTCCCTCTCTCACTCCCCCTGCTTGTGTTCCCTCTCTCGCTATGTCTCTCTCTGTCAAGTAAATAAATAAAATCTTAAAAAAAAAAATCATTCTATGTTTTCCCATTGCCTACAAGGTAAAATCAAAACTTGTAGGATGGAAACAGGACTTTTTGTGATCTGGCCCCATCTATGCTTCCAGCCTCATCTCCTAGCACCCCACTCCACCATGTACTCTTTCTGCAGTTAAATTCTCTTACTACCTTACAAATTCATGCCTCTGTTTCTTTGTACACAAATATCATTTCCTCTCTTAAAAGTCAGACGAATACTTTACCTGGCTCTTATTTTTTTATTTTTTATTTTTTGAGAGAGAGAGAGAGAAAAAATGTGTGCGAGCAGGGTGGGGGCGAGAGGGGTGGAGGGAGAGGGAGAGAGAGAATCTCAAGCAGGCTTCACATCCAGCGTAGAGATCCATGCGGGGCTCCACGCCTGGCTTGTCACAGGGCTCGTCGCAGGGCTTATCGCGGGGCTGATCTCACGACCCTGAGATCATGACGTGAGCCAAAGTCAAGAGTCGAAAACTTAACCAAATGAGTCACCCAGTCGCCCCACTTTATCTGGCTTTTAAAACTCAGTTTAAATGGCATGTCTACTGTGCCCTTCCTTCACACATTTCCCACTAAAAATCACTTCTTTTAATCCACCATAAATGGCAGAATGGACAGAATTATAAGGTTTAGACTGGAGTCACATAAATCCTTATACAAACGTGAAATGATGACTGTCATATCAATTGCTGATCATTGATATCTCAGAAGATCCCAGGAAAACCTGGTGGTCAAGCAAAGCTAAGCTTATTGGCCTTCTGAGTAAGGGGGAAGGCCAGAATAACTGACGTTTAGTAGCTTCCTAATAATGGGGGGGATGATATTTATGGTGTTTTAGGGCCTGAGCTGTGTGATGGTGGGGCTTTCAAGGCAGAGAATTGGATGGGATTGGGCAGGTTCTATGATAAAATAACTTGGAACTGATGAACACCTTTGGTCTTAATAATTAAGTAAGCTGTTTTAATTGGTTCAGTCTATCTTCCAGGAGCAAAGATTTCATGGAACAAAAGTACTTCCTTTTGCTTGGTTTCAGTACTTTTAGCACACAAGCAGGAAAATATTGTCCCAGAATTGTCTAGCCAGGATCAGAAAAGTATGTTGGTTTAACTTCTCACTATCTCATAGAGATATTGCAAGGATTGAGTGCTTTTAATGCATATGAAGTATTTACCATAGAACCTATGTAGCAAGTTCTCAATAAAAGGAGTTTATAATTTCTACTCTGTATATTTTGCTTATTAGAGCACCTATAATACTTTATTTCAATGATTTGTTTTAATGTCTTTCTCTCTCACTATATCACAGTGCCCAAGTACCAGCCCTATGTTTTATTCATTTTGTATCTCCAGCTTCTAGCACAGAGCTTTGCCACTTAATGGGCTCTCAATAAATGTTTGTAGAATGAAGGAACGAGTACGCTGCGTTAAATAAACTGTGTATGTGGGTTGATGCTGAGGAACTTGTTAGTTATATTGGTGACTAGCATGAGAAGGGAAGAGAGGACAAAGTCTTCCTGGAATGTAGGAGGTGAATGAAGAAATGAAAAATCTAATTTTTCTCCTTCTTTTGCATGCTGAGGAGCAACTCTCTTGGACTGCAGTTTAATACATTTAGCAGATAGCCATCCATCATTCCTTGTTTGCAGACAAGAGCAAGTGATAGCTCCATTAACTCTGCCCACATAACTTGTGGAGCAAAACCTCCAAGGTTGGTTTGGATGGGGACCTGATGCTAACTGATGTGGAACAGGGCAGAGAGGCTGAGAAAGACAAGCATGGCTGGGACTGTTTCTCATGTTTAATGGGCAGATCTTGAACTACGGCAACTCTTTGCACTAAGAAGGTAGGGGATGACTCAAGAGAAAACCAGGACCATACAGCAGCAGAAATGGGGTTGATAGTTCTGTCTTTTAGTAGTGAATGGCACTGTCCATGTTAAATAGCAACAACACTGAGTCTTCTTTATTTTGTCTACACTTTCATTCTGCTAGGGAACCTATGCTACACAGATAGCTGTTCTTGCAAATCATGTATTTGCTTTAATCAGACCTTCCTTCTACTGAGGCATAAAAGAGTTTGGGTTATGTAATAGCTGTCTGCTCTTGGTTTACACTACTGTTAGAGCATTGAGTACAATAAAACCATACTTAGTTTTGTAAAGATCTTTTTCACTAGAGTATGACTCCCATAGGGGAATGGTTAGCAGCTTATTCAATATTGTATAACTGCCAGGTCCCTTTGCCATGGATCCCAGTAGTGACAATGCCTGGAACATAATAGAAAATGTTTGCAGAATTGATGGTGATGAAATGAATGTACATAGATGGAATAGCTGAGTCAAACAAAAGATTTTTAAAATAATATGAATTTTTCTTTATTTTGATTATAAAATAATGCTTCATTAGAAAATATGTAACCATAATCAAATCTATACAGAAGGAAAACAAATCCTTAAAGTCAACACTGTGAGCACTTTATTCACTCACTTTCATACCCATATACACACAATATATAAATATGTATTTATATATGTAGATATGTATATGTAGACATAAAATACATTTATACATATTTATAAGTGTGTATATAAATACAATGTATATATATTTAAGTACGTATATATGCATATACATGAAATTAGATTTAGACTATGGAAATAATTTTGAACCTTATTTTTTCATCTTTATTACTATCCATTGAAGGATTTTCACACGTTTTAAAATATTTTTGAAAACATTTTTATTGGCTATATAGTTTTTCATCTCATAACTCTGCATTATTTACCTAAATTGTTTCCAAGTCTTCCAAATTTACCAGGAGAATTTTGTGACAAATGTGAATGTATGTCTCTATTTATATCTTAAAAAGAAATTCTAAATTTGTTTTGGCTCAAAGGGTAAGAATATTTTTAAGACCCTTCATCCACGTTACCAAGTTGTTCTTCATAAAAATTTTATTGATATGTGATTTGCTCTGCAGAGCATGGGTTTTCTTTTTCCTGTACCAGTTCCAATGCAAGTTTTTAAATTAGAGAAAAAATTGGTTTCAATTTTAAAGGAAAAAAAATAGAATTTTATTGTACTTTAATTTGCATGTTTCTTCATTTTGAATGATTTATGCGTATCTTCTATTTTACTATGTTTACCATTTTCTTATTGACTTGCCAGTAAGAGCTTCTTATATATTGATATTGTTAGTCAGTGTTTTTTCGAGTTGTCATTTACCTTTTATGTTAGCGTTGACAAACATATTAAAATTTATGTGAAATAAAATATAATCTTTTTTTTTTTTTTTGCACTATAGTTTTTTCCTTTGTTGTTAGGCTTAGAAATTTTACTACAAAGTCAGGGAAATGTTCACCAAGAAGTTCAAGCTTCTTTGGTTTCATTTCTTATATTTAACTCTTTAATTCACCTGGTGCTGTTGGTGTAACATGTAAATTAAGGATGGTATATTTTTTAAACCCCAAATATTTTTGTAATTGTCCCAGTTGAATTTAATACATAATTTTAATAATAATTTTAATTGTCCCAGCCTAATACATAATTTTTCTCTTCCCCATTAATTTGTTGTATTAAAATCTGATGTAACTTGAATTTTTCCCGTACCTCATGAGCCTATGGATATTAATTGGGTTATTTTAACAGTAGTTACTTAAATTTCAGTATGATGTGTTCCCTGTTTGAGCAGGAATTCCAGTTGCTCATCTGACACCCTCCATCCCCAGCCCCCATGCCAAGACCCATCCCCTCTTGAGTATTTCTGGGAATTCTTAGGGGCTGGTTCATTTGTACTCTCTGACAAGTCTGATTGGAGATTTTGGACACAGTGCTCTTGCCTCAAAATGAAGTATGTAATCCTGCCTTCCCAGTTATTTAAGTTGTTTAAGTTATTTAAGTGAATCCCAGTAGTTGATGAAGTAATTCTTTATATATGCAATACACCTAATCAAGGAAGAAATAATGATAGAATTAAACTATGCCATTTTGCTACCTGTAAGGAAATAATGGTATGTATAGGCAGTATTATCACTGGCTGCTAAGACTATTAGGTAAAAAGCTTCTGGAGAACTTTTAGGGGTGGCTATGACTGATAACATCTAAACACACAGATCTGTCTTAGATGGTGGAAAAAGAGACAGCCAAACACACATGCCTCCTGATGGGATTCTATAACACAACTTTAAAGTATTTGAACTAAAAATATCCAACTGGAATCTGATCAAGCCCCTAGATCTACTTACTAGCTCTCAGGACACTCAAGGGATGTGGGAACATGTAAAACAACACTATGCGGATGTAATCAGCAAAATTCAGAATGTAAGGAGCTTTTGGGGACAAACAATCCTGTTCATTCAATGATTAAATTGTGAAGAAATTTGCAAAGGAGTGGGGAATCGACACACTGAGGGTGACAAAAGAGACGTAGCAACCAAATATAATGTGACCTTGTTTGACTCTTGTTTCAAATCAAGAATTGTGAGCCAGTGAGGGAAATTTGAACCCTGATTGAATATTTGATGATGAATTATTATTAGTTTCAGGCATGATATAATAACAGTTATGTTTTAAGAAAGTATTATTGTCTTTTAGAGAAGCACATGGAAATAATTATGGATGAAGTGATATGCTGCCTGGGATTTGTTTCAAAATAATGCAGTGTGGAATGGAAGGCATAAGGATTTAAATGAAATACTAGCTATGGGTTAATAATTGTTGAAGACGGGTGATGGGTCTATGGGATTTTATTTTATTCTTTTGTGTGTGTGTGTGAAATTATTAATTAATTTATTTTTATTGTGACAGAAGAGTACAAAACTTACCATTTTAACCATTTTAAGGCACACAGTTCAGTGGCATTAAGTACATTCATGATGTTGTGCACCAGTTACTACTCTCTAATTTCAGAATTTCTTCATCCACCCCAAAAGGAATGTGAAAGTTTTCTTAAAAAAATATTAATAATGAGAGCAGCATCTACTAAGTATATGGATGTCTGCTCAGTTTGTCATTTTGTCCCCTTTGTCTTTAAATCAAGGTTCAGATGATATGGGATATAAAAAGTCTGTATTTTTTTTTTTAATCAAGTTAGGTTGTTTTCTGAGCTAAAGCCTGGTTATATTTCAAATTCCTTTGGTGATAATGTTCTTTGAATTTTCTTCCAAATTCTGGCAATAGTTTATCTACCTTAACATTTTATTTTCTTTTAAGTAGTTCCCTTTTTCTACATAGATATTTTAGCATTTAACTCAGAGGAAGGTATGTCAGGATCTGCTAGGTGCCATTTTTAAATGGAAGCACAGTCAGATTTCTTTGATTGCCTACTAGGGACATTTTTTCCTGTTCCGTAGAGGAATAGTATTAAGAAATATTGACATTTACCACTAGGTGAACGAATAACACAATTATTAGGTGAGGAAGTCTGATTCTTTGTTCTAACTGGCACTTCTGAACACCCAATATCCAAATGTGAAATCCCTATATATAAAAAAATCCACATATAAGTGGACCCATGCAGTTCAAAGCTTTGTTGTTCAAGAGTCAATTGTGTATTTGAAGCCTGAGGCCACTAATTTGATGCGCTCCCAGTGATGACACACCTTCATCTTTCAGTGATGTTCTGATTTGGAGGAATAATCACAAATTATGGCCTGACAAATAAATTGAATGATGTAGGCAAACAGTTAATGTTAAAAAAACAAAGGCTGCTCTAAGATAATGTAGTGAAGTTTTGCATGTGCTGTATCAGCTGATTTGAGGCCATACTTCTTCTTAAGATAATTGTGTAAAGGGCAATGATTACCTAAAGACAGCTGCTAGAATGATTTTTTTTTTTTAACTAAACAAAACAACACATGACTTTCAATTCATTACTTTAATATCACAACCTATAGCTTTTATCTACTTTTCTGGACATGTATCTACTATGTGTGTGAGTGCCTAAAGTATCATGAAAAAATAAAATAAAGGTGTAAAGGCCATCCAACCATTGCAGTCAGAGACAGAGTTGGAAGGACCTGCCCTCATTTACAAATGAGAGCTGGAGAAGTTCTTTGTTCAGAGTGAGGAGCAACCATTACTAGGGCTAAAACTCTATCTCCTGACTTCTGGTTCAGAGTATATAATATTATAATATTATGGAGATGGGTCATCAGGAAAGGTTGTGGGCACTTCTTTCTGAATATCCATCAGGATACTAACTTCCTTTCTGCAGAGGATAATTTAAATGAATCTCACCTGTAAAGAACATTTAGTTTTTCTAAGCCAGTGATTCTTACTGAATTTGAATATACTCATCTGAATTTTCTGCAAATCATGTTTTAACCCTTGATACATGTAGCATGTTAAGACCTGGGAAGTAGGTTTTCACAATTCCTTTGAATGAAGAAAAGAAGGAACTGATTTTGATTATTTTAATTCAGTTGGTACAATTTCGTTTGGTAATAGAAATACTAGAAGATTCTGTGTGGGGGGTGGGAGGGAGAGAGAGAAAGAGGGAAGTAGGGTAGGAGATAAGGAGGAATGGAGGGACGGAGGGTCTCTTAGGCAAATAGAAGGTCTGTGAGGCTCCCAGTGCTCCCCTAGGATGTAGAAGACCTGGGTGCTAGATCTGTGATCAGCACTATTCAGCCACGTGACTTGGAAACACATCGAACCTATTTGAATTCTTTAGTTTCTTAAAGGCAAGGTTTTTGGTAAGGTGGTCTTGAAGTTCCCTTTTAGTTGGATAATTCCTTGACTCCACGAAAGAATGTTGGATCTAAAACAGTCCGCTACCCAGTATTATGAGTTGACAGGAAAAGCCTGGCTTTTGGTTTAGTGCAATACCATGTTGGAAGCAGCATCTATGTGAACATGAACTCCAAGTACAGTTGTCTGAAAACTGAGAAAATGAAGCTGACAGGACATCCACTCTATGTTATTAACTTTATCAAATATACTATCAATGAAATCCCTGACCTTGAGAGTATATGCCAATATGCGACTAATTCTGAATAATTGTATATAATAATTATGTGTTCACATGTATAATCATATAGAGAGGAGGGAGGCAGAGAGAAAAATTGGGGAGATTTAAGGCTTAAATTTCTCAGTATCACACAGCTGGAAGAGGTTGGTTTTTTTGTTATAAATCCGGCCTTTTCAAATGTGCCCCCTGGGACATTTCCATCAACTTTTTCTTTGTTCACCATCAGACAAAAGGAACTCAACTGTTCAAAGTGTAGTGAGTTTTCAGGAAGATTATTCATTTAAACAGGACAAGATGAAAAATGAACACCAGAGTTTCTCAAATGAGAAGTCTAGGAAAGATAATTTGACTTTCCTGAAATTTTTCAAAAGTGCCTAAGTTTGGACCAGGAAGTCATTCGCATCACTCATGTGTGGGACTGGTCATTCCTCACGTGAAACAGCAGCACAGCCACCTAGCAACCTGGGCTCGGGGCTGCAGGCTGCTGCTCAAAGGACCGATCAGGGCCCTTGTCAGGATTATGCTCTCCCTGTTTCTTTCCACTGAGAAGGAATCGCTGTCTTCAAATGAAACTTCTTGCCTTGTCCTTTGTGGAATGGTTTTATTTTAACTTACACTTCAGCTTGAAATTCAGTGGCTGATAGGGTGTGAAATGGAATCCAGCATGCTGTGCAACATGTACAAGCTGAGTGGTGCCCGGGACCCTGGGGGACAGGTTGGAACCTTCATTAGTCCAGAATTTTTAGCCACAATGAACTGGAAATTACTGATGGTTCATACACAATAGCCAAGCCGTCATGAGCAATTAAGGAGCGCTCGTGTAATTGACCTGATTTGAGGATGCAGGGCAGCTGAGCACTTCTCCCTGGGGCCAGCTCTCCCACGTGAGCAGAGCAGATGGCCATCTGAGGGATTACAATAACAAGGGCAGCTGAATAGTCAAAGTGACCAGTCAGGGTAACCAAGGGGACAGGGCAGTTAGATCCCTTCTGGATGGATGGGCAGCTTATGCCGAACTGGGCTGCGCCATATGTCCCTGTCTGTGGCACCCCTTTCCCCCCTCCCAAAAGTGTTTCTTCTAATGCAAAGTGTAAGGGCAAAGGATGTGTCACTTCAACAAATTCCTGTATGTTGGCCCTGTGATGAATGCTGGTAATACAGAGATGAATAAGGCACTAGGAATGGACTCAAGGAACTTATGATTCAAAGGGGGTCAAGCAGACATGAATACAGGTGAGTATAATACAAGTCCTACTTTCTAATGCTGCCACAGCACATGCCATCTGATGAATGCAAAGAAAAAGAGACATCATTTCTTTATAGGGAAAACATGGAGAAGAAGTGGCTGTTTCCACTATATATTCACTAAAAAAATGGCTCCAGGGATCAGTATATTTCAAAACCACCATGTAAAGATTTATAATACACATTACCATATGTGATATATTCTAAATAGGAAATGCATAAATATGATTGAAATTTTAAATATCACACTTACATCCCCAGGAACTCAGTTTCCTCAATGGCAGCAACCACTTTTATTAGTTCTGGTGGACCCTTCCAGTGATATTCTATGCCTATGCATATATGAGCACATATCTACATCCCTTTCTTTGTTTACTCAGAACTTTGATATTTTTTTCCACTTAAAATGTATCCTAAGAATCTTTCCTTATCAGTCCTTTTTGAGCTAACTTTAAATGACTATCTTATTCCATAGTATGAGAAGATTTCCCATTATTTAGTTTGCTGTCTTAGCGAACGTTCTCCTGTTGCAAACAATACAGTGAATCTTCTTGCGAATGATTAATTACACAATGTACACGTTCATTTATAGGGGCAATTTCTAGGAGTATCATTGCTGGGAAAATGGGTATTCTCATTTTTAATTTCAAGAGAGATTGCCAAATTGTTTTTGTTGAAGTGATTCACACCCACCAACAATACGTGGGCCTACCCACTTAGTACTTTTTCACTCCTTCAGTGTGTTATCAAAGTTTTTTTTCCTTAGTCAGTATGATAAATAAAAATGGCATTTTGTAATTAATTTTTTTTTCTTGTGAGTGCTGTAGGGGAGAAAAAACTTTTCCTCTACTTTCTTAGGTTCAGTTGATAGGTACTGCAAACTAAACTGACAAAAGACAGATTAACAGGAAAAAAGGCATACAGTTTTAATTAATGTTAATATTTTTACATGCATGAGGACTTTACAGAAAAGAGGTGAAAACCCAAAAAAGCAGATAGACTTAGGAGCTTATGTACCATTTTAACAAAGGACAATAAACTGTGGAGAAGTGAGTAGACAAAAGAAAGAGGGTTTGGGCTTCTAGGGCCAATGAGTTGTAGGAAAGACTGGGAAATATATGAAGGAGACGAGGAAATAAATGAGGAAAATATGAGGAGAAAATACATGGAAGAAAAGGGTTATTCTGGTAAGGACTGTGAGGACTCATCTCATCATTGACTTCTTGTCTCTGGTGATAAGAGGGCTCTCCACTTCCTGATACAGGGAGGGCACTTTTCTTTATTATTATTATTTTTAATTAACATATAATGTATTATTTGTTTCAGGGGTACAGGTCTGTGATTCATCAGTCTTACACAATTCACAGTGCTCAACATAGCACATACCCTCCCCAATGTCCATCACCCAGCCACCCCATCCCTCCCACCCCCTTCCACTCCAGCAACCCTCAGTTTGTTTCCTGAGATTACAAGTCTCTTATGGTTTATCTCCCTCTCTGGTTTTGTCTTGTTTCTTTTTCCCTCCCTTTGCCTATGATCCTCTCTGTTTCTTAAATTCCTCAGATCAGTGAGATCATATGATATTTGTCTTTCTCTGATTGACTAATTTTGCTTGGCATAAGACCCTCTAGTTCCATCCACGTTGTTGCAAATGGCAAGATTTCTTTCTTTTTTTGATGGCTGTATAATACTCCATTGTATATATATGCCACATCTTCTTTATCCATTCATCTGTCTATGGACATCTAGGCTCTATCCATAGTTTGGCTATTGTGGATATTTCTGCTATAAACATTGGGGTGCACGTGCCCCTTTGGATCATTACATTTGTATCTTTGGGGTAAATACCCAGTAGTGCAATTGCTGGATCATATGGTAGCTCTATTTTCAACTTTTTGAGGAACCTCCATACTGTTTTCCAGAGTGGCTGCACCAGCTTGCATTCCCACCAACAGTGTAGGAGGGTTCCCCTTTCTCTGCATCCTCGCCAACATCTGTCATTTCCAGACTTGTTAATTTTAGCCGTTCTGACCGATGTTAGGTGGTGTCTCCTTGTGGTTTTGATTTGTATTTCCCTGATGCCCAGCGATGTTGAGCACTTTTTCATGTGTCTGTTGGCCATTTGGATGTCTTCTTTGCAGAAATGTCTGTTCATGTCTTCTGCCCATCTCTTGATTGGATTCTTTGTTCTTTGGGTGTTGAGTTTGATAAGTTCTTTATAGATTTTGGATACTAGCCCTTTATCTAATATGTCATTTGCAAATATCTTCTCCCATTCTGTCAGTTGTCTTTTGGTTTTGTCGACTGTTTCCTTTACTGTGCAAAAGCTTTTTATCTTGATGAAGTCCCAATAGTTCATTTTTGCCTTTGTTTCCCTTGCCTTTGGAGATGTGTCTAACAAGAAGTTGCTGCGGCTGGGGTCGAAGAGGTTGCTGCCTGTGTTCTCCTTTAGGATTTTGATGGATTCCTGTCTCACATTTAGGTCTTTCATCCATTTTGAGTCTTTTTTTGTGTATGGTCTAAGGAAATAGTCCAGTTTCATTCTTCTGCATGTGGCTGTCCAATTTCCCCAGCAGCATTTGTTGAAGAGACTGTCTTTTTTCCACTGGACATTCTTTCCTGCTTTCTCTAAGATTAGTTGACCATTGAATTGAGGGTCCATTTCTGAGTTCTCTGTTCTGTTCCACTGATCTATGTGTCTGTTTTTGTGCCAGTACCATACTGTCTTGATGATGAGAGCTTTGTAATAGAGCCTGACACAAAGAACTAATTTCTGATTTCTTTAATGTAACTTGCATCCTACAATTCCATAAGAAAATGATTAATAGTGGCACCTGGGTGGCTCAGTCAGTTAAGTGCCTTCAGCTCAAGTCATGATCCCAGCGTCTTGGGATTGAGCCCCATATCAGGCTCCCTGCTTAGCAGGGAGTCTGCTTCTCCCTCTCCATCTGCCTCCTCCCACCCCCAGCTCGTGCTCTTTCTCTCAAATAAATAAATAAAATCTTTTTAAAAAAGAAAATGATTAATAATGTGAAGGGGAAATATACAAAAAAATTAAATAGACAAAACATAAAAACAGCTCTTACGTATAAGAAAAATTTCATATAGGAAAAACAGTATGGAGTTTCCTCAAAAAGTTGAAAATAGAGCTACCTTATGACCGAGCAATTGCATTACTGGGTATTTACGCCAAAGATACAAATGTAGTGATCCGAAGGGGCACGTGCACCCCAATGTATATAGCAGCAATGCCCACAGTAGCCAAACTATGGATAGAGCCTAAGTGTCCATCAACAGATGAGTGAATAAAGAAGATGTGGTATATATATACAATGGAGTATTATGCAGCCATCAAAAAAAATGAAATCTTGCCATTTGCAATGACATGGATGGAACTAGAGGGTCTTATGCCAAGCAAAATAAGTCAATCAGAGAAAGATAAGTATCATATCATCTCACTGATATGTGGAATTTGAGAAACAAGACAGAGGATCATAGGCAAAGGGAGGGAAAAATGAAACAAGACAAAACCAGAGAGGGAGACAAACCATAAGAGACTCATAATCTCAAGAAACAAACTGAATGTTGCTGGAGTGGAGGGGGGTGGGAGGGATGGGGTGGCTGGGTGATGGACATAGGGGAGGGTATGTGTTGTAATGAGCACTGGGTGGTATGTAAGACTGATGAATCACAGACCTGTACCCTTGAAACAAATAATATATTATATGTTAATTAATTGAATTTAAATAAAAAAAAGAAATTAGGCCTTTGTGAAATGAGACTCAAATATTTATCTCAGCTTGTAGTTACCTTTTTGATATAATTCATGATATTTTTTGCCTGGCTGGTAATTTAAAAAAAAACCTTTAGATTAGTCAAATTTATTAATTTCTACATCTTGGGTTTCTGAGCTTTGTGTCTTACCTAGAAAGACCTTCTTCCAAAATTGTATAGAAAAAAAGTTCTCCCATAATTTCATGTAGTACTTTCTTATAAGGTTGATATTTGAATCTTTGATCCATCTGAAATTTATTTTTTTATATAAGTGTGAGGTAGGAATCTAGGAAGCAAACCATGTATCTCAAAATAATTTATTGAATAATCTATCTTTTTTTTTTCATTAAAATAAAATACAACATTTATCTTATATTAGGTTACTTTTAGGTTCAGTTTTAGACTTTCAATTCTATTTGGATGATCTGTCTACTCATGTATCAGTATTGTTAAGTATTGTAATTTTATAATAAGGTTTAGTTTAGGCTAGTGCAATTTTCCCTTCCTCAGTTTTTCAGACTTTTCCTGGATTTTCTTGCTTGTTAATGTTTTCATGTGAATATCAGATTCAGCTTGTCTTGTGAAAAATAAACTGTTGGTGTTCTTCAGGGGGAGTTCCATTAAATATAGATCAACAGAGGGAAAACTGACATCTTCTTGATATGTATTCAAGAATGTGATTCTATATATTTGTCTTTTTGTGATTCCTTAGTACTGTTTTAAAGATTTCTTCCTCTGGATTTCCTATGCAATTCTTGTTAAATTCATTTCCTAGGTATTTTATCTTTTTGGATGCTATTGATTTTTCTTCTGTTACGTCTGCTAACTTGTTGTTTTATATATGAAAACTTTTGATTTCCACATATTATTTTTTACCCAGTGAAATTAGTAATTTATCTTGCTATTTGAAATACCTTTTCACTTGATTCCAGTCCAGTTAATAATAACAATAATGAATAAAAAATTCATTCAAGTAGAGATACATCTTACCTTCATTTTCCCTGTTTTTATACTTCATTTCTTTTTTTTTTCTATTTCTTCTAGAACAGTATTAAACACAAATGTGAAAAAAAAAGACATCTTGTTTTGCTCTAGGACTTTAATGAGAAATTTTCTAGTTGTGTTTCCCTATCAATTATACATATGCACATAGATACAAATACACAGAAGTATCCATGTATTTTGTTTTAAAATTTTTTTATGAAGAATAGTTGTTAAAATTTGTAATGCCTTTTCAACAATTGTGTAGTTTTGTATGATTTTTCTATGCATGAAACAGAAAGTAAATATGGTGAATTATATGAAGAGATTCCTAATATTAAACTATTTTATAGTCTTTGAATAAAATATATTATCCTGGTTTATTATTTTAGAAAATTCTCCTGTATGCTGTTTGCCAATATTTTTCTGACATTTACATCAATACTTGTAAAAGTAATTGGTTTGTAGTTTCCTTTTTTGTGGGTTCAGATTTTTTGGGGGTTTGGTACTGTTGTTACATTTGTTTCATAAAAATTATTTAGGTACTTTTCTTTTTAAATCTTTTTTTCTGGAAGAGTTGAAATAGTACTGGAGGTATTTATTTCTTAAGAAATAAGTCATGGGGATGTAATGTACAGTATGATGATGATAGTTAATAATACTGTCTTTTAATAGTTACAGTTAATAATACTGTACTTGAAAGTTAAGAGAATAGATCTTAAAAGAGTTCTTATCGCAAGAAAAAAATTTATAAACTATGTGCATTGATGGGTGTTAAAAAACTTATTGTGATCATTTTGCAATATACACAAATATCAAATCATTATATTGTATACCTGAAACTAATATAATGTTATATATCAATTATATGTCAAAAAAAAGTTTGGTAGAATTTCTTGGGAACTATATTTTAATTTTTCATTTTAAAAATTATTTGTCTCTTACCTTTATATTTGGGCCACATTTGGTCTGGTTATGTCTTATGTCACACTTTCTTCAGACTTTGTAGGCATTGCTTTATAGTTCCTCATATTAAGACTTGCTATGGAAAAAAAGTCTGAGGCCTGCCTAAATTATCACCTCGTTTTTGATGACTTGACTTTTTTTGTTGGTCAAGCAAGGGATTCTTTATTCATCTTTAAAATCCAACAATTTTACTAGACTTTACTTACTTTATTCATCTTTTTTCATCCTTGAAATCCAACAATTTTACTAGAGTATATCTTTCTGTTGATTGCTATAGATTAATATTTCCTAAGGCACTAATTTATGACTAAAGTATTTTATTTGTGAAACTTTTTCTTTAAAATGTTTTCTTCTATTATTTTGCTCCTCTTTCTTGGGGATACCAGTTAACCATATGCTGGATATTATTTGCCTATCTTTGTTCTATTCTCTATTTCTCATTCTCATTCCTTCACTTGGCTCAGTCATGTCCTCTCTGTCCTTTGTTATGTTTTAAACAATGGCTGTTATTCTTGAGCTACTTCCAGTGGCTTTATGTGGCTGTCATTGTGTGATTATTATTCCACTTTTTTTGGATCTTTGCAAATTCAAATTTTCACTTTTTGTTGTCTTGCCAGAGTTTCTCCAAACTCTTATAGATCTCCTTTGTGCTCTACATTTGAAGAATTAATTCAAAAATTTAAAACTCATAACAAAATACACGATCATAAGATTTCAGTGAGTGTTTTCCATCTTTTTATCCCCCAATGTGTTTCCTGCTTTTATTGATTGATTGATTGCCTTATAATATTTCTGGGTAGATCCTGTGATGGTCCCTTTCTATTTATCACTGGTCTTTGATTAAGTTTAATTTGTTTACAAGGCTAGGGTCTTGTACCAGTTTACTGGTATCCTAATTATTTTGCAGAGAATGAATATGTGTGAGTGACACCATTTTTATTTTAAAAATATGCACTTTCTACTTTCACTCCACATTCGTTCTGGATCCCAAGGATCATCCTTCATGTTCTACTTCCAGAAAACTATCATTTAGTATTTATTTTAGGGAGGTTCTATGGGAGATAAACTCTTACAGCCTTTGTATGTATAAAAAAGTCTTTATTTCACTTCTACTCATAAAAGATAGTATAAGTGGGTATAAAATTCTGAATTATCAGGCATTTTCCTCAAATATTTGAAAGGCATTATTTTATCTTCATTGGCTATCTTATAGATGAATTTACCTGCTTTGATTGTACACTTTCTTCTCTGTTGGTTTTAAGATTTTATATTCCTTCTAGATATGATATGCTATGATATAATTAAGAATAGGTTTATATTTATCTATCTTCCTTGGAATTTGGAATATGTTTTGATTAGAGGATGTGTGTCTTTCTCCAGTCTTGGAAAATTCGTAGCTCTTCTTTATAGATACTGATTTTCAACCATTTCCTTTTTTATCTTTACTGAAATTCTTATACAATGTATGTTGGAACTTGAAGATTATACTTTATGTTCCCTAGCTGACTTTTCATATTTTTTATTCTTTTTAAGCTCCCTTTCTCTGTGCTCTAAATGAATTCCACAACCTTTATAGCCCAGTTCTCTCTCTCTCTTTTTTAGAAGCGTTTTTCATATACTTTATTAGAAGAATAGGTCCAATGTTCACAAAACTTGAGTCAAAGTGATTCTTTCACTCAACCGAGAAATGTAATTAAGATTATGCCTTAGCACAGGCACTGTGCTGAGTGTGTCTTCAGTACAGGAGGGAACAAGACCATTGATCTCTGCCCTCATGGAGTTTAAGTTCTAATGGTGGCAACCATAGCCCAGTTCTCTTTGACTATGTCTAGTCTAGTATAAAATCCACTTCATGAATTTTTGTTGTATTTCAACTTCTTGATTTATTTTTGTCTTTCTTTGTTTCTTTTTTGTTATTTATAGTTATATTCCCTGTTAATAATTGTAAGTACCCTTTAAAAATATCAGTTTTCCTTAAAACTAATTATATCTTAAGTGTATTTATGTTCTAATTGTTAGTTTTGTTTCCTGTCTTTCTTAGCGATTCTTCACATGTTTTGGTATTTTGATTGAAAAGGTCCTTTTTTTTTTTTTTTAAAGATTTTATTTATTTATTTGAGAGAGAGAGAGAATGAGAGAGAGAACACGAGAGGGGGGAGGGCCAGAGGGAGAAGCAGACTCCCTGCTGAGCAGGGAGCCCAATGTGGGGCTCGATCCTGGGACTCCAGGATCATGACCTGAGCCGAAGGCAGTCGACTAACCAACTGAGCCACCCAGGCACCCTGAAAAGGTCCTTTTGAATTGGTGTGTCTTCACTCCTCTGTTCCCTCTCTTCCATTACTGTGGGTTTAGTGCTTGCCTTTCAGGACTTCAGTCTGTATGCAGGTGACATTATTTATTGTGTGGCTCCTGCTTCTAAGTGATATTGGGGAACTGACAGATCCAATCGCTGAGCCAGGGGACAACTTGGCTGTTTTTGGTTGAGAGACTTTGCCTGTGTTTTCTGCTGCCTCTGGACTTTAAGTGACTAAAAGTGGGCCTTTAGACCAAGGTTTCTCATTGTTGAGGCCTGGCACTCAGTAGTGCACTATTTATATACTGGCACTATTGACATTTTGCACCAAACAATTCTTTGTTGTTGTGGGGCTTTTTGTGTGTGTGTGTATTAACTGTAGAATGTTTTATAGAATCCCTAGTCTTTCCATATTAGATATGAGTAGCATCTTTTTTTTTTTCTCTTTTAAAGATTTCATTTATTTATTTGAGAGAGAGCATGAGCTGGAGGGAGAGGGAGAGAATCTGAAGCAGACTCCATGCTGAGTGCAGAGCCCTATGTGGTCCTTGATCTCATGACTGCAAGATTAGGACCTGCACTGAAACCAAGAGTCGGCTGTTCAACTGACTGAGCCACTCAGGTGCCCCATGAGTAGCATCTTTACATCTCCAGTTTTGACAACCAAAATGTTTCCTGACATTACCAAATGTCCCCTGGGGGGCAAAAGTACCTCCAGTGTAGAACCACTGCTCTAGACAATTCGTGGAAATATAGTTCAGTCTTTTATCCAAAAAGAGAGAGAGCTTCACCAAAGCCTCTTGCCCCCAGTAATAACCTGGTTCCTGTCTCTTCCCTGCAGGCTGTCACTGTCTTTTTCAAACTTAGAGGTCTACAGCTCATGGCTTCAACTGAGCTGACCACTTTATATTTTTCTCCCTTGTCATCCAAGAGATACTTATCTTGATTTTGAGATAAAATTTTTATGTATTTCTATTTTCATCTTTATATATAATCGCTCATTGTCCGGAGCAGAGAGTTTGCATCGAAGTCAAAACTAATGAAGCTGTCTTTGCTGGGAGACTTCACCATTTTTATTTTTATAGGGTGATTATACTTATACTCCTTTTAAGTCACCCCCAAACAGCACATAAAGCAAAAGAGGAGCAAGTAAAAAGCTAGTATTATGTTGTTAGCTTATGATGCTCCTCTGCCCATCATCATCATCAATTTCTTCCTCTGTGCTAGACCTTTCCTTTCAGTACATGAATAAATTCTTATTCTAGTTTACCAGCGTCCCATTATAATCTGGCTCCTGCCTACTCTCCAACACTGTCTGGTAACCCCTGTCATTTAGCCACAATGGACTTCTTTTTGTTTTTCACCAAGTCAGGCTCATTCCATTTTTTAAAAAAACTTATCTACATATTTATCTTTTATTTTCCAAAGAAAATGGTATGACTTTGCCACAGATTGCCTTTAACAAAGGCTGAATTTACATATAAAAATGTGATGGGGAGGAGATTAATTAAGAAAAGCAACCCAAAGACTATTTCTTTTTTTTTTTTTTTAAAGATTTTATTTATTTATTTGACAGACAGAGACACAGCGAGAGAGGGAACACAAGCAGGGGGAGTGGGAGAGGGAGAAGCAGCCTTCCCACTGAGCAGGGAGCCCCATGCGGGGCTCGATCCCGGGACCCTGGGATCATGATCTGAGCCGAAGGCAGACACTTAACGACTGAGCCACCCAGGCGCCCCCCAAAGACTATATCTAGAAAAGCTACAAGCTCATTTCATTTTAGAGCACTGTAGTGTTCTTTCCACATCTTTGCTCAATTTGTTTCTTCTGATAATTTAAATATCTGCTTAAATAACACCTTCAGCAGAGGCCTTCCCTGACTATCCAATCAAAAATAACTACTCAAGTATTTCCTTGCATTGCCCTGTATTAGTTCTCTCCCTATATAAGCGTCCACTCTCCATTAATCTTTTACTTCTTGTATTTGCTTATTGTCTGTTTCCATCTACTATAATGTAAGCTCCTTGAGAGCAAAGACCTTCTAGTTCTTGTTTAAGGCTATATCTTCAGTGCCAAGAATAAACCTGACACATAGAGATCAATATTAAATATTTACTGAACAATAATAATTGCAAAAAAATGATGTGCATACACAGTTTATTTGTTCCCTTAATAAAATTCATCCTAAAGGGAGACTTGAAACATCACCCTCTTATTCTCATTCTCCAAAACTTTTGGAATAATTTCTTCATAAATTTATTAAATGCATCAATAATATTTTGTCACATCTTAGACCCTTTTCATGAGGAAATGCTCAAGTAATCTCTGGTGCACAATGTCTCACTCAGTCAGTATTCTCTAAGAGATGGGTGTACACACAAACTGAAGAAGATGCTTTCCATAGCTGGTGCTGAATACTGGCTCTTTTCTTTTGAACTTTCTTAAGCATCAGGTATTGAATGTGCAGGGCACTCGATGTGACAGAATATATTTGGACTTTAAGGTTTTTTGCATTCTTCTTTGTTATTCTAACCATGTATAAATTGTTCTTAGGAGCTAGTCTGAAAATATGTAAATATTTATTTTGGACTGACTAGGTTAGATCATGTCACTGGTTTATGTTCCACATGTTTTTATGGTGTTTTTACAAAGAAATGGCTTTAGAAAAGAAAGTTATGGGAGCCTGTGAACAGGTTGCAAAACCAAGAAGTTAGATCTGTATTTCAATTTATTTATGTGGACAGTTATACTAATAATACCTAATCTCTTCTGACATTAGATGATGACTGTGATAATAAAATTAAATAAATGTATAAGTGCTTTGAACACACCATGGTCAAAATGCAAGTATTACTAGTAGCTACAACAAAACCATCACAGTAATATTGAGTTAGTTTTAGGCTATTCAATAAAGGCTATAATTCCATGGAAGGCATTTCCTTTCTGCCTCTTGTGGGATGATGTCATTGCTTTGAAGAGCTAAAGGAGCCCAAACCCTCAAGATTCTCAATGTAGATTGGACTTCATTCAGTGGGCCAGCATTGAGAATGACAACCACTTGATGACCATCAGTAGTACCTTTCTCTTTATTCCTTTCAATGGTAAATTTTGTTTCCCCTTTATCTTTTATCTGCAAGAATGCTGATAGCTGCATTTCCTTTCTATTCTTTTCTTCTTTCGGGCAGTGTGCATATAATCTAAACTCATTGCCAAGAGTTTTGAGTGAGTGCTGATTTGCTTAGGCTTGGTTTTCAAATTCAGAGAATAATCAAGATTAAAAGGGGTTATTGTTGAAAATGTTAGAATGCATTATACATACAGGAAACTATCCAGATGTAGACTGTACCCTCAGCATTGTTCTTCTGTTTGAGAGAAAGGAAATTTTGGAGCCCTGTGTCTAAGGATTGCATTTCTTTTAAAAGTCAGTGATATGTCCATACAACTCCAAAACAAACTAGTTACTTCAGAAAATACCCGAAAAGTGGTGAAAATGACAAGTTTTAAGGTAAAAAGATGATACTAATAGAGTGAATTTCTCTCTTTTTTTGTTCTATGCCAGTATACACACTTAGAGACACAAACATGCACTTAGTTCGACAACTAACAAGGATAATAAGCTCAAGATGAAAATTCTTTTTTCCAAAAATGTTCTCTGAAGAGGTCTAGATAGTAAAAATGAAACAAATTATCATTCAATAAGGCAAATTCAGCATTAGTAGTGCTTTAGGTTAAAAAGATGTTATGATAATTTTATTAAAATGTATGTGTTATGTGTTATTAAGAAACTAATTTTTATTACACATAGTAATTATTCTGTCTTTACTGACACAACATATTGCTATCTTCCCATAATCTCCAAATAGATTTTGACATATGTTGTGCCATATGATAAGCTATATGAGAAGTGTTCTTTTAATGTGCAATTCAGTGGTTTATTATTGTGTTTGTAGATTGTGCAACCATCACTGCCATCTAATTACAGAACATTTTTATCACCTGAATAAGAAACCCCATTAATAATAACTCCCTGTTCCCTCTATCCCCCAACTTCTGACAACTATTAATCTGCTTTCTTTCCCTAAGAATTTGCCTTTTCTCACCATTTAATAAAAATTGAATCATACAATATATGGCCTTTTGTAATTGGCTTCTTTCACTTAGCCTAATGTGTTCAGTGTTCTTTATTGAAATACTGGTAGCATATATCGATATTTCAGTCCTTTTTATGGGTGGATAATATTCCATTGTATGGATATGATTTAGTATCAGTTAATTTAAAAAAAAAATATTTTTTTTAAATTAATTAATTATTTTTTTAATGTGGTGTTCCATGATTCATTGTTTGCATATAACACCCGGTGCTCCATGCAATACGTGCCCTCCTTATTATGAACATTTGTGTACAGGTTTTTGTGTGGACGTATGTTTTCAATTCTCTTGGGTAAGTATCTAGGGATAGAATTTCTGGGTCATAGGGAAACACTATTTAACTTTTTGAGGGACTGCCAAACTGTTTTCCAAAGTGGCTGCATCATTTTACAATTCCAAGAACAATGTGTAAGGGTTCCAATTTTTCTACATCCTTGCCGGCACTTGTTATTGTTTGTCTTTTTTATTTCAGCAATCCTAGTAGATGTGAAGTGGTATCTCCTGGTTTTGATTTGCATTTTCATGATAACTAATGATGTTGACCTTTCCTTGGGGAAATATCTTCCTTGGGGAAATATTTATTCGTATCTTTGCTATTTGTCTTTTATTGGTTGATTTGTGAGTTCTTTATATACTCTGCATACAAGACATTTATCAGGTATAGATTTGTAAATATTTTCTCGCTTTCTGAGGATTGTCTATTCACTGCTTTGATAGTGGGCTTTTAAAAACTTGAGGTATAATTGATATATAACCATATATTAGTTTCAGTTGTATAATATAAAGATATACATATAGTGAAATGACCACTACAATTAGTCTATTGATAGGATTTTTTTTTTTTTAAAGATTTTATTTATTTATTTGAGAGAGAGAATGAGACAGAGAGAGAGAGCATGAGGGGGGTAGGATCAGAGGGAGAAGCAGACTCCCTGCTGAGCAGGGAGTCCAATGCGGGACTCGATCCCGGGACTCCAGGATCATGACCTGAGCCGAAGGCAGTCGCTTAACCAACTGAGCCACCCAGGCGCCCCTATTGATAGGATGTTTTGATGAACAAGGCATTTAATTTTAATAAAGTATGATTTGTGTATTTTTTCTTTTGTTGTTTGTGCTTTGTTGTCATTTCCAAAAAACCATTGCCAAATCCAAGTTAAAGAAATTTATTCTGAAGATTTCAGCTAAGAGTTTTATAGTTTTAGCAATCCCATTTAAGCCTATGAACAATGTTAAGTTGGTATTTGCATATTTTGTGAGGTAAAGGTATAACTTCATTCTTTTGCATGTGGATATTTAGTTATTTCAGCACCATTTCCTCCCTCCCCCACCTCTGTATTGATCTGGGACTTTTGCTAAATCAATTGATCATAGATGTAAGGAATTATTTCTGGATTCTCAACTCTATTTCATTTATATATATGTCTATCCCTATGTGAGTACCATATTGTCTTGATTACTGTAGCTTCATAATAAAATTTTCCCCAACTTTATTGAGATATAATAGACATGTCACATTACATAAGTTTAAAGTATACAATGTGATAATTTGATACATGTATTATTGTGAAATAATTACCATAGTAAGGTTAGTTGACACACCATCACTTCACATAATTACCATTTTTCTTTTGTTGGGAGAACATCTAAGATGTACTCTCTTAGCAACTTTCAAGTATGTAATACAATATTTTTTTTAAATTAATTAATTATTTTTTTAATGTGGTGTTCCATGATTCATTGTTTGCATATAACACCCGGTGCTCCATGCAATACGTGCCCTCCTTAATACCCATCACTGGGCTAACCCATCCCTCCACCCCTTTCCCCTCTAAAACCCTCAGTTTGTTTCTCAGAGTCCATAGTCTCTCATGGTTCGTCTCCCCCCTCCGATTCCCCCCCTTCATTAGCGCTCACCATAGCACATACCCTCCCCAATGTCTATCACCCAGCCACCCCCCACCACTCCAGCAACCCTCAGTTTGTTTCCTGAGATTAAGAATTCCTCATATCAGTGAGATCATATGATACTTGTCTTTCTCTGATTGACTTATTTCGCTTAGCATAATACCCTCTAGTTCCATCCACATCATTGCAAATGGCAAGATTTCGTTTTTTTGATGGCTGCATAATATATATATATATATATATATATTCACCACATCTTTATCCATTCATCTGTTGATGGAAATCTGGGCTCTTTCCATAATTTGGCTATTGTGGACATTGCTGCTATAAATACTGGGGTACATGTGCCCCTTCAGATCACTACATTTGTATCTTTGGGGTAAATGCCCAGTAGTGCAATTGCTGGTCGTAGGGTAGCTCTATTTTCAACTTTTGAGGAACCTCCATACTGTTTTCCAGGGTGCATTCCCACCAACAGTGTAGGAGGGTTCCCCTTTCTCCGCATCCTCGTCAACATCTGTCGTTTCCTGACTTGTTAATTTTAGCCATTCTGACTGGTATGAGGTGGTATCTCATTGAGGTTTTGATTTGGATTTCCCTTATGCCGAGCAATGTTGAGCACTTTTTCATGTGTCTTCTTTGGAAAAATGTCTGTTCGTGTCTTCTGCCCATTTCTTGACTGGATCATTTGTTCTTTGGGTGTTGAGTTTGATAAGTTCTTTATAGATTTTGGATACTAGCCCTTTATCTGATAGGTCATTTGCAAATATCTTCTCCCATTCTGTCAGTTGTCTTTTGGTTTTGTTGACTGTTTCTTTTGCTGTGCACAAGCTTTTTATAGTTCATTTTTGCCCTTGCTTCCCTTGCCTTTGGCAATGTTTCTAGGAAGAAGTTGCTGTGGCTGAGGTCAAAGAGGTTGCTGCCTGTGTTCTCCTCTAGGATTTTGATGGATTCCTGTCTCACATTTAGGTCTTTCATCCATTTTGAGTCTGTTTTTGTGTGTGGTGTAAGGAAATGGTCCAGTGTCATTCTTCTGCATGTGGCTGTCCAATTTTCCCAACACCATTTGTTGAAGAGACTGTCTTTTTTCCATCGGACATTCTTTCCTGCTTTGTCGAAGATTAGTTGACCATAGAGTTGACGGTCCATTTCTGGGCTCTCTGTTCTGTCCCATTGATCTATGTGTCTGTTTTTGTGCCAAAACCATACTGTCTTGATGATTACAGCTTTGTAATAGAGCATGAAGTCCAGAATTGTGATACCCCCAGCTTTGCTTTTCTTTTTCAACATTCCTCTGGCTATTCGGGGTCTTTTCTGGTTCCATACAAATTTTAGGATTATTTGTTCCATTTCTTTGAAAAAAGTGGATGGCATTTTGATAGGGATTGCATTAAATGTGTAGATTATTCTAGGTAGCATAGACATTTTCACAATATTTGTTCTTCCAATCCATGAGCATGGAACATTTTTCCATTTCTTTGTGTCTTCCTCAATTTCTTTAATGACTATTCTATAGTTTTCTGAGTACAGATTCTTTGCCTCTTTGGTTAGATTTATGCCTAGGTATCTTATGGTTTTGGGTGTAATTGTAAATGGGTTCAACTCCTTAATTTCTCTTTCTTCTGTCTTGTTGTTGCTGTATAGGAATGCAACAGATTTCTGTGCATTGATTTTATATCCTGCCACTTTACTGAATTCCTGTATGAGTTCTAGCAGTTTTGGGGTGGAGTCTTTGGGGTTTTCCACATAAAGTATCATATCATCTGCAAAGAGTGAGAGTTTGACTTCTTCTTTGCCGATTTGGATGCCTTTTATTTCTTTTTGTTGTCTGATTGCTGTGGCTAGGACTTCTAGTACTATGTGGAATAGCAGTGGTGATAGTGGACATCCCTGCCATGTTCCTGACCTTAGGGGAAAAGCTCTCAGTTTTTCCCCATTGAGAATGATATTTGCTGTGGGTTTTTCATAGATGGCTTTTATATAATACAGTATTGTTAATTATAGTCACCATGCTTTACATTAGATCCTCCAGATCTTATTTGTCTATAACTGGAAGTTTATATCTTTTGACCAACATCTCTTAATTTCCCTAACCCCCAGGGCAACTACTGTTCTGCTCTCTGTTTCTATGAGTTTGGCTTTTTTAGATTCATGCAGTATTTGTCTTTCTCTCATCACATAGTATAATGCCCTCAAATTCCATCCATGCTGTTGTGAATGGCAGAATTTCTTTTTGTAGCTGAATAATATCCCACTGTAAAATTATGCACTGCATTTTTTTATTCATTAATCTGTTGGTGGACACTTATTTCCATGTTTTGGCTATTGTAAATAATGTTGCAATGAACATGGGAGTGCAGATATCTCTTTGAGATAGTGATTTCATTTCTTTCGGAAATATACCCAGAAGTAGGATTGTTGGATCATTGGTAGTTTTATTTTTAATTTTTTGAGGAACCTCCTTACTGTTTTCCATAGTGGCTGCACCAATTCACATTCCCACCAGCAGTGCACCAGGGTTTCCTTTTCTCCACATCCTGGCCAGCATTTGTTATCACTTGTCTTTTTGATAATAGCCATTCTAACAGGTCTAAGGTGATCACTCATGTTTTTGACTTTCACTTCCCTGATGATTAGTGATGTTGAACATCTTTCTAGGTACGTGTCAGCCATTTGTATGTCTTCAGGTCCTTTGCCCATTTTAAAATTGGATTTTATATATATATATTTTTTTTGTGCTATTGAGTTTTATGAATTCCTTATATATTTTGGATATTAACCCCTTATCATATATATGAATTGCAAATTATCCTATTCTGTAGGTTACATCTTTATTTTGTTGACTTTTCCTTTGCTGTGAAGACACTGTTTCCTTTGATATCATCCCACTTGTTTATTTTTGCTTTTGTTACTTTCTCTTTTGGTGTCATATACAAAAAATCATTACCAAGACCAGTGTCAAGGAGCTTTTTCCCTATGTTTTCTTCTAGGAGTTTTACATTCAGGTCTTAAGTCTTGGCTCCATTTTGAGTTAATTTTTGTGAGTGCTGTAAGACAAGGCTCCAATTTTATTCTTTTGCATGTTGATATCCAGTTTTCCCAGCATGATTCATTGAAAAGACTATCCTCTCCCAATTGAGTACTCTTAGCTCCTTTGTTAAATATTAGTTGACCTTATATGCATGGTTTTATTCCTGGGATGTCAGTTTTGTTCCATTGGTCTATGTGTCTGTTTTTATGTAGTACCATACTGTTTTATCTCTGTTGTTTTGGATTATAGTTTATTTTTATTTTTCTTTTTTTTGCCTACTTTCTTTTTTTTTTTTTTAATTTTTTTATTGTTATGTTAATCCCCATACATTACATCATTAGTTTTAGATATAGTGTTCC
>NW_022589740.1:20107933-20168583 GCF_004348235.1 Phoca vitulina | reverse complement strand
TTATCAATCTTGTTAATTCTTTCAAAGAACCAGCTCCTAGTTTCGTTGATCTGTTCTACTGTTCTTTTGGTTTCTATTTCATTGATTTCTGCTCTGATCTTTATTATTTCTCTTCTCCTGCTGGGTTTAGGCTTTATTTGCTGTTCTTTCTCCAGCTCCTTTAGGTGTAGGGTTAGGTTGTGTACTTGAGACCTTTCTTGTTTCTTGAGAAAGGCTTGTATTGCCATATACTTTCCTCTTAGGACTGCCTTTGCTGTATCCCAAAGATTTTGAATAGTTGTGTTTTCATTTTCATTGGTTTCCATGAATTTTTTTAATTCTTCTTTAATTTCCTGGTTGACCCATTCATTCTTCAGTAGGATGCTCTTTAGCCTCCATGTATTTGAGTTCTTTCCGACTTTCCTCTTGTGATTGAGTTCTAGTTTCAAAGCATTGTGGTCTGAAAATATGCAGGGGATGATCCCAATCTTCTGGTACTGGTTGAGACCTGATTTATGACCTAGGATGTGATCTATTCTGGAGAATGTTCCATGGGCACTAGAGAAGAATGTGTATTCCGTTGCTTTGGGATGGAATGTTCTGAATATGCCTGTGAAGTCCATTTGGTCCAGTGTGTCATTTAAAGTCTTTATTTCCTTGTTGATCTTTTGCTTAGACGATCTGTCCATTTCAGTGAGGGGGGTGTTAAAGTCCCCCACTATTATTGTATTGTTGTCAATGTGTTTCTTTGCTTTTGTTATTAATTGCCTTATATAATTGTCTGGTCCCATGTTAGGGGCATAGATATTTATAATTGTTAGATCTTCTTGTTGGATAGACCCTTTAAGTACGATATAGTGTCCTTCCTCATCTCTTATTACAGTCTTTGGTTTAAAATCTAATTTGTCTGATATAAGGATTGCCACCCCAGCTTTCTTTTGGTGTCCATTAGCATGGTAAATGGTTTACCACCCCCTCACTTTCAATCTGGGGGTGTCTTTGGGTCTAAAATGAGTCTCTTGCAGACAGCATATCGATGGGTCTTGTTTTTTAATCCAATCTGATAGCCTGTGTCTTTTGATTGGGGCATTTAGCCCATTTACATTCAGGGTAACTATTGAAAGATAGGAATTCAGTGCCATTGTATTGCCTGTACAGTGACTGTTACTGTATATCGTTTGTGTTCCTTTCTGGTCTATGTTGCTTTTAGGCTCTCTCTTTGCTTAGAGGACCCCTTTCAATATTTCTTGTAGGGCTGGTTTCGTGTTTGCAAATTCCTTTAGTTTTTGTTTGTCCTGGAAGCTTTTTATCTCTCCTTCAATTTTCAATGACAGCCTAGCTGGATATAGTATTCTTGGCTGCATATTTTTCTCATTTAGTGCTCTGAATATGTCCTGCCAGTACTTTCTGGCCTGCCAGGTCTCTGTGGATAAGTCTGTTGCCAATCTAATGTTTCTACCATTGTAGGTTACATATCTCTTCTCCCGAGCTGCTTTCAGGATTTTCTCTTTGTCTCTGAGACTCGTAAGTTTTACTATTAGATGTCGGGGTGTTGACCTATTTTTATTGATTTTGAGAGGGGTTCTCTCTGCTTCCTGGATTTTGATGCCTGTTTCCTTCCCCAAATTAGGGAAGTTCTCTGCTATAATTTGCTCCATTATACCTTCTGCCCCTCTCTCTCTTTCTTCTTCTTCTGGGATCCCAATTATTCTAATGTTGTTTCGTCTTATGGTATCGTTTATCTCTCGAATTCTGCCCTCGTGATCCAGTAGTTGTTTATCTCTCTTTTTCTCAGCTTCTTTATTTTCCATCATTTGGTCTTCTATCTCACTGATTCTTTCTTCTGCCTCATTTATCCTAGCAGTTAGCGCCCCCATATTTGATTGCACCTCATTAATAGCCTTTTTGATTTCGACTTGGTTAGATTTTAGTTCTTTTACTTCTCCAGAAAGGGTTTCTCTAATAACTTCCATGCTTTTTTCAAGCCCAGCTAGTATCTTTAAAGTCATGATTCTGAACTCTAGATCTGACATCGTACTACTGTCCGTATTGAGTAGGTTCCTGGCAGTCGGTACTACCTCTTGTTCTTTTTGTTGAGGTGATTTTTTCCATCTTGTCATTTTGTGCAGAGGAGAATAGATTAATGAGAGAACAAAATGCTAGCAGGGTAACAACGTCCCCAGAAAATATACTCTAAACAAATCAGAAAAGACCTGAAGCAGTGGGAAAAGAAAGGGAAAGAGAGAAAAAAGAAAAAGAAAGAAAAAAAGAAAAAAGAAAAAGATAAAGATAAAAACAAACAAAAGCAGAACAAAACAAAACAAAACAAAAACAGAATGTGATCAAATATGATCAGGCTGGTTTATAGATCAGTGCCACACACTAGATTTTGGGTGTATTTTGGTCTGTTAAAAGAAAGTCCCTCCCAAAATTTTAAAGAAAGAAAAACTTATATATGTACAAAAATAAGGGTTGATATGATGAAGGGATGGAATATGACTGTAAAGATGGAAATCATAAAAAATTTTTAAAAAGGATTTGATAAGTTGTTTGAAAAAAGAAGAGGATTAAAAAAGAAAAAGAAAGAAAGAAAAAAGGGAGAGAATGTGATCAGGCAGGGGAGTAGAAAAAAACCATACACTAGAGATTTAGAGTATATTTTGATCTGTTAGAAGAAACTATCTCAAGATTTTAAAGAGAGAACAACTTATATATATATGCCAAAAATACGGGTAACTACTATGAAGGGATAGAATATGACTTTAAAAATGAAAAATAAAAATGTTTTTTTTTAAAAAAAGGGATTGATAAGATGTTTGTTGAAAAAGGGAAAAAGAAAAATTCAAAAAAAAAGAAAAAAGAAAAAAAGACAGTTAAAAAAAATAATTTAGTTTGAAAGACTAAAGAATCATGGTAAAAAAGCCATGAATTCTATGTGCAGTATTCCCCTAGTGCTGGAGTTCGGCCGTTCTCATTGATCGGTAAACTTGGTCTTGGCTGGCTGTTCTCGCTGATCTTCTGGGGGAGGGGCCTGTTGCCCTGGTTCCCAAATGTCTTTGCTGGAGGCAAAATTGCCCCGCCCTTGCCGGTCCGGGCTAAGTAATCTGCTCGGGTTTGCTCTCCGGAGCTTTTGTTCCCTGCAAGCTTTCCGTACAGCTTTGGAGGCGGAGAGTGAAAATGGCGGCCTCCCAGTCTCCGCCCCGGAGGAGCCGAGAACTCGGGGTCCCGCTCCTCAGCGAGCCCCCAGAGAAAAGCAGTCAGTCACTCCCGTCTCCCCGGTCTCCGGCCACAATCCGCGCTCACCCGGCCTGTGACCGCGCCTTTCTATCTCGCACCCGACCCCGGGTGGAGTCTCCAAACCCAGCAGATCCCTGCGGTGCGCTCCGGCACCTCTCCTCCCGGGGGAAGAAGGTGAGTCTCCCCGGATCTGCCGCTTGTTGGTTCCCTGCTGGAGGAGCAGTGGCCAGACTGCGCCGCAGATCACGGTTTATGGCAACCCCGAGCTGAGAGCCCGCGCCTGGGCTCCGTCTCTGCAGCCGGCTTCCCTGCTCCGATGCCTGGGAGCTCTGCCGCACTCAGGCACCCCCGGTCTTTCTGTGACCCTGAGGGTCCCGAGACCACACTGTCCCGCGAGGGTTCCACCCCCCACTTCGCCACCAGAGTGACGTCCCTCAGCGGAGCAGACTTCTAAAAGTTCCGATTTTGTGCTCCGCGGCTCTATCACTTGCCAGAAGCGGCCGACGGAGGCCCCTCCCCCGCCATCTATCCTCCCAAATATCGCCTCGGATTCACTTCTCCGCACGTCCTACCTTCCAGAAAGTGGTCGCTTTTCTGTTCAGAGAGTTGTTGCTCTTCTTTTCTTCAATCTCCTGTTGAGTTTGTAGGTGTTCAGAATGGTTTGATCCCCATCCAGCTGAATTCCTGAGAGGAGACGAAATCCAGGTCTCCTACTCCTCTGCCATCTTGCTCCGCCCCCTCTGGATTATAGTTTAAAATCAAGAGTGTGATGCCTCTAGCTTTGTTCTTCCTCAAGAATTCTCTATTTGGAAACTTTTTTTTGTTCTGTTTTCAAACTTTAGGATTGTTTTTTCTATTTCTGTGAAAAATTGGGGTTTTGATAGGGATTGCTTTGAATCTATAGATGGCTTTCGGAAATATGGACATTTTAACAATATTAATAGATTTTAGGTTGGAAAATATATGAACACAGTATAACATACCATTTGTTTCTGTCTTCTTCAATTTCTTTCATCAGTGTCTTACATTTTTCAGTGTATATATCTTTCATCTCCTTGGTTAAATTTATTTCTAATATTTTATTATTTTTGATATATTGTACGTGGAATCATTTTCTTTATTTTTCTTTCAGATAGTTTGTTCCCAGTGTGTGAAATGCAACTGATTTTTGTATTCTCATTTTTATTCTGCATAATTACAGAATTCATTTATTAGTTTTACAGTTTTTTGGTTGAATCTTTAGGGTTTTCTGTATATACAATCATTCCATCATCAAACAGAGACAATTTTACTTTTTCCTTTCCAATTTGGATGCCCTCCCCCTTTTTTTGTTGTTGCCTAATTACCCTGCTAGGATTTCTATGACTATATTGAATAGGAATGGTGAGAGTGGGCACCCTTGTCTTGTTCTTGGTTTTAGAGGAAAAGCTTTCAGCTTTTCATCACTGAGTATTATGTTAGCTGTTTTTGTAGCTTTATTACGTTGAGGTAATTTTTATACGCATTCTGCTGAGAGCTTTTATTATGAAAGAACCTGAATTTTCTCAAATGTTTCTTCTGCATGTATTGAGAGGATCAGATGAATTTCATCTTTTATTCTAATAATGTGGTATATCATATTTATTGGTTTCTGTATGTTGAACTGTCCTTGCATCCCAGGAATAAATCTCAACTTGTTCATGGTGTTTGATCCTTTTAATGTGCTGCCAAATTTGATTTGCTAGTATTTTTTTGAGAATTTTTGCATCTATGTTCATTGGTGCTATTGACTCTAATTTTCTTCTCTTGTAGTGTCCTTACCTGGCTTTGGTATCAGGGTAATGCTGGCCTTGTAAAATGAGTTGAAAGTATTCCCTTCTCTTCAGTTTTTTGGAAGAGTTTGAGAAGGATTGGCATTAATTCTTCTTTAAATGTTTGGTAGAATTCAGCAGTGAAGTCATCTAGTTCTGGGCTTTTCTTTGTTGGGAGGTTTTTGATTACTGATTCAATCTCCTTAATTGTTATTGTTCTGTTCAGATTTTGTTTCTTCTGGATTTAGTCTTTGTAGGTTGTATGTTTCAAGGAATTTATTCATTTTCTTCTAGGTTGTCCTATTTGTTAACAATCATAGTAGCCTTTTTCTTTTTTTTTTTTAAAGCTTTTATTTATTTGACAGAGAGCGACTCTGAGAGAAGGAACACAAGCAGGGGAAGTGGGAGAGGGAGAAGCGGGCTTCCCGCTGAGCAGGGAGCCTGATGTGGGGCTCAATCCCAGGACCCTGGGATTATGACCTGAGCCGAAGGCAGACGCTTAACGACTGAGCGACCCAGGCGCCCCTCATAGTAGTCTTTTATAATTCTTTATATTTCTGTGGTGTCAGTTCTAATGTTGCCTCTTTCATTTATAATTTTGTTTATCCTTTTTTATTTATTTATTTATTTATTTATTTTTCTTTTTTTTTTTTTAAAGATTTTATTTATTTATTTGACAGAGGGAGACACAGCGAGAGCAGGAACACAAGCAGGGGGAGTGGGAGAGGGAGAAGCAGGCCTCCTGCAGAGCAGGGAGCCCGATGTGGGGCTCAATCCCAGGACCCTGGGATCATGACCTGAGCCGAAGGCAGACGCTTAACGACTGAGCCACCCAGGCGCCCTTATCCTTTTTTATTCTTGATTAGTCTAGCTGACAATGTGTGAATTTGCTTCCTTTTTTTAATAAACTAGCTTACTAGTTTTGATTTTTTTCTATTGTCTTTCTAGTCTCTATTTCATTTATTTCTGCTCTAATGTTTATTATTTTCTTCCTTATGCTAATTTTGAGCTTAGTTTGTTCTTCTTTTCTAATTCCTTGAGCTGTAAAGTTTGGTTGTTTATTTGAGATCTTTTGTTTTTCTTAATTTAGCATTTATTACTATAAACTTTTCTCTTAGAATTGCTTTTGCTCTGTCCTGTAAGTTTTGGTATGTTATGTTTTCATTTTCATTTGCTTCGAGATTCTTTCTGATTTCCCCTTTGATTTCTTCTTTGACCCTTTAGTTGTTCAGGAGTGTGGTGTTTAATTTCCATGTATTTGCAAATTTTCTGGTTTTCTTCCTGTTACTGATTTCTAGTTTCATACCCATTGTAGTTGAAAAAGATACTTGATATAATTTCAATCTTAAGTTTCTTAATTTTTGTTGCGTTCTGTTCTGTTAATATTTGCCTTAAATATTTGTGTGTTCCAATGTAGGTTGCATGTATATTTACAATTGTTATATTCTCTTGACCCTTTTATCATAATATAGTTATGTTTTTAGTCTCTTGTGACTAATTTTGACTGAAGGTTTCTTTATCTGAAACATATATAGCCATTACTATGCATTTCACTCTCTTTTGATTATTATTTGCCTGGAATATCTTTTCCCAGTCCTTTACTTTCAGCCTATATGTGTCCTTAAAGCTAAAGTGAATCTCTTGTAGGCAATATATTGTTGGATCTTGGGGTTTTTTTTGTTGTTTTTGTTTTGTTTGTTTTTTGTTTGGTTTGGTTTGGTTTGGTCCACCCAGCCACTCTGTGTCTTTTGATTGGAGAATTTAATCCATTTACATTTAATTTTTGATAGATAAAATATTACTAACTTTTGATAGGTAGGAAATTACTATTGTTATTTTGTTAATTGTTTTCTGACTGTTCACTTAATTCCTTTGTTCTTCCTCTCTTGCTGTCTTCCTTTGTGATTTATTTTTCTGTAGTGATATGCTTTAATTCCTTTCATTTTATCTTTTGTGTAGCTACTATAGGTTTGTTCTTTGTGGTTACCATGAGGCTTACATAAAACATCTTATAGCTATAACAGTCTCTGTTAAGCTTATAACACCTTATCTTCAATCTCATACAAAACTCTACTCTTTTAATTCTCCTTCCTCCACATACTCTATTATTGAAGTCACACTTTACATCTTCTTATATTTTATATCCATTAATAAATTATTGTAGCTATAGTTATTTTTTATAATTGCTTTTTAAACTTTCATACTAGAGATAAAATTCTTTATACACACAATTACAGTATTAGGGTATACTGAATTTCACTATATATTTCCTGTTACTAGTGAGCTTTATACTTTCATATATTTTCATGTCGTTCTTTGTGTTCTTTCACTTCAACTTGAAGAACCGCCTTTAGCATCTTTTTGTAAGGCAGGTTTAGTGGTGATAAATCTCCATAGCTTTTTTCTCTTTTCTTTTTTTTCTCTGGGAATGTCTTTATATCTCTTTCATTTATGAAGGATATTTTTGCTGGGATTAGTATTCTTGGTGGCAGTTTTTTATATACCTGTCATTTACAATATAAATAACAGGTATATCAGTGATCATTCATTTTTGGCAAAACTAAATCTGAGAGATGTGCTTTTAGATCTGCCTCTACTACCAGAGAGTGAACTCTCTGAGTCTCAGTTTCCCCACCTCTGTATAGTAAGTATGGTAGAAATAAATTGTCCACAAGATGCTTACTTGATCTAAAGTCTTATGAATCCTGGAACAACATATATAGAGACTGATGCACAGATTTCACACATGCCTTATAGTCACGGTGTGAGAGCCTATAAATTCAAGGATTCACTACTATTTTCATAGCCTCTGACATAGTATTGTTCAATTACAGTAATACGGGAGAAGTGAGTGTCTGGGGAAAAATAAAAAAGAAATGTTGTATTTTCTAATGCATTTGACAAGGTAGAAAATACAGTAGTATTAAGAGAAGGTTAATAGCTCTGAAAGAATACATGGAACGAACCCAGTGTGAAGTAGATAGAAATGTAAGCAAATTTTTAAAATGTTAGGCAATTAATAACTCTAGGAAAAACAAAGAGTTGTTATAAGAGAGGAAATGTAATAGTGGTATGCTAGTTGGTTAATAATTAACAATATTTATGCAATAGTAATGATGTAAGTAGTAAATATTAATTTTAACAAAAGTAAATGTAACTATACCTATAGAAAGGAGGGGGGCAAGTGAGGGTGGTAGTATAAGAGAATTAATATATCTATTATAATAGGAAACAAATAATGTTTAACATTTGTACAGAGGTAGATATAGCAGTTCAATCGTGTTAATTGGCAATATAGAGATAAACATTAAAAGAAACAGCTGAAGAATTAAAAAGGAACATCTCTGGAAATAAGGACTATTGTGGAAGGGATGGACAGGGGCCAGCTACTTTTCACTCTAAGACTTGAAGAACTCTTTAACTTTCTAAACTCCCTGAAGGTGCTTTTTATTGTAAGCCTTGAAGAATAAGTTTACTTCATAAATTAAAATAATATATTTTAAAAAAATCTATTATAAATAATGTACATTCATTTCTGCCATCTTGCAATGTGAATTTTTGGTGTAATCATCATCATCATCATCATCATCATCAATCATTATTAATAATATTTGTTGAACAACTTACAGACATATAAAAAATTTCCACATTTATCATCTCCATTCATCTTCATTAACCTGTGAGTTGGGTAGAACATATTTCAATATCTTCCCATTTTATCAATAAGGAAATACAGATAATGTGATTTGCCCAAGGTTAAATAATTAGTAAGTGGTAAGCCAGTAAATAGGCAATGATAAGCCCCAAATTCTGAACTTCCATTTTCCAAACTTGGGTTCTTTCCTTCATAACTATGTTCCTTCATAATCATTCACTGGTAACATAGAAATTAATAGTTATATTTTAATTTACCTTGGAAAAGTATAAGAAGAACTTTTCATGGAGTCCTCGTGCTAGAACCTCAAAGTGTTACCCAGTTCTATTGGTTAAAAAAAGTATTTTTATTTTCCTTATATCTTTTTTTTTCCTTTCTCCTTCATTCTCTCCAAAATTCTTGCCACAAAAATGTACTGGCAATTGATGTCATGAATTTTCTAAAGAAATCACTTTAGAGAACTTCATTATTTCTATTATTACAACTACTATTAATAACAATAATAATCATGTTGTGCCCTTCTCCAGCACCTCTCATCCAGGGATCTCAGAATGCTTTTCAAACATTAATTAAAAATCCTCTCGTTATCCCTGTGAGTTCCTAGGGCAAGGAGAGAGGAGGAAATCGTATCTACTCTGACATTAATTAAGCTCTCCCTTGGCTTGCAAACTAGGTAAATAGCTTTTCTTCCCCCCATTAACAAACAAGCCGGCTCTCTGTGATGATTATCACAGATGTTCACAAGTGAGAGGAGAAATTACTTCTGCTGGGCACTGAGGAGAGGGACTGACATACTTGCCAGACTTGGCTGCTGAGGTTTTGCTTTCTAACAGTGGTTTCCAGAGCTGGGCAATCAGCAGCATGGCCTTAGGAGCTTTGCAGATATACCTGTATCTGGGCCATTTACACTCCTTTCCCCACAGTTCTTTTTTTTTTTTTTTTTTTTTTTTTTAAAGATTTTATTTATTTATTTGACAGAGAGAGAGATAGCGAGAGCAGGAACACAAGCAGGGGGAGTGGGAGAGGGAGAAGCAGGCTTCCCGCTGAGCAGGGAGCCCGATGTGGGGCTCGATCCCAGGACCCTGGGATCATGACCTGAGCCGAAGGCAGACGCTTAACGACTGAGCCACCCAGGCGCCCCTCCCCACAGTTCTGACTAAGGTATGGAGTAGGGCTCAGGAATCTGAATTTTTTTAAAACTTTTTTAATACAGTTTGAGAATAATTATTTTAAGTGACATGTTCATTATTAATTTCTTTCAACTACTGAAAGTGTCTTTTCCTGTGTTTTGCTTTCTTACCTGGTTAGTAGTTTGGGATATGTATGTCTAGACCAGAGTTTCTCAAAATCCATGGATTTTTTTGTTTTAATCTAAAATACCTAGGAAACTTGTTAATGATACAGATGTATTGGAACACATAGTTCTTATATACATTTATGTTTCTCTCAGGGATATAAAGTCTGTTTCTACTCCAAAGAAAAAATGAACAATGTTATAGCAGAGGGCATGAGAATATAGGACCCTTGGACCTATGGGCCCCCAACGCTGTGAATATAAGGTGTGTGTGGCTACTGTGTGTCAGCTTCTATGTACGTTATTCCAGGATTCATAGGACTTTAGTTCTAGTAAACATTTTGGGGACAGTTTATTCTTAGCCTACTTATACAGAGGTGGGGGAATGAATCTCAGTTCATTACAGGAGTTCATACTCTTACAGATCACCACACAGCCCACTGGTGGTAGGTGCAGGCCTGAAAGCATGTCTCCCAACTCAGCGTCCAGAGCTCCAGGGCTCATCACCAGACCACCTCAGTGCAAACTTGTCTCTTGTTTGTCATTCTGAGTCCCCTGTTTTTAACAATGTTGGTTAAAAACAGAAGCCTGATGTTGAAAAATGTGATTCTCCAAATCTCTATAAGAGTAAGAAAAGGAAACAAGCTAAGACGTTTGCCTTGGTGGTGAACTGTGTTCCTTCCCTACTTTGTGTCTCTTTTTCTTATTCACTAGCTTCTGCAGATGTCTCTGCTGGCAGCATGATAGAGACTAAGCTGATGGATAAGGAGGCTGAAGTGGCTATTCAGAGGACTAGAGATGTTTGAGTGTAACTTGAAAGACTGCCAAAAAAAAATCATAACACTGGGGCGCCTGGGTCGCTCAGTCATTAGGCGTCTGCCTTCAGCTCAGGTCATGGTCCCGGGGTCCTGGGTTCGAGCCCCGCATCGGGCTCCCTGCTCAGCGGGAGGCCTGCTTCTCCCTCTCCCACTCCCCTGCTTGTGTTCCCTCTCTTGCTGTGTCTCTCTCTGTCAAATAAATAAAATCTTAAAAAAAAAAAAATCATAGCACTTAGTCTACATTTTATGTCCAAGAGTCTATAAACCTTTCAGAGGCCTTTTCTTCCAGAATATTCCCTGGGACAATTTGGTTAGTTCCACTGTTACAGGTGGAACTAGGGTCAGTTATTCATTTTTAAGATACCCTATGTCATTAGCAAGTCTGGAACAGGAGATCCCAGGGATCCCTTCACCTCATGGATGATTGGTCACCTGCTTTAGTGGCCTGTGGTCTGGTCTTTCTTCATTGGATAATGGTGAATAGCAGGGGACTTCGGGTGTGTGGGTAGGGAACACCCAATTTTGTGTTCCCTAGATAAGGAAGAGGAGAAAGAGGAAAAGGTGCTAATTAACTGAGGAACCACAATGGGAGTAACTGCCTTTTCTCATCACTTTTCATCCTTGCAAGGATATTGTGGGCAAGTTCTATCAATTACATTTTACAGATGAGAAAAGCAAAACTCAGAGAATTAGGTTATCTTGCAGAGCTATGAGTGGAATTGAGTCTTACACATCTTTATGCTTTTTGTGCTTTCTTAATACCTGGAAAAATGTTTGCTCACAAAACAAAGACAAGTGTCTCTTACTTCAAAGTCCATACTCTCCCTGTGTACCTCACTGCCTGCCCACACAAAATTTTCTTAGGTTTTTGGTTGAAGTAAATAGAACTTTCTCTCTTTTATCCAATTGCATTAGCACTAAAAGCAGTGAATCGCTCAGAAAAGAGAATGCAATCATGACTGTTTTTCATCTATTCCAGAATAAAAAACAAGTGAAGCCAAACACTGGTATGCTCTAGCAGAGCCCTGTGGCCTAATGTCCTGAGCTCAGGTCTACTACTGAGATTCATGGATTTCTAGTCCCTGCCAGACCACTGCTTTTGGTAAACAGAGGGTGAGTCATTTAATCATTCTGTGCCATCTTTCTTCCTCCAGCAAAGCAGGGTAATTAGTGTTTGTCACCCATGTATGTCAAAGGGGTGTGGTGAGGGTAACCTCGTAATTATGAGTTTCTGGGCAAATATAAAAAACCCACATGGTGGTAATGTCACCACTCATCCCAGGTTGGAGATTGGCTTGTTGGGTTGGAGAATTTGCAACCCAGCAAATGCTTGCCACTTGGTGGTTTACAAGTTTGGAATGTTAGAACTGGAAGAAATTCCTAGAGTTACCTAGTATGAACCCCATAGTTTGCAGCTGGGAAGCAAATCTAGAGGGGTGCAGGGATTTCATCAGGTCACAGTGAACTTGAGACAGACAGGGATTCGAACCCAGGTCTCCTGACTCCTGCCTAGGCTCCCATTTCCCTCCTCTGTCTTTACCTGTCCTGCTGCTTTTGGGGAGGATCCTGACTCCCGTCTGGAGAGAATGGCTACAGCTGAAAGCAGGCCTGGGATACAACTGCCGGAGGCTGCCTTTCAGGTCGGGCACACACTATTCACTTTCAGCTGAAAACCTCATTCAAATACGACTGGGCGAGCCAGGCAAACCAGATGGGTAATTGCCTGGAGTGTGTAGGGAGATGGTGGAGAGTGTGGTTCACTGAGTACCCAAGGAGGTTTGGCACACTATGATTTCCAGCCATCCAGAATGTGAATGGCTAAACCCCAGTGGTCTGATCCTGTCAAATTAGTTTTATTTAACAGAGCCATGCCTCTGAGCTAAGCTGTGCTCTGTACTTTGTTATGCATAAACTTGCAGAGATGAAATTTAGTTGGGAAGTTGGAAAGATGGATGTTAGAGAAACTGTATAAGTAGTTGTCTCATTACCTTTATGAGAAAATCATTAAATCCTATTTCCTTCCTTCTTTCATATTTTTCCTCCTTCCACACATATTTATTTAGAGTCAACTATGCTCTAGATAGTCTAGGCTCTAGATATAGTGGCAAAAATATATATAAGGTTCTTGACTTAGAGAGAGATGACAGATGAAAAAAGAAAGTAAACAATAACAAAAAATGGGCAAGAGAGTTTCAAAAGTGATGAGTGCTGTAAAGAAGCTAAAGCAGGATGGTATATTGCAGGATGATGGTGCCTCCGTGAAGATAGAGTGTGAGCTGTAATAAAGGCCAGCCACACAGAGCTCTGCAGAGACAAGAACAAGTGCAAAGGCCTTGAGGCAGAGAGAATTTGGTGAGTTTGAGGAATAAAAACAAAGCTATTAGAGCTGAAGTATAATGAGATTGGGAGAGAGCACTAGGTCCTGAAGCTAGAAAGGTGGAACTGGGTCATGTCATATTGGTTCTTATAGGCAACAGGAAGGACTTTAGATTTTATTCTAAGTACCAAGGGAAAGAAATGGTGGGCTTTAAGTGTGTGTGTGTGTTGTGTTACATGAAAAGATTTATGTTTTGAAAAGATATTTCAGCAATGGAAATGATAGTGGAAAAGATAGTTCCAGCAATGGAAATGACCTCTCTTGTAGATTAGAGCAATCATGCAGGTGATAATGATTGCAACTGGAAATGGCTGGTGCAGGGGAGATAAAAAGGAGTGGGTAGGTTTAAAATCTATTTTGGAGTTGAATCTGAAGTAATTTGTTTAGGGATTTCATGTGAGGGAGGAGAATGAGGGGAAGAGAGGAACTGAAATGATGCTAAATGTTGTACCTGAGCACCAGGTGGTTGGTGGAGATATTGGCAGGGAAGGAGTTCAAAAGTGCACATTGGGGATAAAATCAAAGGAATCAAGCTTCTGTTTGGCCATATTGGGATTAATGAGATGATTAGATATTCAAGTGGAAATGTCAATCATAGAATTACAGTTAATTACAGCTTAGAGTTTAGAGCTCAGTGGAGAGGTCAGTGATGGAGATACAAATTCAATAGTCTCCACAGATGGTATTAAAATAGTGGGAATATATAAAAGCTCACCAAGGAAAATACTGGAGATGGAGAACAGTGGGGCTTTGGAGGATCTCTGGGGCACTCCAGCTTTTCAGTTTTGAACTGAAGGGGCGGGCCAGAAAAAAGAGACTGAGCAGAAGTGATTCAGGTATAAGGAAAAAAACAGCAAAATGTGGAGTCACAAAAATTAAGGATGTGTTTTAAGGAGGATTGAATGGCTGACAGTGTCTAATTTTGCCAATAATTTGAGTAAGATGAAGAATTATAGCTGCCAAGTAAATTTGGAAACGTGGTGGACTTTGGTGATGATTCCTAATAACCTTGACAAGAAGAATCAATTGTGTAGGAAAAATAATGGGCTAAGGAGAGATGGCATGGCAGGAAGTAAAGACTGGACCATAAATAAGCCATTCAAGAACTTTTGCTATAAAAGGAGCAGAAAAGTACTCCAGAAACTGAAGGAGGACCATGGGGTCAAGGGAGGTTGTATGGGGTCAATAGCAATGGTGATACTATGACATCAAGAAGAATGTGTATGTGTTGATGGGAATGATTCAGTAGAGAGGGAGAAATTGATTACCAGGAACTGAATGGATACGCTGAAAAGTAGAAAAAGAATGGTGCCTAGAGCACAAGTTTAGGGGTACACAGGGAAGGCATACTTCATTATAATGGAGGGACAGCCAGAGACTGTGGTAACAGATCCAGGGAAGGTGGCGGACTTGGTGGTGGTAAGATAAGGCAGTTTCTCTTTAGTTGCCTCCTTTTTCTCAAATATGAGACAATGTCACTAGCTGAGAGTATGTGTGTATATGTGTCTTTGGGGAATAGTTGTGCTGAAGGTTTGAGGAGAGAGAAGATATTAAAAGTCCATTTTGCTAAGTAGGTGAGTGAATGTATTCTGGAAGTATATTTGAATTATTGAGAGACCCTTTGACTCTCTGGTTATTATTGTCAAATAATTCTTATCTTGATTTTTCAAATTTAGACCTGACCGCATGTTTCTATGTCTTTTCCTTAGCAAAATTCAGCTTTATGGAGAAAAGTATAGAATGACGAGATATTGGGTTTAACCAAGGTGGGGATTTATCCAAAGGAGCATGATCGAGGGAAAGTGGGGCAAGAAAGTTGAATGGGTAACTAGTGAATAATTATAATGATAATCCATGGGTTGTAAACCTGTATGGAGGGCAGTACCAACTCGAGAAGTGATAGATTGTAGAAAAGTGACATATCAGTGGATTTGGATATACTAGGGATGCATAGTAGAATGAATGGATATATAATAATACAATACAATATAATCTTTCTATCTAATAGAAATTTGGAAGGTGGTGCATTTATTTGATGAAAACGGAAAGGATGTGACCAGGTGAGCTGCTTGTTGAAGTGGGGTGCAAGAAAAGACCACACTGAGTGAGGGGGTCACAGACTTGAGGGGTTAGGCTCTTGGACATTTTAAACAACATGGTCATTGGTGGCTCCAAGAATGGCAACTGAAGTATAAAGAAAAAAACGTAGTAGGTATTTTCCATGAATGATGTAGAAAGACCAGAATATTGGGAGAGAACAGCAAACAAACAAGAACAAACAAGAACAGCAACAAAACAACAGCAATCAGAGTTAGTGGGTAGTAAAAGCTGGGAGCACAAATATCAAAGGAACATTGACATGGAGATACAGTAAAAGCGATCCACATCATATCAATGAATGATCAGCTTATTTTTAGTGTATTCAGATGATTTTGAAAATTGGAATTCTGTACTTACAGAGGATCCCTTGCCATTAAGAATTTTAACAAATGTCATTTCTGGAAGATGTCCTTGAATCATCATAATTTGCCATGAAATGATAAAGACACCCTAATTTCCTAAGTCATAAATGCCTTTAATGCAATAAACTCTAAAATTAATGAGTTTGTTAAAATATGTAGTGTAATTATTTCATGTAGTACACCCGCGTTCTGTTGATACAAGGCAGTATTTTCCCCAATTTAAATACTGACATGAGGCAGTATTTCTTCAATATCAGTCTCTATGTAATATCCAGTGTATTGTTTCTTGATAACAGTGTTGACCTACCTCTGATTAAAGTTGATACCTTAGAAATAGGTCAGTGATTGCATGTAATGAATACTGTCTTCTGTACTATACAGTCAATATATCTGCTTCTCAACCAAAGTACGAAAGTGAATTCTGTTTAATGCAGTATTTTCCTTGACTAGAAAGCTGCTTAGCATGTCAGTCTCATAAAAATCCAATCTCTTTGCAATAAGGAGCAGCTCTCCAATATTGTAACAGCTACAGGGGGACAATAAAGGATGGTACAATTATATTTTCTTACCGGGGGTGACCTCTAGTGTGAAACTGTGGCATTTTAGCATTCCTTGGGGTTTGAATTAACAATGCTTTGCCAATTATGACAAATTCGCTAACCCCCCTCACCGTTTTCAAGATCACAGGTAATTTGTCTTGGTGTTTTCTTGAGCTGTTATTTGATTTTTGAAGTCAAGAAATCTGTCTGCATCTTTTTTTTTTTTTTTTCCTTTTACGTGTTTCAGGTCCCCACCTAGAGGTCTTTACAATTTTATTTTTAAGGTGAGAGATCTCATATTGCTTATGTTAGCCTATTTGACTTCATTCTCAAGCTCACAAGTGCCACATTTCAATAGGTACCTTTTCATAGGTGTCTTTCCTGGACCACTTCTTAAGTTATTGCCTCTCAGTTCCAAACCCATCCTTTTAAGCTCTATATCTCTGTGCTGCAGGGGCTGGGGCCCTGCAAACCATATTTCTGCTTTGCCAGCTGCTTCTATATTAGGCTCTGTCAGTAGGGACATTAGAGGGTCTGGATGAGAAAGGAGGGATTTGCTCCTCCCTCTCTACTTTCTGTTCTTAGGAGCCTCTCCCCAGCAATGCTGCTTCTCCCTGGCAGCAGGGTTCCTTCCTGTAGATGCGGCTGAATTCACTTGCAATGTTTTTTAACACCAGCTAAACAGGGTCCCTATTTTCAGAACCTGAGTTTCAGCCTGATGAGATTCTTCTTTTAAGTTTGTAAATTTTGATACTTTTAATTTTTGTAAATTTTGTTAATTTTTATAAATTTTGTAAATTTTGATACTTTTAATCTCTTCCTTTTGTTTCTCCCAGGCCACAGGGATGGTAGTTGCCTCCTTCAATCACCACATCTTTAATACCTTGGAATTCTCTTACTTTTTTAGTTATCTGGTTACAACTTTATACCTAGTCAGAATTCTTTATATTACATTCTCTCTGCTAAAATAACTGGTATGGTTTTCTAATTCCTTAGTAGATCTGGACCTGACTGCTACTCTGCTATCCATTTCTTAATACACACGAAATAAAAACCACACATTTACTAATAGTCTCCAATCCTCACTTGCAAGTTAATTGTTATTTTTAATATGAGAGGCAGTATATCTTTGTAGATAAGAATGGAGGCTGTTGAAATAGGTAGATCTGGGTTAAATGCCCCTTTCTCCTCCTCCACAGTGAAAAAAAGGGAAGGTGGAAAAATGAAGAATGAGTTAAAATTAACTACACATCCACAATTTTTCTCTCTTTACACATACACACTCATTCACTCAGTAATTTTTTTTTGTATATAGAATACTAATCTTCTATTTTTTTATTTGTTTACCAAGTATGTATTGAACACCTAAAATGAGGAAGGTTGGAAGGTTTTTTACTGTATCTTTTGGGGGGAAAGAAAAGGAAATTCAGAGAATCTATTACCAGATTTCAAACCGTATCAAGGGAGATAGGGCAGGAGCTAGTGTGATACAAGGTAGAAAATTATAATAGCTGTGAGGGAGGTATAATCTAAGTGGAGACAAAAGTTTGAATATGGAAACATTTCTTCTAGATGGAAGGTTAGGGATGACTTTGTGGAGAAGGTATTTGAGCTGGGTCCTCCAATGTAGGTAGGAATTAGGTGACCAGGGTTGGGAAGGGCAGGGGAAAACCAAAGCATGGGAGAATTAAGTAGATAAGAAAGTGTTTGAGTAGCTAGGGAACTGCACATAGTTTGTTTTGATTACTGTTAATGGTGCACACAATTAAAGAGTTGAATCTGCTCAGAGAGGGTCTTTGATGTCAGGCTAAAGAATCTAGACTTTAATATAAAAGCATTAAAAAGTCTTCAAGAGGATGGTAGGAAGAAAGAGAGAAATCAGAACCATTCCAAGGAAAGGCAATCTAACAGTATTGGAGAAATTTGGTTGTTGTCTGGTGTCTAGAGTCATTTGGATAATATTGCAATGAGAAGAGGTACAGAAAGCTTCCCCTTGGTGGTAGGAAGGGACAGGAGACACAGATATGAAATAAATATGTTGAATTTATAGTACTTGTCCACTCGGTGAATATGGGCAGCTGGGGAAAGGAGGAAACCAAACACCTGTGGAAATTTTGAGCTGGGTTTAGCCATAGGGGTAGTGGTTATCCTGGCAGAAATAGAGATTGTGGAGAGGAACAGGAGATGTGATGCTTTCAGAGAGAAATTGGGATTGATGAATTTAAAGTGTCTATAAGACATTCAGGAAGAATCATCTTGCAGGCTTTTGGAATACAAGACTGTAGACTGGGAGGAAAGTCAGGGTTTGAGATACAGATTTGCATGTCACTGAAATACAAGTGGTAGGCCTATCATGTAATTAGATGAGATCGATAAAAGAACAAACAATGAAGAAAGACAAGGACTGATCCAGCTACACTTGCATCTAGAGCAGGGATTGGCAAATTATGGCCTATGGGCTAAGTCTGTCCTATTGCCTGTTTGTGTAAATAAAGTTTTATTGGAACATAGCCATGTTCATTCATTTGCATATTGCCAGTTACTGTTTTTGCTCTACAAAGTCAGAGTCCAGGAGTTATGACAGATACTATGTGGTCCTCAAAAAATAAAATATTTACCGTCTGACCCTTTACAGGAAATGTTGACTAACCTTTGATTTAGACAGTGGGGGAAGAATTAGAATCCAGAGAAAAACTGGTCAGATTTTAAAAAGAAAAGAAAGATGAGTCAAGGAAGGCAAAGAAGAGTTTCAAAAAGACTGAAGGAATCAGCAATATGAAATCCAGCAATAGCATTTTCCAAAAGATACACAGAGAAAATGATAGGTAATCCAAGAAATATTGATCTCATTAGTCCATCCCAGGCTGGGGTGGGCCTGGGATGACCAGAACCTTCACACTTCAAGTAGGGTTGCCAGATTTAGCAAATAATAATACATGACACCCAGTTAAACTTGAATTTCAGATTAAAACATTTTTTAATACAAGTAAGCTCCATATAATATTTGAGACATGGCTTTAAAAAAAAAAAAAAGTATTTCTTCTTTTCATGAAATCCAAATTTAACTAATTGTTCTGTATTTCTTCTGGCAAACTCAGCCATGAGCAGCCTCATCTGGGGCTTGCAGGGGACTGCCTGAGTGAGGAGGTCTGATGGCAAATCCAGTAGTCCACAGAAGCAGCAAGGGTGATGGGAAGAATTGGGCATTTGCTATTCCAACTGGGATACTCTGACTACTGCCAAGAAGGGGATTGCCACTGAGCAGCTACTAAAATTGCTAGATCCAGAGTTCCTGAAGGCACTTTTGTTTCATGAGTCTGAAGAGGGCACAGTAGGTCAGGGTCAGGGTTTTCTGACTAGCATAGCCCGGAGGGGCAGCCTTGAATCTCTGATTTCATATCCCATACCTTTGTCCATGGTGTAGCTGCTATTCACTTTTAGTAACATTGAATTAAGCCACATGATGACAGCTCTAGCAATATGTGCACAGTCTACAAATAAGAACTTCATCATTATTTTCAATGATTTAGTAAGAATTATTTGCAAAAATAAATGAGTGAGACTACATCAAACTGAAAAGCTTCTGCATAGCAAGGGGAACCGTCAACAAAATGAAAAGGCAACCTACTGAATGGGAGAAAAGTATTTGCAAATTTTATATCTGAGAAAGCATTGATTTTTAAAATATATAAATAATTTCTACAACTCAAAAAAAAAAAAAAAGAAAAAAAAATCAAGTTAAAAATGGATGGCTCTGAATAGACATGGCCAACAGGTATATGAAAAGGTGCAGTGCTCAACATCACTAATCATTAGGGAAATGCAAATCAAACCACAATGCCTGCTTCACTCCACCCTTGGGCCCACCACCTCCACTAGGAGAAACCACACTGCTCATCATGACTGGCTCTGGCATGTGCAAATCTGGCTTTGCTGGGAATGACTCCCCCACCCTCGTCCAGGACATGTTCTTGTCCACTGTCAGGCACCCCTGACACCAGGCGTCATTGTGGGCATGGGACAGAAGGACCACTTGGGTGATGAGGCCCAGAGCAAGAGTGGAATCCTAACTTTTAAGTACCCCATCAAGCATGGCATCATCATCAACTGAGAAAACATAGAGAAGATCTGGCACCACAACTTCTAGAACCCTGAGGAGCACCCTGTGCTGCTGACTGATGCCACCTTGAATGTCAAGGCCAACTGAGAGATGATTCAGATCACATTCCAGATCTTCCATACTTTGCTTAGGTGCATGACCATCAGGCTGTGTTGTTCCTATATGCCTCTGGCTGTACCACTGGTATTGTCATGAGTTATGGGGACCAAGTCACCCACACAGTACCCATCTATGAGGGCTACACTCTGCCCCATACCATCCTGTGTCAGGTCCTAGCTGGCTGAGACCTGAAAGACCATCTCATGAAGATTCTCATGGAGCATGACTGCAGCTTCACCACAGTGGCTGAGCAGGAAATCCTGTATGACATCATGGAGGTCTGCTATGTCTTGGAGCAGGAGCTGGGGCCACAGCTACATCCTCCTGCTCCCAGGAGATTAGTTATGAGCTGTAGTCAGGTGATCACCACCAGCCACAAGCAGTTCTGGTGTCCAGAGGCACTCTTCCAGTCCTTTTTCCTGGGTATGGAGTCCTGTGGCACCCATGGGACCACCTTCAACTCCCTTCAACTCCCATCATGAAGTGTGATGATGACACACTGTACTCTTTTTTTTTTTTTTTTAAAGATTTTATTTATTTAAGAGAGAGAGAGTGAGAGCACACAAGCAGGGGGAGTAGCAGACAGAGGGAGAAGCAGACTCCCCGCTGAGCAGGGAGCCTGATGCAGGATTCGATCCCAGGATCCTGAGATCTTGACCCGAGCTGAAGGCAGATGACCAACCAACTGAGCTACCCAGGTGCTCAACACACTATACTCTTACATGGTGGTGTCCAGTAGGACCACCATGTATCCTGGCTCACTGATGGAAACAGAAGGCGATCTGTTCCTGAGGAACTGTCAAATGACAAAGACAAAGAATAATACAATTTAATAACAAGGTTGATGTCCTTCATTCAAGGGAAAACAATCCACAGACTGGGGGAGTACATGCCTCACAAGCAGTGAAACACTCTTCCCAAGGGATTTGGGGCAAGAGCAAGTTTTATAGCACTTTCTTTCAGATAAACACCCAGGAGTTTGTAGGGCAGGGTGTTTATTAGGGATCCCCACCTCTGAAGAGAAAGGGGCAGGAGCAGGATTTGGCAGAGGACACTGGATTGTGAGGGGTTCAAAGTCTGGGCCAACCCCCTCCCCACCTTACCCCTATCTCCAGGCGGCTCTGGAAACTTCCTTCAAGCCCCCTCAGACTTGTTCCCTGTTGGGCCAATAGGCTGGGTCCTTATACTCCTGCCTTGATTGCTCATTAGATATGAGCTGCCCCAAGACAGATGTGTCCTTGTGCAAGGTGGGTCAGTCCCTGAGCAAGCCTTGCCATGAGGAGGGTTTGGAATGGTGCGTTCCCTGCCCGCCACAAATACTACACTTGAAACTCTCTATTTTATTTTTATTTTCAAATTATTTTGATATAAAGAAAATGTAATGAATTTTTTTCACCATAGCCATGCAGAGGCTCCCAAATCCCCTACAGTTTATCCAGTGTGCTGTTCAAACATAATCATTTTCAAGATGTGCCAGTGATATATATATATAGCACTGTGCTCTTCTGAAGTTGAGAAGAAAAGGCTTGAATCATCTTAATTTTTATCCTTTCAGTGTCTCGAAGGAGGTAGATATGGCTTGGAGTGCATACACTTGATCCCTGAGAAATATGAATATCAAAGGACCCTTGCTGTTTATTTTGGCAATGTTCTGATACTTAAAAGCCACCAGTGACACGTATATTCATGGCTTCCTCTTAATTTGGTGGTTCTTGGCAGTAGCAAAGAACATTAAAAACAGTTGAGCTTCATATGAAAGCGACAGGTTCCCAGCGTCATTCTTACTTGGCTGCACCTTTTACTGGGTTTGTGTAACTCTGACCTGCTACCATTCAAAGCATTTTTCTCCTCACCTGTGTTTTGGAATTTGATACCTGGATATTGAAAAGTCTCAGTTGTCTCAAGATCATAAATCATTATTTCTTAAACTTGGAAAAATATCAAAATTACTTGGAGTGGAGAAGACTTTTTAAAAGGGTTGGAACCTGTTTGAGAAGGTCATAAGTGAAAATCACAGAGCACCTACCCTCCCCACTGCCCCTCCTCTGCCTTCCCCTTCCGTCTCCTCCCCTCCCCGCCCAGATTTACTGAATCAAAATCTCCAGGATAAACCTGTTAGTTTACTGAATGCTCATGTTTGGAAAACACTGTGAAACAGTGTGGCATTTAAAGCCTTGTATGACTCATCCTATATTTCTGCCCTGATTTCCCACTGTTTACCTTCATGCATTACTGTGGCTAGCAAGCCAAGCTGCTCACCACACAGATCATTTGGGGGCTGAGCTGGGGCTTGGGCATACCTGACAGGTAGGAGGGAAGGCCTTCTCATTCTGGTCTTCCTCCCAGCCTCTCAGGCTCTGCAAAGTTCTCCACAGGGCAAGCTGATATTTCCATTTTAATAGGAGTCCCACCACTTGGGTGTTTCCAGGTGGGTATTGCTTTAAGGGTGTTTATTTTTATTTTTAATAAAGAATTTTATTTTATAGTCCTGAATTTGAGTACCGTTAACAAATCGATGCATGCCATTTTAATTGTTCTTTATCTGCTATTCTTAGCCCATTTCAGGACTTTGCTAACTTTTCAAGTTACTTGTATGCACCATCTTTCCCTGTATTTTCTGAAAATTGTGTTTATGTTCTCTTCTTATTTTTCCCCTAATACTTTATCCTGTTAACTTCTGTTAGGTCCTTTGTTTTTCACTTTGCCAGTTTTACCTTTTATCACTTGTATTAATAGCTCATTTTATTATTTATAATCCAAAACATCTTTTATTCCTAATTTCTAACTGAAATCTAGGTTTATTTTTATGAATTTATGTTGTCATTACTTTGAATTTTATTATTGATGTTAAAACATAATTTTTATTAAGGTCATTTTTTATATTCATGCTTTACATTTAAAAATATTTATTGTTTCTAGAGGCTTTCTCGCTTTATTTATATTTATTTTACATTTTAAAAGTATTGTTTTAAAGGTGTTATTATGTGGTTTTTTTTTGTTACGGTTGATTGCTTTTATTTTTTATTTTAGTTTTTTTTAAAGATTTTATTTATTTGACAGAGAGACACAGCAAGAGAGGGAACACAAGCAGGGGGAGTGGGAGAGGGAGAAGCAGGCTTCCTGCGGAGCAGGGAGCCCGACTCAGGGCTCCATCCCAGGACCCTGGGATCATGACCCAAGCGGAAGGCAGACACTTAATAACTGAGCCACCCAGGCGCCCCTAATGTTGATTGCTTTTAAACTTATGTCTTCACCTATTATATAATCTTTATTTTTATCTATTGCATACTTTCAATAACAACTTCTATTAGATTTTTGTTGTTGTTTTTGGATTTAGTTCTTGATTTCTTTATAGTAGCTGGCCAGAATAGACAGTGGAGGGAAGCTCATCACAACAGGTGAGACCAGATACTCTGTGATGGTCACTTTGATATTCATCCAATGTGTTGCAACATTCTTAAGGCACCCCCCCTTCCACACACTTAATCTGACATTGTGAGAAGGTATATGTGAGAAGCCTTCCAAAATCAATAATGATTTTATCTGGAGAAATGGCATACTTGTTCCATAAGAATATTATCTCTTTCTTTTGACATTGTACACTATTCAGTCCTAATATGCCCATTGTAAAATCCACGCTATAGCAGTTAAGGTTGTACTCTTCACTTTCTTTTTTCCTTTTTTTTTTTTTAAAGATTTTATTTATTTATTTGACAGAGAGAGACACAGCGAGAGAGGGAACACAAGCAGGGGGAGTGGGAGAGGGAGCAGCAGGCTTCCCGTGGAGCAGGGAGCCCGATATGGGGCTCGATATGGGGCTTGATCCCAGGACCCTGGGATCATGACCTGAGCCGAAGGCAGACGCTTAACGACTGAGCTACCCAGGCGCCCGTACTCTTCACTTTCTTTTGAGATAGTCTTGGGGATGCCTATTTGGCTGATTAAACCCTGAGTCCTACCCTAGTGTAGTAGACGACGAATCCACTTGTCAGGACTGGTTTAATACGTGCTATACTCTTGACTCTGGGTGAGGGTGATTTGTCAGGTCTCAGGGAGGCATGCCAAAGAGGCATGATGCCAAACACGTCCAGTGATTAAAGATTTGTTTTAACCAATGGTTACATTGTTTTAGAGCTGGCAAACATCTTGAAATGGGCCTAAGTTTCCTCTCTTGAAATGTTGTTACAAGTGTAAAAGTCCGAGCTTTTCTGATGGGTTTAATATCCAGTCTCTAGAGGGAGAAAATGCATTTTATTTAGGATTTGAGATATTTTTCCTCTCCTTAATTTTAAGCAACAAACAAAAAACCTTGAGGAGGTTGCGGTAGGTTAGCTGCCCAGTTCTCTGCGTCGTGTGAAGAGGACCTGTTTCTCTCAGTTCTGCTTCTATTAGCTTCAAGTTTGGTGTGATTCGCTTCTACATATTTATCTTTCTTATTGAGGCACCTGCTTTCTGCTTGGATATCAGTTTACATTTTCAAAATCTTCTTGAACTTCAGTTTACTCAAAGCAAAGTTAATTATTTCTAGGAACCTGTAGCCAAGATTGAAAATAAAATTGCTGGAGATCTATGTGGAGTGATTGAGAAATGTCATGATTGCTTTCTTGCAGACCAGGGGTCCGCAAACTTTCTCTGTAAAGTGTCAGATAGTAAACAGTTTAATTTTTGCCGGCTCTCAAGTCAGTTGCAACTATTTAAGTTTGCCCTTAAGGCAGAGAAGCAGCCATAGGCAGATAGTAAGTAAATGAATGGATATTTCTGTGTTCTAACATCACTTTATTTACAAAAATAGTCAGTGGGGTGGGTAGGTCCACTGGTTGGTTCTATTTTGCTTAGCCATAGTCCGCTGACCCTTGATGTAGACCATTTCTTTAGGGAAAGATACATCAACCTAATTTGAAACATTTGCACAAAGCTGGAGGATTAAGGGTGGCTACAAATTCTTGCTACTTCTGCCATTGAGAAGTGGGCACTCTTTCTCTTCTACTTGAATCTAGGCTGGCCTTGAGAACTTCCATGTGCACCACAATGAAGTGGAAGCAAAATTTTGTCTTCTGAAGCTAGTTCTTAAGAAGCTTTGCAGCTTCTCCCTGGGCTTCTGGGAACAGTCTGTGAGCCCCGAGGCACCATGTAAGAAGCCCAACCATGGTGACTCCATGACATATTCAAGGTTCATTTCCTTGTTTTGTTCAAGTCTCTGCTCAAAAATGGCCTCTGCAGAAGGATGTCTTTGACCAATTTATATCTAAAATGGCATGTCTTTCTCTACTCTCGTGTAGGGGAGGGGAAAAAAAAACTTTACCTCTGCTTCCCTCAGTTCTCCAGCTGAAGCCATGCAAATTAGACTGAGAAAAGACTGATTAATAGGAGGAAGGTGTGCAAACTTTATTTGATGTTAATTTTTTGAGAAGGAGGTCTTCCTAGAAAATAAATGAAGACCCAAAGAAGCAGCTGGGCCTGAGAGTTTATATACCATGTCTAACAAAGAGCAGTAGATTGTGGAGATGTGAAAAGACAAAGGAACAGGATTTTAGGCTTCCAAGTGTGACAAACTATGGGAAGGTACATATATGGGGCAAATTAATAGAAGCTAGGGGCCATTTTAGGAAGGTTTGTTTGTGCAGGTCCATCTTGGTGCCAAAGTTTTGTTTTCTTCTCAGCCATAAAACTTTCCCAGGAGAGGGAATTGGGGTGCCTAGGTGGCTCAGTCAGTTAAGCATCTGACTTCGGCTCAGGTCCCTGGGATCGAGCCCCGTATCAGGCTCCTCGCTCAGCAGGGAGTCAGCTTGTCCCTCTGCTCCTCCCCCAGCTCTCTCTCTTTCATAAATAAATAAATAAATATCTTAAAAAACAAAACAAAACAAAACAAAAAAACCCAAACTTTCCCAGGAGAGGGAGTTTATGGCAGTCTTCATTTCTCAGAAATTTCTGCTTTCAGTCCAATAAAGGAAGCTCCATGAAGGCTTCTTTCTTCATCTTTTGATCCTCATTGACTTCAGCTCAAAACAATCCATATGCAAAAGTGGCATATTTTAGGGTGGCTTATTCTGATCCCCTCCATGGCTTATCCCCTTTCTCTTTTTCCTGCTTTATATTTTTTCATAGTGTTACAGATTTGTTTATGTATTTATTTTTCTGTCTATTGTGAGTCTTCCATACTAAATTGTAAACATGAAAGCAGAGATTTTTTTTTTTTCTACTAGCCTGGCTCATGTGAGGTGTTCAATAAACTTTTTTTTTTTTTAATGAATGAACCTTATAATTTTTGTTTTATTAATTTCATATGTATTTATTCAAATTGCCTCTAGTATTTTAGAGAATGAGTTGACATATGAATAATAAATAAATAAAGTAACAGCTTTCATCCATTAAATATCTCTTCTTGATTGCAGACACTTCCAGAAGCTGGGAGTATTTTCCCTTATCTTCCCATCACCTCTGTTTCTGGACATCTAAATGCTTATCCCTAGAATAAATGCCACCTCTTCCTTGAAGTCTACCTTGTTTCTTCATTCCAATTCCTTCTTTCTTTCCCCTCTGTCCCTAGTAAATATTTTTCTTCTCTGAAGCCATGAAAAAATCTCACTTATATCCTGTCCTTTAAAAAGTCTTTATTAAAATTATTTATCAACAACCCTTATTTCCCTTACTGTAATAATAATATGACATGAAGGTTAAAAGCTTTATATGAGTATCTTTGATTTTTACAAAACCAACATACCACCTTATATATAATGGTTTTTCTCTGTGTGTGTGCATGTGTGTGTGAAAACTGGAATGAATGAAGGCATGTATTACTAAAAGAAAAAGAGAATCTTGAAAATTGGCCAAAAATGTGTAGGCCTTTTAGTAATACTTTACTTCCTGTTGACTTTAAAGTTCTCCCTTCATAGTCCTGTAACTCCAAATAAGGTCTGAGAATCACTGTGCAAGGAATAGTGTAAAAAGCAGTTCAAATATATTAATGAAAATTAGGCCAAAGAATAAAAGGTAAAAAAAAGGAAAAGAAAAAAAAGAAATCCTAGCATCTTCATTTAATTACTGTCTTTTCCACTCTGCTTCTTTGTGGATCTGTAGGATGATTTATGATAGATTCATCTTTTTCTTTTTTTTTTTTTTTTGGTCAAATTCAAATATTTTTTATTTCATAAGCATTTAGAATGGCTTTCTTACACTATAGATATTCATCCCACATCCCAACCATGGCACAGATACTTTCTGCTCTAAGATTGTGTTCAGTGGACAACCTGGTTATTAAAAATTATTTGTAGATCTGTGCTAAATCTTGGAGGAGTGTAAATCGTTATCAAAAATTAATTTTCTCCTTTGTATGAGAAAAAATATGAAATCATTATAATTCCAGCGGTGTTATCAGTTTCAGTAGAAAAATCATTATTGAGATTATTTTAAATTCATTAACAAAAGTAATTTTATTATGAAGATAGTCTGGTCTTAGTCATATTAAAAATAATTTACCCATGCTTTTATTCTCTAATTAGAGTTTTAACCAGTGCAGGCTGGTTACAGAAAGCAATATCAAGAAGAGAAAGGGGGGATAAAAACATATTAATCTCTGAGCCAAAATATTAAAAATAATCAGAAATAAATGAGGTTCTGGACCTTCTGAAATTAAACTAAAATGGAATATTAAAAATCACTTCTATTGTGTAACTTTTGAGCCTGACTTCCATTTGTACAACCCTGACAGCAAGCAGGGCATGGATAGGAGTGAGAAAACTCAGCTGTCACCCCCAGGAGAATTCTTGGGCCATAGATAGTGGGGGCATGTGATCTTTTACTAATTATGTTTTCAGCTGAATTTAGAGTTTACCAGGGCTGGAAAAAGATAGATGATGCTCATGGACTTCCTTACTGGGAATCGTCTAGCAATGGCCATTCATCATCAGTCAGTCCACAAATATTATTGAGCCTCCATCTGCCTGAAGAATCTGGTGCTTGATGGGATACTTCAGGCTGTTTGAATCCAGAAAGAATTGAAATAGCTACTTCCTTGAGGAGTGTACAATCTCCCTGAGGGCTTAGAAACAAATGAAGAAGTCTGGGGAAGGTGGTAAGATAAGGAAAAGCCAAGAACCCTAAAGATGAGTTGGCAGTTAAGCTGACTGGAGGAAGTCGTCTGCTGGGGTAGGTGGGGAAGGGGAGGGAAAATATTTTAGGTTAAAGGAATAATATTAGCAAAGCACAGGAAGTAACTGTACATTACTTATATCCCATTTCACTTCACAGAATGTTGAACAAAGCTCATAGAATAAACCATAATATGGTAATTGTTTTTTGGAAAAACTAAGAAATTAGTGAAAAATAAAATGTGGATAAAATAATAGATGAATGCAAGTCTGAGGTCAGAACACAGAATGCTACGAAGTGCAAGCCACCCTCTATTTATAGGAAAATCAGCCAACTGTCCAGAAATAAGGAAGGAAGGAAGGAAGGAAGGATGGAAGGAAGGAAGGAAGGAAGGAGCTTTGAGTTGTCAGTAAAGCTCTGCACAGAAGTCTCTCCATTTCATTTCTTATGAAAGCCTCCAGTCATATGCTGTACAATATGATATAGCAACTTGCCACATGTAGCTATTTTGAATACTTGAAATGTGACTACTCTGAATGTTCAGGAGAGTAATATATATACTATTCTGAAGACTGAGTATGGAAAGATGAATATAAAATGTCTCATTAGAAACTTTATTGCATGTTGAAATGAAAACATCTTGGATATATTGGGTTAAATAAAATACATTGTTAGAATGAATTTCAGCTGTTTCCTTTTACTTTTTAAAGTGGCTAATAGAAAATTTAAAATTGTCTATTTGGCTCACATCATATTGCTACTGGACAGTGCTACTTCAGGCTCTCTCTTACAACCCGTTTAATCCTTAATTACACAATTCTAACATGATTGTATGTATTTAAAAATCTTCCCGCAATTAGAATCATCATAAAAGAAGGTAGCATCGGGACAAGTATGGTGTGGCGAGTGTGGTAGAGGTTACCATGTTAATAATGATAAAAATGTATTGTTCTTGGGAAGTGTGTAATCATCCAATGAGATAAAACCTAAAGATTAAGGGCATCATGTAGTTAGCTACTGCCACAACAAAGATGCCTAATGACTCCAATTCAGTGGCTTCTATAAAATCATTTATTTGTTACTCATGTAACTGTATGTTAATTTGGGTTCAGCTGAGCTACGGTGGATTTGGATTCCAGATACAGGTTGAGTAAAGTTTGCTCCTGTGTCTCTTATCTCATTGCACTAATGGCTACCTGAGTCTTTCTTTTGATGATAAAGGCTGGACTGCAAGTGAGCAGGTCAAACTGCACACATTTGCAAAACATCTGCTAATATCCCATTGGCTAATGTAAAGCATGTGGTCATACTAAAAGTCAAGGTATGGGGAAGTACTTTCTCCACCCCGAGGCCATGGCAAGGACATGTATGCATATGCTGTAGTGAAAACCTGAGACAAATAATATAATCTGCCACAAGCACCTTCAAAGCCACACACAAACAAGCAGCTGATACATGGACAGTGAAAGAGGAAATACAAAATCATTAGAAACCAGGTGCCAAAGCAAACTGAGAAGAAAATTCTAGGGCCATTTGCTATAAAAATAAACAGTTCTAACACCTCAGAGGTATCTGAAATCTTAACGATAATACTTTCTGTTCTTACTGATAGCTAGCCTATTAAATGTTTCTAATAGGGTCAGTACGGGAGTGGATCATCTGAGTAAGACTAATCATTCAGTATCTCATATTCTCAAGTTAATCACTTTTTATGATACAAGCATCATCTGTGTAGTCTTAATTAGCATTTCTGGGAGAAAAACATATTGCTGTCCTTTTCAGATTAGAACACTAACCTCAGCGGAGATAAGAGATGTGGTTAGGGTCACACACATGGCTACGTGGAGTTGCAGAACGCCACTTATGTGTGTAAGACTCTGAATCCTATATTCTTTTTTCTAATATGGTTTCTATGGAAAGGAAGAAGGAAGTAATCAGAACTAATCTATATTACCATACAGTCCATTAATTGGGGTTCCTATTGATGACCCTGTTTTTCGGGAAAAGATTAAATTATGGTTTATATGGGTGTAGTATGTTTTGGAAAGATTTTTTTTTTTTTAAATATTTTTTTTATTTATTTGACAGAGAGAGACACAGCAAGAGAGGGAACACAAGCAGGAGGAGTGGGAGAGGGAGAAGCAGGCTTCCCGCGGAGCAGGGAGCCCGATGCGGGGCTCGATCCCAGGACCCTGGGATCATGACCTGAGCCGAAGGCAGACGCTTAACGACTGAGCCACCCAGGCACCCCAGCTTTGGAAAGATTTTTGAAGGGGATCTCAATATCCTACCCCCAAGTCTGCCACTTTGGCATAAGGATTATTTTGAACTGCAGGGAATTGAGAATCCACAGATGTCAGTTCTCTACCTTCCCCTTTCCTGCCTAAAAGTAGGACATAAATTTCCCTTTGCAAAGGTGTTCCTCCCCTGTACCAGGAAGAGGAGAGAGACTCATCACCACAGAGACAGAGAGTTTACACTAAGATGAGTCTGCATAAACAACCTTACCAAAATAACCCTATCTTCCATTGGTTTCCCCTATAGTCACTTGCTTACAATTTATCATCCTTTGAAGCCCATACTCCCTTTCCTTTGTTAGAATGGTATATATGCTCCTAAGTCTAACTACTTTGAGTCTCACTTTTCTGTGAATTCCTGTGCACCCAAGACATTAATGAAAATCGTGTGCCTTTTCTCTTGTTAATCTGTCTTCTGCTAGCCTCATTCACAGGTCCGCAGTCAGTAAACATAAGAGTAGTGCAAAAGTTTTTCCTCCTGCACGTTTTCTTCTCAAAAAATTAAAAAGCTCAAATTTATTTCTGCTTAAAAGAATAAGATTTTTTTTTTTAAAGCTTTTATTTAGGGGCACCTGATTTGCTATAGTTTGTGCATTACTTTACATTTCTTTGTTCCCATGGTACAGCAGAGAAACTATTTTACTAGTTTTTCACTGAAATAATTCAGAAATTTTAGTGACATGACCTACAGTCTCCCAGATAATCCTACAAATGAGTTGATATTGTCTGTAAAACCGTGTAGACGTTGAGGAGAGTACTTATGGTAGGTAGTAACTAACAAAGAAATCTTGGGGGATGAGTTTTTGTTTATGCGTTAGTTTGTTTTACTGGAGGGAAAGACAGAGACTCATTGGGTAGGGAGGAGGGAGAAGTAATATCTTGTTTATAGAATTAGTGGGAAGAGAGTTCTGTTTGGAGATTTTAAGATATTCATTCACAGCAGAGATGCCTGTTTTAGATTTTTGAGCCAAGAATTAGTGAAATGGTAGAAGCATAACCATTACTGTCCTTTACCTTGAGATGGCCCAAATTTGGATCACTCGTAGAGCACCTTGAAATTCTCTAAGGATCTGTTGGACTTCAGACTCTTTATCATGTGGTATTAGGATAAAGACAGACAGTGCCTTTATGTCTTTGGCTTGTGGCATGAGTGATATGGAAACATTTCCATGCAGTAGAAACTGGGAACTCATGAAAAAACATTAGGCTGTGTGTCTATTCCCAATAAGATGTTATAGAAATACTGAGCTCCATTTCTGAGATCCTGGACAAATGACCCTTTTCCCCTTGTTTTTCATTTCTTCCCCTGCTGTTGTCTAGTTGTGACCCTGCAGTATGAAGAAAATGAGGCACTGTAGTATTACAGAATAATATGAGATGAAGTTGGGTCACGAAGAAGGACGACTCTGCCCTCCTTTTGCCTGAGGTCACCCACTAACATTCCATGCATCTATCTACTTTTCCTGGAAATATGCCACCCTCTGTGCCCCGCCCCTCACTGTATCCATTTTTATCCAACTGCTCTTCTTTTCTATTTCTCTTTTTAAAAGATAGTGCCTGTCTCTGGTGATGCTCGTAGGGTCAAAGTTGTGAAATCTTAAAACCACAAAAGTTATTATTTTTTGGGCTTTAAACCCAGTGTAACCGTGGAACTGCTTGCCTTTTAAAAATTAATAAGGGAATAATAGGGACAAAAACCCAAGCAACATTTTAAGGTCAGAGTTTGGTTAAGCACTGTATTTTTAAAGGGCCAGTGAGCTGCGGCTGAGCTTCTAGAGGTGGTAGGTCCTTCAGGGACTTGCCTCTTGACACTCTGGATTTTTAGTTTAGCACATTTTTTTATACCATTGTTTAGTTATTTGAGAAATGGTGGTCGAAGTTCAAGAAAGGGGGTTTGATGTGAAAGCCTGACAATGTGAGTGAGACGAACATAGGAAAACAACTCCTATAGACAGATAATTTCATGCCAGCATCTCACACTTGTTCTCAAATAAATAGATGCTTATTTTTTTAACTTCCAACCAATTTTATTTATTTATTTATTTATTTATATTTATTTGCCAGAGACAGCGAGCACACAAGCAGGGGGAGTGGCAGGCAGAGGGAGAAACAGGCTCCCCACCGAGCAGGGAGCCCGATGCAGGACTCGATCCCAGGACCCTGGGATCATGACCTGAGCCGAAGGCAGACACTTAACCAACTGAGCCACCCAGGCATCCCCCAATTTTATTTTTTAACTTATATGCAAGAAAGTTCACTTTTTTTTGATGTATAGATCTATGAGTTTCAACATAGGCACAGAGTTGTGAAACTACCACCATGCTCTAGATACAGAAGAGTTCCTGCACCCCTAATATTCCCTTGCACTGTCCCTTGGTAATCAGCCATTTCCCCACTGCCTACCCCTGGCAGTCATTGATCTGTTCTCTGTCCCTATGGTTTTGTCTTTTCCAGAATGTTGTATAAATGCAATTGTAAAGAATGTAACATTTTGAATCTCATTTCTTTCACTTGACACAATACATTTGTGGTTCACGCAATTGTCACACACATCAGTAGTTCATTCTTATTTTTTTCTTTGATGAGTAGTATTCCATTGAGTTGAATGCTACCCAGTTTATTTATTCATTCATCAGTTGAAGAACATTTAGGTTGTTTTCAGTGTTTGCAATTATGACTCAATCTGCCATAAACATTTGCACATGTTTTTTCTTTTTGTAAGAATCAGTTTTCATTTCTCTTGGGTAAAACAGCTGGAATTGGGATTGCTAGGTTATTAGATTTCTATTGCTGCTGTAATGAATTACTACAAATTTAGTCTCTTAAAAAAATAACATAAGCTTATTCTCTTACAGTTGGGGAAGTCAGAAGTCTAAACTGTGTTGGCAGGGCTCTAGGGAAGGAGGCTCTGGGGAAGAATTCACTTCTTTACTTCTTCCAGCTTCTAGAGGCTATCTAGAGGCTTCCAGCTTCTAGAGGCTATCCGTATCTCGTAGTGACCCTGTATCATTCCGACCTCTACTTCTAGGGTCGCATCTCCTTCTGGGACTCTGTCCTTGCCTCCCTTTGAAGGACCCTTATGATTATATTGGGTATACTTGGATAATTCAGGATCTTTAACTTAACCACAGCTTTAAGTTCTCTTCAAAGCCCCTTTTGCCAGAAAAGGTAACGTCCTCATAGGTTCTGGAGATTTGGACATTATTCTGCCCGCCACAATCAGAACATATGACAAATGTACATTTAACTTTGTAAGAAACTGCCAAAATGATGCTTTATAGAAAAGTATTACCGTGCTACGAATTTTTGCTAATATTTCCCAATGTGTTAATAATATAGAGTTTATTAATCAGGGTATGTTTCTGTATCAGTTTGGAATTTTTTTGCTGTATGTCAGAGAAAACCCAACACAGATTAGTTTAAGGAAAAAGGAAAGTTATCGGCTTACTTAAATAAAAGGTCTAAGGCTGAAGCTTCGCAAGTTTTGGCATTTCTGACTTCAAAGCTCAAATATTTTCATCATTTAGTTTTTCTCTTCCTGTTGGGTTTGCATGATTCACAGGCTCCATGTGGTGGCAAGGTGGAGACACCGGTAGCTCCAGATCTCACATTCCGTTTGGTTCACGTCCCTAGTAACAAATGTCGAGTTATGTGACAGTATTTTCAGCAAAGGTCTGACTGCTTCTTATTTTTGTCATTGGATCTCATGGCATTCCTGTGAACCAATCACTGTGGCGAGAGAATGTGATGTGCGGATTGGGCTTGGTCACATAGTCCACTCCTGAGCTGGGCTATGAGCTTCCCCTGAGGACTGTGGATTGAAAATGAGGAAGGGATGGATCCAAAACAGAAAACGGAGGCTATTTCTAGAAAAAGATATGGCTGCTGGAGATATATTGGGCAAATATCCATTCTAATTTCTTACACTTCAAATAGAGCTTTAGAATGAGTTATCCTCTGAGGAAGTTACTCTCTCGAGTATGTTTACCCACTTTTACCAGACGGGGAAACTGAGGAAGCATGCTAAGTTCAACTAGACCACCAGGGATTGCTTATAGACTCACTGGGGAGACAGGCTACCAGCGATGTGTGACAGCCAGCTGTCTGGCTCACGCGCAGTTGTATGGCTCTCTTTCCAACTCTACATCTAGGAACTTGGTGTTGATGGCTTGAGATAGGCCACAGTGGAGTATGTACACCACAGAAGTTGGCAAAGGTTACATATCGGGGCTTTTTACTCTAGAGAGCCTGTTACTAAACGTTTACCAGCATACCATGGCTGGCAGCCAATAAATAACTATATACAATCAATATGATAGCACTGTGTGATAATTTTAAGATAATTCAGACATAATTACAACAGGAATTGAGAGAAAGGAGATATCATCACTGTGTGTGTGTGTGTGTGTGTCTTCCTCCCCAAAAAATTCATGAGAAGAGGAGGGCTTGAATTGGACAAGACATCAGAGAGAATATGTATCATTTTGAGTCTGGCTTGTGCTTTTGTGGTTAGTACTTTCGGTGTCCTATCCAAGAAAAATTTTCATTTTTCACAAAATATTCTATGCTTTCTTCTAAAAAATCAGAGTTTCTTAAATTAACTTTTGTGTGTGGTGTGAGATAGAGGCCAAGTTTCATTTTTTTTTTTCCCCTAATGCTTTAGTTGAGAATATCAAAAACTCTCCTCTGAATGCCATCAAGACATTATCACTGAATGCTGCCTATTCCCCATTCCTTTTTTCTCTGGTTCTCAATTCCCAGCGGTAGTTCTGTGAAATTCATGAGTCTTCAGCCAGCACAAGAACAGAGGTCTTTTGTTCAAAACTACCTGTGAGTCTGGTCTGCCGGTGTGTCTTGCTCTGTTGTCTGTCCTACCAGTAGCTGCTGTGATGCTAGGTCATTGATCTGAGCGCCATTTCCCCCACGAGGAGCACGCGGGAGTGCCTGAAATACTAGCCGAACAAGAGGCATTCATTTCAACCTCAGCACAATCTATGCAAATGTTCCATTTTTTACATACATCCCGTGCTCACTCCCACTGCACCAGAACCCCACCTCAGCTCCTCAGATTGTCATCTCCCAGGTTTTATTCTGCCCCCTTTCTTCATGGGGTCAGCTGAGGATGAAAGATGATTTTCTTCCCAAGAAGAGCTTCGGTGTCTTGAGCCTCATAACTTTTTGTGTAATTTCGTGTCAGTTCTCTCTTAGGGCACCGACTCCAAGAGCTGATTGATGTGGATGAGCTTTCTGTAGCCGAGCCCTGACAATTCACTGCCCTGCTCTCCCACATTCTTTTCACTTCAGCTTTCAGGGAAAAAGATTTTTTCCTTTAGGTTATTTGCACTCTAATGATTCCTCCCTTGCAAGGCCTACTGGAAGAATAATTTCATGGTTAGAATAAAGATGCACAGGTCCTTGTTTCCTGGCTTATGACCACACTTCTATATGCTAGAATTCTAGATAGGTCGGAGCGGGGGGGCATTTGAACACAGGAGGTCTGAATTCTGGCTTTTGTGTTACTTGTGGTGTGACCTCATGCATTTGACTTAAACTCTCAGAAAAGTCTGAGACTTTTCATTTGTTAAATGGACATACTGAAACTACCTCAAAGTTTTATTCCTATGAATGAAACAAATGGAATAAAGGTATCTGAAATTGTTAGTGTATATCCTGGTACTCAACAAATATTGCTCATTTTCCTTCTTATTTAAGAGGGAGACAGGGAGTTTGGGAAAATTCCCAAAGGGGGTATGTTATGCCCTCGTAGAATTATGTAGCACTTTTTTTTTCCTTCTGGGGAATCCAACGGGACTAAGAAGTTATGATGCCTCTTCCATCTGCCCAATCATGGACGTACTAACACATGCCAGGGGGCCCAGACCATGGAAGAGTCCCACAGAGGACTAAAGTATGGCGGGCTAACCATAAAAATATTCGGTATCGAATTTTAGAAGATAAATACTATGTGAGATTCTCTGCCTTTTTGTGTCTGAAAATTTCCATGTCACTGCAATGGAGCAAATTTAAGAAAAGTCGAAGCTCAAAACTCTGGAAGAGCTGAAAAATGAGTCCCCCATGTTTTGTGGGAATCCCATCAATAGTAGACTGAATGGCTTGCTCGAACAACTTTGGTTAATAGACAACCCTAAAGGCATCCTATTTCATTTTGAACAGCTGAAACTGTTAGAAATTCCTTTAGATTCAGTCAAACCAACACCTTGTGCTGCAATGTTTATCATTTCAGGACTAGTTAAAGTCAATTTCGACTGTCTTGTGTTTTTTCAGAGAAGTACCCAGTGAAAGCGTGTAGATTTGATTTTTCTAATGCTCCTTTGTGTGCACCAGAAGGACCTATCTCATTACAGTGGGCTGCAGCCCTGAGCCCCAGTGTTGTACAGAGTATTTTGCAGTTCATGTGGGTATGTGGATGGGGAGGGGGCTGACGAGGTCGCATCGGGAAGCTCATCTAGTACAAAACCATCACCACTCCTGGAACAGCGCCACGAAGCCCAGGCTGCCCTGTTGGTAGTTTGAACACCTAGTTCTTTCAAAGCTTGTCGGTAGGGTTCAGTGATATTTTCCCAGAAGATCTCACTTGAAGCAACTTTTTTTTTTTTCAGTTGCTAATTATCTATAGGAGAAAACAATAATTGCATTTCCAAAGGTCTCCTGTATTTTAACATTCAGATCCTTGACATTGATTGCTCTTTGAAATTTCAAATACTGATGAAGGAAATGTGCTTGAAAGCAATGCCATTTAAATCCAGGCCTGTTAAAAGCCTGGCTGTGAGAGGAGTAACTCTTCAACTAATACTGATTTGTTAATGCACTGTATCTGTTACCTGCCCCTCGTCAGAAGCCCCCAGAGAAAGCAGGGATCGGAAGGAGTTGTCAGTAACTTACTTAAGAGAATAATAACCAAAATAATGAAAATCATCTTTCTGAGGAATGACTTGTTGGAGGTGAGTTTCAGCAAGAAGCAAGTTTGTTAAGTGTGAGGCTGGAGTAGGATGCTGAATTCTGATCCTCCCTAGATGGGGAAAGGCAGTTTCCATGTTTTGTTTTGTTTTTTTCTCCCCATAAAATAATTAGTTTCAAATGTAAAAGAGTTTTCTAATTGGCAGGAAACTTAAAGATAATTTTACTCAATCTCCTGCATTTTATAGGTAAGAAAATCGAAAGAAATTCTTAGCAGATAATTGGTGCATGCCTATTGTATTCTAGGCACTGTTGTGGGAAGTAGAGACATTGTGGACAGGGCAAGGTTGACTGGTTAGACCAATTAGAGAGGGATCATGGACTCGTTAGTCTAGTTAGGTCTAGACTAGACCAGAGCTAGATTAGTACCCAACCCACTGTTGCTTTGACCAGCAGTCCTGCTTCCCTCTCACCAACCCCTTTGGCACCTTGAATTGCCCCTTCCCTCTTCCACCGTCTCACTTCTGGTTTCGTATTTCTGAGAAGAACCGTGGTTCTCAACATTGTTGGTTTCTCCTCTCCCTCAAATCCATGTGGGAGTGCACACAGGTAATTTTTCATACCATCTCAGGGTATGCACAATTCTCCTGAAGTCCATGGGCATCAGGACAAGAAACTCTGTACCGATGTGATATATGTTAACACACTAGCCACGTGGAGAAAACTTCATATAGGCCATCCACTTTGTATTGTGGAATTGTGTGGGGTCTGCAATATTTTTACTATTGGTGAGAATTTTATCAATCACTCACTGAATCAATCAAATCAAGAAGCAATTAACACACCATTTTCCAAGCACCATGGTAAGATACAGAAAACATAATCCCTGTTTTACCTATAAGGAAATTGAGATAGATGTCAAGTAGCAAGTCCCCTCAGAAAACAGTGAGACCAGGGTTTGAACCAAGGCTTCAGGCTCTAATTCTAGGGCTTTTCTCTCTCAGAGCGGCTACTTTGAAATGTGAGAAATACCTACATTTTGGAGACATTTTTTACTGTGTAATTGACCATGAGTGTTTCAGGAGTCTGAAAGTGAGGGAGATCAGTAAGGGCTGGAGTGCATAGGGAAAGGGAAAACTTCTTGGATAGATAATCCATCAAAGGATGGGGTAAGATAGGGATAAGTGAAGTAGGATCAAAATGGTTAATTTTTTTTTTTTTTTTTTTTTTTTTTTAAAGATTTTTTATTTATTTATTTGAGAGAGAATGAGAGACAGAGAGCACGAGAGGGAAGAGGGTCAGAGGGAGAAGCAGACCCCCTGCTGAGCAGGGAGCCCGATGTGGGACTCGATCCCGGGACTCCAGGATCACGACCTGAGCTGAAGGCAGTCGCTTAACCAACTGAGCCACCCAGGCGCCCTCAAAATGGTTAATTTTAATTTCACCCAGATGTTCCTAGAAGGATGGAAATTAGTTTTAAGTGCCAAAGAGCAAATTGCTGGTATAGTAATTCCTATTGCTTCAAACTCTATTTTAAATATAGATGTGTATACTTAGGTAATCAGTGTTTTTTTGTTGTTTGTTTTTTTTGGGTTTTTTTCTACTAACACCTCATATGTTAAGATGGAGCAAAGAAGAGGGTGTCTGGGATCTGGTTATTTTAGCACACATTTATTTATTTGTTACCTAGAAGTAATAAATGATAATAAGCAACAAACATAGTCTCAAGAAACTTAGATTCTGATTGGGGAGTTACGACTTCAACCATATCTGAAGAATCCAGAATATAAAAATATAAAATTTATTGATAATTTTGGGTCCTCTCAATGGTTTTCTCAGACTTCACTTAGTATGTAAAACAAACAAAATTATACTAGTATTTTTTACAGTGGCTCCCAAATACATTTTCACTTGAAACATATCACTCCATAAATATCACTCCATAATTTTAAGAGGCTAACAACATGGTATATAACCTTTGAAGGTACTATATTTAATCTGTGGTTCTTATTTTATCTGAAGCAACTGCATTGGTCTATAACTTAAGCTCTCAACCTACCTTGATCCAAAGCACTGTTGTGTGAATGCCTCAGTGTATGTAAAGTAATTATAGCCTATATTTATTGAGTACCATGCTAAGTGCTTTATAAGAATTATCTTTTTTTTTTAAAGATTTTATTTATTTATTTGAGAGAGAGAGAGCACGGGCGGGGGGGAAAGGGAGGAACAGAGGGAAAACAAAGGGAGAAACAGAGAGAGCTGAAGTTAGATGCTTAACGACTGAGTCACCCAGTGCCCCTACAAGAATTATCTTGTTGAATCTCCATGCTACACCACTGTTGTCCCTATTCTACAGATGAGAAAGTCAGCAAAGGAAACTTAATAGTCAAGTTAAAAGGCAAGATGGCTTGAAGGATTGTACTCTCCAAATACTCAAGTACAAAGAGTTTAGTAATAATGACAAATCATTTAATCTTATCTAATATATGTTTTAATCTAATAATCTTTCATTTGCTCATCATTAAAAGAGAGAAGAGTTGAAATTGCAGGAGTATCTTTGGATCACCCTTATGTTTGAACCTACAAACCTTAGTGCTAGGCAGGTGTTTCTCATATAGACTTACTGCTGAGTTTCTACAGTTCTAGAATGTCCATGTTTCAGATTATGGATTGCCTTAGTCTCTATGATAAGAAGTTATTCCATTGCATAATAATAATTCTTAAAATATTTAAAAATATATTACAATTATGTTGTATCTTAATTACCTTGCATCATTACATGCATTATATGGAAATGCATGATATGCATTTTATGGAAAATAATGCATTACATTATGTCATCATATTTAACTAGCTAGTTGTGAACCTGTTTCCCTTGCTTGTAAGCAAGTTGGTTTCCTGGCAGGGAGGTTAAGTTAGTTGCCTAATTCTTAACAACCAGTAGGTGAAGAGCCAGGATTTAAACCCAGGCCTGAATGACTCCAGAAACATGCCTTTCACCCCAATTCAAGATTTACTTTTTAGCCACACTCATTTTATCCAAGTTTGAATCATAAATTTACCAAATATATTGGAGTCATTGTATATGTGAGAAGCTATCGGCCAGAATAAACTGGATGCCCATGACATATCATCATTATCTAAAGAACCATCACCCTGTGCTGTGGTCATATGAAATTATTTATGGAAACTCAGCCAAACAAAACACAGGGGGAACTATCCTTTATACATGTAATAACATGTTAAGTGAGGTTTTTTGTTCTGTTTTGATTGAACACCCAAGAAAATAAATGGCTCTTATTCTCACCTTCCAAAGTGAGGTGTGAATCTACTTGGCCTGAACTACTAAAGAAGATGGTAAAAAACCAGTTGGAGTCTTCAGCTTCCTGCCAAGATGGAATAACAGGGATCAGTTTTACCTTCCTTTCTGGGAGGCTGGGCATAGTGCCTGTTCCCACCAGCCCCCCTGGAAAACCACATGATATATAAGACTTTGTATAGAGCACTCAAAAGGGTACAGTTCAGCACTGAGGAATGATTAGCCCCAAACTGACCATTACTCTGGTTCCACCTAACAAATATTTTTTTTTTAAGATTTTTATTTATTTATTTATTTGGCAGAGAGAGAGAGAGTGCAAGCACAAGCAGGGGGAGCAGCAGGCAGAGGGAGAAGCAGGCTCCCCACTGAGCTGGGATCCCAGTGTGGGGCTCGATCCCAGGACCCCGGGGTCATGACCTGAGCCAAAGGCAGATGCTTAACAGACTGAGCCACCCAGGCACCCCACACCTAACAAATCTTAAAAGCAAGACCTGAAAGGGTCAAACCATTTTCAAGTTATTTAGCCACAATAAGATGCCACTACACAACTATTTGAGAGACTAGGAAAAAAAAATCTGACTATACCAAATAGTGGTGAGGATGTGTAGGAATTAGAACTCTTATATACCACTGGTGGGAATATAAGATGTTATACTGACTTTGAAAAATAGGCAATATGTTATAAAGTTAAATGTGCCCCAGCCATTTCACTGCTTGGTACTTGCACAGGAGAAATGAAAAATTGTCTTTACAAAGACTTATACTTGAATATTCATAGCAGCTTTATTTACAACAGCCTCAAACTGGAAACAATGAAAATGCCCATTAATAAGCGACTAAAATAAACAAATCATACAATACAATGCTGTTCAGTGTTAAAAAGGAGTGAACTATTAAACATTGAAATGAATGAATCTCAAAATACTCTGCTGAATGAAACAAGTCATACAAAGAAAGAGTACATATTTGTATAACAATGTGAATGTGCTTAATACCAATGAAGTATATACTCAAGAAGGGTTGAAATGGTAAATTTTATGACATGTATATCTTTCAATAAAAAAAAACAGTATATACTGTGTGATTCCATGTATATACAAATCTAGAAAATCAACTAATCTATAGTGACAGAGAGCAGATCAGTGGTTTATGGAGGGACCAGGAGGGAGAAGGAAGGATTACAAAGGCGGATAAGCAAACTTTTCGGTGTGATAGACATGTTCATTATGTTGACTGTAGTGATGGTCTCATGGGTGTGTGTGTATATATATGTATTTATGTATGTCAAAACTTGAATTGTACACTTTAAATATGTGCAATTTATTTTATGTCGTTATAGTTCAGTAAAGTTACTCTTTTTTTTAAAAGTAACTTCAGCTGATCACCCCCTCCACTTTTAATCTAAAGATTAAAAATGCCAAAAAGGTTTAGAGATTAAAAAGAGGACTTCTTTAGAACTTCTGAATGTGCTCAGAATCCTCTTCTCTATTGAAACAGGGTGGGAGTGTCCTTATCATCCACTCAAGAGAAGCTTCAACAAATAATTTGGAAAGCTTGATATGCAGCTCCTGGATTTTGGGGGGTGCTGTGGATTGGTTTTTGACTCACTTCTGAGACATTTTGAGAGGAGAGATTGGCTGAATGACCTGGGTTGGCAGCAGGAGGCTGAGTTTTATTAAGTAACTGCACTGGTATAGATTTGGGGTCAAAATTATGCATTTTGTCTGAGTCCATCTTATAGTATATTTACTCAAGAGATTGTCCTATAGGGTGGTGGGGACCCAACACAGAGATTCAGAAGTAGACCATGGAAACCCAAGGGCTGAAGAAGTAATCTTAACTGGCCATTTGAACGACTCATCACTCTTATCTCCTACAAGTAATCTTCAATGAACCTATTGAGGAGTGGGCTCTCATACCAAAACTGACTGAGAAAATCAATGCCAGCTTTAATTATTATATTAGAGGGAACATATTAATTACTGATTCAGAGACATTTTTGAAACCTAAGTGACCTGAGTTTATATTAACTGTTTTAAAATGTATCTAGGATTTGTTTTAATCAGGTATGGTAAGGCATAGAGACATGGGAATGATTGTCATGAAGGAAACATTTTTATACTCACAGGTCCCTGGAAACAGAATGTATGGCATGCTATATAGGGCAACAAGAAGAAGCAACAGGGTTAGTCAGAAAGTAGAGGAAGTGAAGGGAAAATGTGGGCAAGAATCCTCATGGTGGTTTCCATAGGAAAGATAAGACAAGACAAAGAAAGCAGGTTTAGTATTAGCAAATCTGAATAATTTCAGAGGCCTTGGGGTGTAGTGGCTCCTACTTGTCTGGTACCTGGCACTGGGGTGATCAGGGCAAGTGGATAGTGGCTTGGCATGAAAGAGCCCTGTGAGATCCCAATAAAGGAGGTGGTTGGGGGTAGGAGCTCTGATTGATTGTTTTGCTTTTGAAGAGCATGCTGTTGGGTATGTGCTTACTATCTCTAGAAATTAGCTAACCCCAGGAGGGATAGTCCCTTCCAGTGTCAGTAAGGCCTCAAGATGTCAAAGCAAACAAAAAATAAAAAACATGATTAATTCACAACTATGAGTGAGAAGATCAATATATTGTCAAAGAATTAGATAGGCCTATGGATAGAATGAACCATAGAGCAGGTTTAATGAGCAGTAGTGCTTTTGGAAGGATTAAAAAATACATTTTTATAAATTAGGGTTCTAAAACTTTCCTGTGTATACAAATCACCAGGGATCTTCTTAAAATACAGATTCTTCTTCAATAGGCCTGGGTAGGACCTGAGAGTCTGCATTTCTCACAAGCTATAGTGCTGCTGGTATAAGGTAAGCCATTATATAGCAAAATTATAAGTGGTTGAATGAACAGTGGTTAAGAATCTAGGTTAAAATTTTGGTTCTGCTACTTGTTAGTTGGATGATTCTGGATGAGTTATTTAACATATAGAAGCCATATATTCCTTATACATAAAATGGAATTAATAATAATCTACCACAGAAAATGTTGTGATGGTTACATGATATATTACTTAATAGTATTAATGAAAGGCAGTCAAAAATAAGACATGGCAGGGGGGCAGAGCAGGTGGGATTTCTAAGGAAATTTAGGGTTTCCTAAATTGCAAGGGTGGGATAATTTAAAGACTCCATTCTTGCAAGGATCCCTTTTGCCATTGTCTGATAAGGAGTTATTTGGCTTTTGTATTTCTAGTGATGGGAAGAATTCACAGGGAGGCCATTTTGTTCCTAGACTGCTTGGTTCATTTCAAAGGGTTTTTGCTATGTGGAGATAAGATCAGCTGCTACCAGTTCTATCCCCTGAGGCAATGTAAAAGAAGAGAGCCCCACCCTCCCAACCCTTTCTCATTTTTCTGATATATCCAGAGATTTACATTGAACCAAACCAACTCAATCATTCACAATAACTCTATTTTCTGTGGTTGATACTAACAACCTTTAGTAGTAAGAGCTACATCAGGATTATTGTTCATCTCCCCCATAACCTCATTATAAAGAGGGATTCAGACAGAAGTATAAACATATTTTTTAGCAAACATGCACAAAAAACAGGCATACAATCCACAGCAAACTCAATCCATTCCTGGCCTTCAGTCCTTGTAAAGGTTCCAATAGCACTTTGCATGAAAGAGTCACTTGGTAGAGACAATATTCCAGTGGTAGGAATTATCTAACCTTCTAGATAGAGTAGTTACTCCTCTGAGAAGTACTCCTACACTCCTAGGACACAGAGGTTGAGAATCATGTGCCCAGCACACTGTTCAGAAGAGTATAGGCTAATTTGACTCTTACATCTTGTTCACTCCTACAAGGGGAACAGGATTTAAAAATATTCGTGTATTTGAATTATCCTTTGGTTGATTGTAAGGAACAGAAACTCTTCACCCAGTTTCAGTGAAGGAAGATTTATGATCAGAGAATAGGGACGTCTCACAGAATCCAAGGGTGGAGATCACAGCTAAGGCTGATAAGACTTGTGCTGGGAAGTGTCCACCTTCAGAGACCAAGTCCGCCTCATCTCCCTTGGTCTGGTATCACGTGACTTCTTGTCCACCCCTCCCTGACAGTTTGCTTCACATTTTCTTTTTTCTACAGAATATATCTTCCATTTCACTTTACCATGACCCATCATGACCATCTCCAAACTGTACCTACAACCACTGGGTCTTTGTTACTTCCAAACCAGGACACTCAGCTAACCAACTATGGTCTGTACCCCACTTGCAAGTTCTGAGTATGGGAAGTTGATTGACACAACTTAAATCAGTTGTTTCCCCTTGTTGCAACCAACAGTGGGTAGGGTAGAGGTACTCAGAGAGCCCTAGGGCCAGTTCCCAATTGGTAAGAGCAGAGTGCATGCATGGGCAGGGAATTTGAACGCCATGCCTACTCTGGTTTTGCCATCTAACCTGCTAACCACTGACACTGTTTAGTTAACCAAGAAATTCATTGAGCATACATTTTATGTGTTGTGTCATAAGCAGTTGATAAGTATGAATTAGGATTTTGTCAGTGAGTGAGCCCTCTTGGTTGTCATTGATTGACTATAGTTGATTACTATTAATCACTAATCTTTGGATAGGGCTATAGAATCAACTCTAAATTGGACTGTAAGTATCCTTAGTATCCACCTAAATATTTCTGCTGTCTATAAAGCTATAATGAATGCTGATGATATTTTTCTAGTGTTAAAGTCCTGTGGAAAAAAGTAAGTTAAATCAACAGGCATGAACATCAGAAAGAGTATGTGGAGCAGCAGATTGAGCCCTGTTCTTAAAATCCAAACTCTCTCTCTCTGCCACTTATTGGATAGTTGATCTTCGCTATGTCCTCTTCTAGTCTAATCTTCAAATCTTACACTTTTTATTTCAGAGTCTTCTTTTAAATATTAAATGAGAGAGTTATATAAGGTTTTTTGTGTCTTCCAAGGGGCAAAATATATATATAATATATGTATTATATATGTATATTTTTTTATTTATATATAAATAAATCCTTTAAAGGATTTTTTAGAGAGAGAGAGCATGTGTGAGCATGTGGTGGCTTAACCGACTGAGCCACCCAGGTGCCCTTCCAGTGTGCAATATTAAAGTATATATATATATATATATATATATATATATATTAAAGTAGGAAACTGAAGAAGTCAAGTGTGGTCTTGCTCAGGGCTTCTTCCATCTCATTCACTCCCCTTTTGTGGACCACAATACTCAGATACCAGAAAAGGTGCTGAAGAAATTATACCCCCTCCCACCACCACATGTCTCCAAGGACATAGATTCTTCCAAGGATGGGGAAGGTCATATTCTACTTAATTTTGTGATCTTTCATATATTTAGCTTATCAGAGTCTGTGGGGTTTTTTTTTGAAGACAAGAGCAAAATGGTATATTTCAGGTAAAGTGGGGACATCAGGAGAGTTTGAGAAGGGGCTGCAGTTGGGAGGGTGGTGGTAGCTTTTATGTGTGCAGAATCTCCCTGGGCCTTGGCACAGCTGCTAAAAAACAGATCCCAAAGTGAAGTCTTAATATTTCCCCACATTTTGGAGGCTTTTCCTGTTCTTCAAAGACTGATAAAATTACCTGAAGGTAATATGTTTTCATTGTTTCCCCCGAATTTAAGCTCTTACACCTTCAGTCTTGCATGTTATAGACAATGAAGACTATTAGTTTAAATATTACAAAAACTACATGCCATTTAAAGCAAGTACTTGGGCTCAAAACAAGCTCTGTTGCATTTAACACATCTTTTCTAGAGGCATTTTATTGACCAGACAGCCCAATTAGGTTTGTAAAATAATGGCAAGAAGATCTGCCTTATACGTCCTCTGTTAATAGCTCTTACGACTCCATTAAATTTGCTCTTACACAGGAGTTACTGCTTTATATGGGGAGAACGGGAAATTCATATATTGCATATAGAGAGCTGTTGCTTTCAAATCTGTCTTCCAGAATACTTAAAGGCATAGTTGCTGTCAATATAACTCTTTGATAAAGCCATTTTCTTCGGTCAGTCCCTTCCTTGCCAGAACTCCAGTAATTGAGCAGGGCGTTATTGGGCCGTCTTGGAAATCTGCCTCAATCATTCGGGAAGAAACACGTTTCTGTACTGACTTCAATAGAAACACAAAGTTTCTACATGAAAGGTTTTTGCTTTTAGCTTGCACAGCCATATGGAGACTGAGAGGGTGGCCGATCACTCTCAGAACTTGTAGAGCATTCAAAGGATATCCGTCAACAAAGGCAGTGTGTTTGGGTGTGTGATGTCACCTGAAGTAGCCTTGTTCTGGCATCCTGGAGATTACGTCCTTCACCTCTGCCCTCTGCTGCAGGCTCCAGAGCATGGCACATGAGGTAGTTGGCCCAAGGTCTTCAGCCTTTTCAACAGGCAGTTCCTGAATGAGAAGAGATGCTGTGGAAGTTGTGATGTTTTAAGACTCTTCGATGGTAGGTTTACAAAAAAAAAAAACAAACACAAAAACTACTGAAACTGCTTTGTATTAGTTTGATGTTGTGTCGCATAAAGCCTGAAATCTCTGTGAAATCTTGACCTAAGAGAAATCTATTTCTTGAGCTTGTAAAGCCTCCTTGGTAAGGATGGGCTGGCTGCTGGCTCTGACATCTTCAACACAAGGCTTTCACTGTTGCCCCGGGTGTTGGCACTCAACTGGCCTATGAGGAAGGGGAGCTAGTGGAGAATCATGGGGAAGGTTTTTAATGCCAAGCCTAAAGTAGAGAATATCACTTCCTCTCACCTTGTATTGGTCAGGGTCCAGTCATATGGCTATAGCTAAGTGCAGAGGAGGCTGGGAATAGAGTTTGGCTGTGTGCCCAGCGTGAAAGGGAATGGCTTGGTAAACAGCTGGCCGGTCTGCCACATAGCTTAAGCCAAGTGGGATTTATGACAAGAGGTTGTCACAGAATCCTACATCTTCGGGGAAGGACTGGAGCTAGAAATAAGATAGCTCTCTCCCTCTCTCCCCTCTTATTTTTGTACCACTGCTTCCTTCCACTCTGTGTACTTTTTTTTTTTTTTTTTTTTAAGCTACTCCTTCATCCACAGGGCAGAATATGGCTGCTCCACAGCCCTGTTTTCACATTATAGTCTTGACTACATGCAGAGATGAACGACTTTCCAAATTTCAATGCCAATTTTCTAGGCACAAGAATTTGATTGGCCCCGGCTGCCCTAGCTCCATTCAACTGAGACCAACCGTGAGGGTCCCAAAAGTGCAAACTTGGCTTCCACATCTCCCACTTCCCACCACTGTGACCCTGTGGAAGGAGACATTTTCAGAACCAAAATAGTTTTGGGCCACCAAAACTATCCACGTATTAAAATGACAAGTTTCAGAAGTTGCTCAGAACTTTTTAGCCACAGACTGTGTGCTACAAGAAGGCAAGGGGTGAAATTCTTTTAGCTGTAGCTCTGGTTATCTCCACTTCTCTCCTCTGTCACCCATTTCTTTGCATTTGTCCCTTTGTGGCATTTTATACATCTCAACTTAGACCACCACTTCTATGTCTTGGGACAGAGTCACTTCCATGTATGTAAATATGCAACAGGTCTAGTTTTTATTTAGAGTGTTTTTCATTTTTTATAGTGCCAGCCCCTTCAAGCTAATAAAGCTAGTGACCTAAATATTAAATTAATGAAGCATACAAGGGAATGGAGAAGCTAGGAAGGATTTCCCTCACCCTGGAGTCTGTGATATTCTATCACTACTATGGAATATTCTGTTTTAAGATTCATCTTATTTTTAAGGTGGATGGAAAATATATCCAGAAATAAATCTGTCTCACTTTGGTTTGCACTGTGATTTTATAAAGTGCTTACTGTAGGATGGTGAATCAAGGCCCTGTTTGGCTGTTCACTTAATGTCTTTGAGCCTCATCTGTAAACGAAGATTATAATACAGACTGGGAAGAATAAATGCAATAATGTAAGTTAAAAAGCTGTGTAGAGTCTGCAACAAGTTAAACATAGAATTACCATATGACCCAGCAATTCTACCCCTAGACATGTACCCCAGATAATTAAAAACAGGTGTCCAAACAAAAACTTGTACTTGAATGTTCATAGCAAAACAGCAAAGAGCCAGAAGATAAAAATAACACATGTCCACCAAGTGATAAATAAGTAGATAAGGTGTGGTATATCTACACAATAAAATATTGTTCAGCCGTGAAAAGGAATGAAACCCTGATACATGATATGAGATGAATGAATCTTGAAAGCATGCTAAATGAAAGAAGACAAAAACAAAAGATCACAAATTGTGTGATCTCATTTATATGAAATATTCAGAACAGGCAAACCTATTCGAGGTTTGCAAGGGTTGGGGACAGGGGAACTGAACAATGACTGCTTAATGAAAATAGAGTTAGTGGTGATGATAGTGGTGATTTCACAGTATCGTAAGTGTACTTAATGCTACTACAGTGTACACTTTTAAATGGTCAAAATGGTAAATTTTATGTTATTTCTCTTCATCACAGTAAAAAAAGGGCACTAAGGGGTGCCTGGGTGGCTCAGTCAGTTAAGCGTCCAACTCTTGATTTTGGCTCAGCTCATGATCTCAGGGTCGTGGGATCAGCCTTGCATCCGGCCCCTCACTGGGTGTGAAGCCTGCTTAAGAGTCTCTCTCTCCCTCTCCCTCTGCCCCTTCCCCCCACTCACGCATGCTCTCTCTCTCTCTCCCTTTCTCCCTCTCAAATAAGTAAATAAAATCTTGAAAAAAAAAAATAAAAAGGGCACCTAAGCCCCCAACCCCTTTTTTATTTTTAAAGATTTTTATTTATTTTTTGACAGAGAGAGACACAGCGAGAGAGGGAACACAGGCTGGCGGAGTGGGAGAGGGAGAAGCAGGCTTCCCGCGGAGCAGGGAGCCTGATGTGGGGCTCGATCCCAGGACCCTGGGATCATGACCTGAGCCGAAGGCAGACACTTAACGACTGAGCCACCCAGGCACCCCGCCCCCAACCCCTTTTTAAAAAAAGCTTTGTCAGTACTGAAATACTATATGAGATTAGCTCACGAATGAATTTTTTTGCCTTATATGAAAGCGGCTGTCTTAGGTGGCTCCAGGCATTTCATTTCTCCCTGGTACTTGGTGTTGTTTCATAACCTCTCAATGACCCAACTGAGGACCAGTTCCAGTCTGTGCCTCTTCAATTCAAGGTCCTTCTCCTCACTCTGATGAAGAAACATTCATCATAATAGTTCATCTTATTCAAGACGGAAGAGAGGTAGATAGATGTTGCTCCTAAGTTGTTCTCTAAATAATCAGTGAATTTTTCATCAGCTAACAGCTACCTAGCTTTCTGCAAAATAATGTAAAGATTAGGTTGCACACTCAAAAGGAACAAAGGAAGAAAAGGTCCAAGTTCTGAATTGTGGTGGGATTTATTAGTGCTTACACATTTCCAGTTCTTCTCTCCTTTGTGGGCACTTGGGAGGACTTCCCAGCTCCCTTGGTGCCTAGTCAGGGTCATCTGACTAATTCTAACAAATGACATGGAAGCATTTAAGAGACAATGTGCCATCCCCTACTCTTTCTTCCTCTGATGCAGTAACCCTTCCACAGGGGACTATAGGGGACCAGAAAAACCCTGATAGGGTAGGGATACTGATGGGAATGATGAAGACTGATCTTCAAGGTTGAGCAGAAAAGGAGGGGCCTGCCTGTCTAGGACCAAGTAGGATCCCTAGGGGAAACTTGTTTCCAGGAGATTCCAGTGTCTAGACTACCCATTTCCCCAATTTCCCTGGAACCTTTTCCCCTGTTTAGACCAGACAATTACCAGTGGTATGTTACTGGCACCAGTTCCTGGGGATCGAGGGATGGACAGCACACAACCCCTGCCATCAGGAAGCACACACAGTCCAATGGAAGAGACAAAAAAGGGGAGAGATGATCACAGTACAGTCAGCTGAGTGTAGCAACACAGTTTAGTCCAGAGAGCCATGGAGCACAAAGGTGGACCCCACAATCCAGTCTGATGGGTAGGGGGTTAGGGAAGGCTTCCAGAAAGAGTTGGCTACTGAGCTGAGCTGGGATGCATTGAGCTGTGAGGAATTTGGAAGAGAGGTTTTATTCTCAGTCTAGGGATGGCATCAGAGAAAAGGAGGTTTGGGCATTTCAGTTTGGAAATCTAATTCATTTCTCACTGAACATCGTTGTACGTGGTAGACACTCTAGCCCTGTTGGTAGGATAGTTCTGTTAGCAGTGATTCCAAGAGAGAATAGAGAATGGTGGTTATGAGTTCTGCTGTGGGGATCAGACAGACTATTTCAATGCCAGCTTAGTCTTTTTTTTAACTGTATGAGTTTGGGAAAATTACTTCTTTATATCTCAACTTTGTTTAAATATGAAAATGTGGGTAATAATCTGTTGCTGGGATTGAAGCTTATACCTCCAAAGCTTGATAGCATTTACAATGATATAGTTAAATTGATGAAGGCAAGTTGTTTTAAGACTTTAGCTAACATACTGACATAGTTTCACTGGAAAAATGCTACCAATTTCCAATAACTGACCCAAAAGAAACACAGGGGGACCTAAACAACTTAGGAGGGGAACTGCAACTTTATTTTAGTGGTGTTAAATTATTGCTGTCATTTTCTGGCACCTACTAAAGAGGAAGCTTGTTGGTGGGATACAAGGTATGTTTTGTAAATAGAAATATAGTACTTCTCTCATAGGCCTCTTTCCTCATTTACCCTACTTGGAAATTCGTAACCAGTTGAGTTACAGTTAAACACTGTCTTTGATCTTTGGTTTTGATTAATATGTACATGCTTGGAAGATGGTTCTAGATAAGATTCTGCACATGGTCCCTTCACAGGCCTATCCTTGGAGTTCTCTACCCAGCCCTGGTGAAGAGGTAACACTGGGCGGACACCCAGGTGCTACTGAAGAGAAATCTTAAGAGCAGAAACCGCTGCTTCTAGAACTTCAGTGCAGGGGCTGGCTGTCCTTAAATCTGAAATCTCTTTGCCTGTGGGTATGATACAGGCAATTGCACTGCAATGGGCAGGGGGAGGGATTTTCTACTCCTCAGACTCTGAGGTCTCAAGGAACTTCCAAAGCCGTATAATCAAGCACTTGAATAAGCCCTTAATGAGGCTGTCAATCTGCAGACCACATACCTTGGCAGAAATTGGGACATGCTAAGTGGAAGGAATTAATCAAGATTTGTGGATTGAATGGTGGGTCACTTGCCTTCTAATGTTTGAAAAGGAATGAGGAGCTGAAAGTGAGCATTTTTTGAATTACTTCGGTGTCAAGGTAAGTGGATATTAAATATGTGACCCTCCCTGACAGCTTCAGGCTGCTTCACAGAGAGCTAAACTTATGGGATGGCGTGGTAATTAATGTCAAGAAGCTGTTATGAGTTGACATCATTCTGAAAAGCACAGGGTCTGAAAGGAGTGAGTATATTTCTGGAAAAGATATTTTTCAGGTTTTAGTGGGCTGAGGTGTTCTTTCCAGGTGGTGCTTTATGATGTCACATTAATCAAGGAGGGTCTCTGCACATCCACAAGTGTGAAGACCGTACATTGTGGGCCTGTTCCCTTCTCTCTGGTAGAGTCCCGGAGATAAGGAACATGTGTTTAGTGAATCCTAACTACACAGATGCTCCTGTAGGTTGTTTTTCAAGGTGATGCTTGCAAAATAGATAGCAGAAGGTGTGTAATAATCTTTAGTGCTTTAAGTTCTAAAAAAAAAAAAAAAAACTAATCCAGTCAGTGGCAGACTGAAGTTCTATATTTACATTTTTTAATTAACTAAGAAATGGGTACAGTCTCTATTTAGAACTCTCTAAACTCTGCTTTAACTCTTTTCCCTCTTCCTGACCTCTTTTGCCTTACCCTTCAGTGACCTCTTAATGAGGAAAAGAAAATCTAGTCTAGTCTCTGCCTTTTGCTTTCTTTAGTGCCCAAATCCATAATTTTCCTATTTTGTTCCTCCCTTTTCTTCATCAAGGCTCTGGCAGATGTTCTAGGCAGAGGGTCCAGATCCCATTTTCGTCAGTATGCTGTTGCATTCAGTGCCCAGACTAGTGGTTAACACCAGCTAACCTTCTCTGGGGAACTGTCTGCTTTGTAGATTCTGGAATTTATATCCTCTTCACCTGCTGCTGATGGCTGACTGATAAAGGGTACAAAGCATGGCCTCCTTGCCTTAAGGGGGGACAATGCGGATCCCAGCCACGACTGGACTAACTGAAAGTACATCCTTTGTGCTTATTCTGCTTTGCTCGGTCCTTTGTAGGGCCTTCCTGAGTCACATGGGCTTCAGTCACATGGGCCTGTCCCTCTCACCTGTTTCCAACAACCCCTCTCCAGCTCAGTCTTTTGAGAATATTTATCTGAATGAGGTGATTGCACACATATGTCTGAGAGTTCCCAGGTTTTCAAAGTCATACTCACTTTATAAGAAGTCTCTTATCAGCAACTGAGCATCCCTAATTGGTGAAATTTCATTTATTATGATAACAGACTGAACAGTTTTAGACTGTGGGAGTCAGTTTTCATGGGAATTGTTATTGATCCTACTTATCTGTTTAGAACAACCTATTGTATGCTTTGTTAAGGCCACAAAATGGTTGATACCATAAATGTAAATATCATAGGAATTTTAAAAAGAAAAACATTATTAAAAGATATAAGAGAATGTAGTTATAAGGAATTATCCTTTAAAACCCTAGGTTGGATCAATGGTCACTATGTAGTAAAGGTAATCTTGCTCCCAGGTGAGGGCTAGGTAGCATTTCTCACGGTCTCTTTCAGGCTGCCTTTTGTAAGCCATGTGGAACATTGCAGAATTACTGTTGGTTGTTCATTGGGGAATGACAGTGATCATGATAGGAATGAGAAATACGACACATGAAATAAAGAGACATGGCCAAGTGTAGTCTTCTATGTTACAGTCAGTGTTAGAACATGCGCTTTTTACAACACAAGGAACTTACATGAACCGTATAGCTACATTCCTAATAGGGAAGGTAGTTTATCATTAAAGTGGATGGTTGATTGAATGTTCCTCTTTTTTTTCCCCTATTAGACAAAAGCACAGAATTGTTAAAAAAAAAGATGCAAACAGTCTAGAAGAATAAAAAGTAAAAGAAAACTTCTTTGCCTTTTACTTTCTATTTCTACTTTAATTTTACACAGACAAGCACCATTTGCTGAACACTTTATATATCCTTCCAAATATTATTTTTTGTATACGCAAACATAATTAAATGTATCTATTCTCATGTTACCAAAAAGGCAGATTTATAGATTTTCTAAACCTCTAAATGGAATATTATAATTTTGTTCTTCAACAACATTCCTTCCTCACTCATCAGTATATCATCTGTGTCCTTCTATGTTGGCTCTTATGGAGCTACCAGCTTATTTTCTAAATGGCTACATACTATATTATAGAATAATGTACCAATTATTTAACCATTTGGAAGGGGAGGTACTGAATTATATTTCTCTCAAGGTTTTTAGCAATAGGAAAGTGGTTATTGGCTTAGTTAAAATCTTAGTCATATTTTTAGAGTCAATCGGAACCAAATAACCAACTTAACTCGTAAATGTTTGCTCTCTATTGTACAGCACTAAATGACATTCAAAGGTTTTTTTTTTCTGTTTGTCTGGCTTTGTTTGTTTGTTTTTACAATTGCAATTCTCAAAGTTGGAAATCAATATTTGCCTGTTCTGTGCTATGTGCTAGGGAATTTGAGAAAGAACTCTCGAGTAGACCTGACTGTAACTCCTGGTTCTAACTATTTTCAGCTATGATCTTGGAAAATTATTTATGCCCTTCAGTTACCTTGTTTGTAAAATGGAAATGACAATCTTTAGCTCATAGGCTGTTTTCACTATTAAATGAACTGCCATATATGACATTAGTCAGCACAATATCAAGTTGTAGGTGCTCAATAGTTTTAATTAATTAAATTTATATATTAGATTGAAAACATGAAGTTGTTGGTATTCAATCATTTTTTTACTTACAAAAAAGGGCAATTTCATGAGTTTTCACCTAATATATAATATATATTATATATATTTGTATAATATATACTTATATTATATATTTATATTATATAATATATATAATTATTACTTATTATAATAGTAATAATTATTACTGTTATACAATATATTATACAATATTATTACTATATTAATATATACTATTAATACTAATACTATATACTGTAGTATATACTAATACTTTATATTAGTATTGTAATGACTTCACTTCATAGTGACTGCCATCAAAGAGTATTCACTGAGGAGATAGTAAACTTAGATATGTTTTTCAATTGCTATTTAAAAGCCAAATAATCAATACAAGACATGACTCTCTGAGGAATTATAATATGGAGAGATAAGTGTGGGCTGGAATAATTAGGGATGACTTAATGGAGCTATGAGATCTGATACTAACCTTGAAAGATGGGTAGGATCAGATGGCTGGAGAAACAATAGAATATTCCAAAAGTTATGATTGATTAAGCCATCTCTTTCAGAGATAGATGAATGACACAGTAAACATTTAGAATTTAGAATGTTAATGCCAGATGGGACCTGTAAAATATTTAGTTCAACCATTTGATATAACAGATAAAGAAAAAGGCCTATGGAATTTAAATGACTAGCTTAACATCATACAGTTGGTCAGCTGCAAAACTACTGGAAAAAAGGTGATAGGTACCATCATTACTCACAAGCAAAAAATGGAGATAATTTTAGGGTTATAAATAAACAGTCCTCACAGGAATATTTTTAAAACTTTAAATCAATATTTTGAGTAATATAGACTGTGATGATTGAGAACAAATAAGACATGTTGATGCAAGTAAAGGATGCAGAGGGAAATGGCAAGCAGTCGAACAAAAATTAATATATGCCCGGGGGCTATGCAAACCATTGAATGATAAACACAATACAGGGTTTATAGAGACCATGTAAATGAAGGAGCAGAGCTGAGAGTAATCAAGGGTGAACAAGAGGCATATGCAAGATATAAAATATTCGGGATAGAAGAGGCTGGAAGAGATTACAGAATAAATTTAGAGAGTGTACAAAAGCTCAGACAAATCAAAGGTGGAAAATGAAGGGAAGATTGTACAAGAGGATTGATAATAAGATGTTTCAAGAACATGAAAACAAGTTGTCTGTACAGAAGGCAAGAATCTCTCACAGGTGACAAAAGTAATATATTGAGAGAAGGGGTAGAATTTCTGAACAAGGTAATTAAATGACTCAATTTTCCTAAGCATTAGTGATGTCAGGAGTGGACATATACCTCTTGGAGGAAAAACTGGGAGAGATCAGGCTGATATTAGCATAGTTGGAAAGGAAATGGATTGAGGATTTTGGTGACTTATTTAAGGTTGAATGAAACATGATTCCTGTAGGGAAATCCAACAAGCTTCCTGATACTGTGGAGGTTGTTGAACTTCTCAGGACCCCAGTTTTCTTAGCTATAAATTGAAGGGGTTGGACAAGATGAACTTTAAGCCAATTTTACTCAGAAGCATGACCCATGGAACAGTAGGTCTGTGTTCTATTTGCCTGAAAACATTAGTACAGATTTTGAGAATGTTGAGTAATTTTTTAAAATTTAATTTTATTATATTATGTTAGTCACCATACATTAAATCATTAGTTTTTGATGTTGTGTTCCATGATTCATTGTTTGCATATAACACCCAGTGCTCCATTCAATACGTGCCCTCCTTAATACCCATCATCCATAACTTAATTAGCTCTTTAAAGGCCCTGTCTCCAAATACAGCCACATTCTGAGATACTAGGATTTAGGACTTCAACATAATAATTTGGGGGACACAATTCAGCTCATAATGCTAGAGTAAACCTTGTTTCCAAATTGTGACTTTATAACAACCTAAGCACTGATAGATATTTTGGGGGGTTTGTTTGGTTTTTGTTTATTTTTTGCTAATGACCACCCATATAAGAATTAGTTATATGTTTTCATTTAATTTTAGTTTAGGTAAACTTTTTTCCCCAGAGAATGCCCCCATTCCAAATAAATTATGCACAACTGAAAGATACTGATGCATTTGATTTTTTTCTATCTTCCCATCATATAGATGTTTATCTATACTCTGTTATTCAAATTCCCTGTATGCTGTCATTTTTCTCCCTTTTATTTAAATCAATCTTTGGGCATGTTGTAGATATAATCTCATAGGTTAAATTTCTAGAAGATCTACTGGGTCAATGAATAGAACATTTCTAAGGGTCTTCTTATCTACTACAAATTGCCCTACAATCAGGAGTATAAATTGCTCTGTTCCCTGGTAGTGTGTGATAATATCTGTTTTTCTGTGTTCTTGCCAGAATTGATGATTATCATTAAACAAATTTGAAAGATGAAATGTGATACTTTTTTTTTTGTATATTTCTTATTAGATAAAGTTGAACCATTCGTCAAGTTTATTGGCTACTGTATTTCTTAGTCTGTGAATTGCCATTCAGTTTAGTATGATGTACTTTCAAAGACAGCCAAGGATATATTACCCTATAATAATTTCACCTTGTGGTCAGAAATGGGCTTAAATTCAAAGTACTATAAAGTTTTATAAACTTTCTTTTTCCTCCCCAACTTTTCCCAGTTTCCATTAATCTACTCTATTGAATAACTTCTCTGTGTTTACCTGTGGAGGTCCAGAATGCAAAGCATGTCAAGAAGGGGAACATCTAAATTCATCACGAAGAATAGGAACTGAACTTGAAACTTTTACTTTGCTCAGATCTTACCTGTGCATATATGTGCATATATGTCTCTGCATTAACATTTTTGCTCAACAAGAAATAGACATGGAGGCCCAGGAACTGAATAGCAAGGCTGAAAGGTGACTTGATTTTCTTTGGCTTCCTACACACTTTGCCTATGAGGAAGTAAATACTTCAATTTACTTTGCAGTCTATCTTGTGCATGATTTATGTCTGACAGACGGACTGAGACAGCCATTTCTGGTATTGCCAGGCTTTCAAGGGATGCTCTGGGGGCCTACACAAAAATCCCCACCTCTAAAAGCCAGCGTTGAATCTGTCTTGTTACACAAAGGAGGGCTGAATTCCTGAGGACATTTTTCATTATGTGAAGAAACCACTTCCTGTCACAGGACCAGGGGAACTTTGTGCAAAGGGTGGAGGGGTGAGAGAGAAAAAGTTTGCAAGAACTGAGTGGGGAAAGAGAGCATCTGGAGCCTAATTACAAGCAAAGAATTACTTAAATAAGATTTGATAAGATAATTTGCAGCTTTCTGGCTGAATTTGGGTTACAGATATTTTTGGACAGTAAGCTTTGCATTTTGCTCCATTCTTTTGGTTGTTACATACACAGAACATAAAATTTACCATTGTGATCATTTTCAGGTGCAGTGGTATTAAGTATACTTTTATTGTTGTAGAATCACCACCACCATTCATCTACAGAACTTTTCTCATCAGGCAAAACTAAACTCTGTACCCGTAAACAATAACTCCCCATTCCTCCCTCTCCCATTTTACTTTTTGTCTCTATAATCTGACTCCTCTACGTACCTCATATAATTGGAATCATATGTTATTCTTCTTTTTGTGATGGCTTACCCACCAACAGTGCCCAAGGGCTCCAATTTCTCTACATCCTTGCTAATACTTGTTATTTATTGATTGATTTTTGAGTAGCAGGCTAATAGTTGTGACGTAGAATCTCATTGTGGTTTTGATTTGATTCCCCTAACGGTGATTTGAGCATCTTTTTCATGTGCTTATTGGCCATTTATATGTCTTCTCTAGAGAACTATCTAGGTAAGTCCTTTGCCCAGTTTTGAATTGGATTGTTTGGTTCTTCCTTGGTGATTTTTAGGAGTTCTGTATACAGTCTAGTTATTAACCCCTTATCAGATATATGATGTGGAACTATTTTTTCTCATTCTGTGGGTTACTTTTTTACTTTGTTGATAGTGCCCTTTGAATGCGCACAATTTTGAAATTTTCATGAAATCCAGTTTATTTTTTTTTTTCTTTTGTTGCCTGTCCCTTTGCTATTCTATCCAGGAAATCATTGCTAAATCCAATCCATTGCTAAATCCAATAAGGCAAATACATATTTGCCTTATTTTTCTTCTAAGAGTTTTATAGTTGTAGCTCTTATGTTTAGGTCTTTGATCTATTTTGAGTTAATTTTTGTATATGGGTGAGGTAAGGGCTAACTTCCTTCTTTTGCATGTGAATATTCAGTTTTTCCAGCACCATTTGTTAAAAAGACTGTCTTTTCTCCCACTGAATGGTTTTGACATGCTTGTCAAAAATCATTTGACCATATATGCAAATGTTTATTTCTGGGCCTAGTTGTAAGCAGTTAGTGATCTTTCAATAATAAATTTCTGTGTGTAACCCTCATGTGTCATGGTGAAAGAGGTGTTAACACATTTGTAACCTATCAACTATTAGTATTTCTCTAATGGTTGGAGTTGCCCAATATATTTTTCTTTTGCCATGAAAGCAGAAATGATCAGTAGGTTTCTTAGTGTTAAAATGGTCAGTTTCTTTAAAAATTCAATATCTTATCCCTCTCTAATTGCAGAATATTTGCCATTTGCCATATTTTCTGGAATATATGATGCAGAGATATATTTGACATAGTTTTTTGAAAGGGGAATTTTTTTAATGAGCCAGAAAATAATTGGTATTTGCAACTTGAGAATAAATTTCCTTATTGTGGTTTGAGAGTCAATGAATTTTTCTGAGTGTATGTACCATATGTATGCATGCATGTGTTATGTGTGAGCCAGGTGGTCATTTGTGTAATTAAAGTAGCACAGGATCATCTAGCTTTGGGGAAATGCACATGAGTACATTCTCTAAATAACTGAAGCTTATACATTTAAATGCAATATTTATCACATGTAAAGCATTTATTTTCTCAAATATATCACAGTTGACTTCACAGTTGATTTCAGGAACTGAAATATTAAACCTCAAGTTTTCCTCATTTTTTGATATTTCAGCATTTTCTTTAAGTGTAAAATATTTTATTCCCTCAATAAATAGTCTTATTTTTTGTTTGAATTCTTAAATTTGAATATTTTACAATTATTTTCTGACCTCTTCTTTACGCAGGCTCTAAACAACTGTTTTTCCCCAGTAAGTATCAGCTACTAATGGTACTGTTCCTCCTTCTGATTTATTGCATTTACTCTGCTATGGGCAAGCAAGGTTAGAATTTTGTGTAAAATAAAAGTAAGCCCCATCCATGTTGATGTAAAAGTTGGGTATTCATCCTTTCTGATGGCTGAGTAATACTCCATTGTATGTATGGACCACATCTTCTTCATTCATCTGTTGAAGGGTATCTCGGCTCTTTCCACAGTTTGGCTATTGCGGACATTGCTGCTGTGAACATTGGGGTGCATATGGCCCTTCTTTTCACTACATCTGTGTCTTTGGGCAAATACCCAGTAGTGCAATTGCTGGGTCATAGGGTAGCTCTATTTTTAATTTTTTGAGGAACCTCTACACTGTTTTCCAAAGTGGCTGTACCAACTTGCATTCCCACCAACAGGGTAAGAGGGTTCCCCTTTCTCCAC